>NC_057806.1:146746768-147069951 GCF_018294505.1 Triticum aestivum
ACACAACCCCCAGCACCTGAGCCATATTGATACGTCTCCATCGTATCTACTTTTCCAAACTCTTTTGCCTTTGTTTTGGACACTAATTTGCATGATTTGAATGGAACTAACCCAGACTGATGCTGTTTTCAGCAGAATTGCCATGGTGTTATTTTTATGCAGAAATAAAAGTTCTCGGAATGACCTGAAAATCCACGAAGAATATTTTTGGAATATATAAAAAATATTGGCAAAAAAGTCAACCGAGGAGGAACACCACCTGTCCACAAGGGTGGGGGACGCCCAGGGCTTGTGGGTACCAAGAAGCTCCACCGACCTCAACTCCAACTCCATATATTCACGTTCGAGGAGAAAAAATCAAAGAGAAGGATTCATCACACTTTATGATAAAGAGCTGCCGTCACCCTTGTTCTTCATCTGGAAGCCAGATCTGGAGTCCGTTCGAGGCTCCGAAGAGGGGAAATCGTCGCCATCGTCATCACCAACCTTCCTCCATCACCAATTTCATGATGCTCACTGCGAGGCGTGAGTAATTCCATCGTAGGCTTGCTGGACGGTGATGGGTTGGATGATATTTATCATGTAATCGAGTTAGTTTTGTTAGGGTTTGTTCCCTAGTATCCACTATGTTCTGAGATTGATGTTGCTATGACTTTGCTATGCTTAATGCTTGTCACTAGGGCCCGAGTGTCATGATTTCAGATCTGAACCTATTATGTTTTCATGAATATATTTGTGTTCTTGATCCAATTTTGCAAATTTTAGACACCTATTACGAGTTATGATCTGCATACCCCAAGGAGAAAATAATTGGGATTCTTTCCGTTGATTACCATAGTTTGAGGAGTTCATGTATTCACTAAGTGCTAATGCTTTGTTCCGGTTCTCTATTAAAAGGAGTCCTTAATATCCCTTAGTTTCCATTAGGACCCCACTGCCACGGAAGGGTAGTACAAAAGATTCCATGCAAGTTCTTTTCCATAAGCACGTATGACTATATTCGGAATACATGCCTACATTATATTGACGAATTGGAGCTAGTTCTGTGTCACCCTAGGTTATAAGTGTTGCATGATGAATGCCATCCAACATAATTATCCATCATTGATCCATTGCCTACCAACTTTTCACATATTGATCTTTGCTAAGTAACTCTTCCATTGCCACCGTTGCGATTGCTACAAAGCTGCTATTGTTACTTTTGCCACTGTTACCGTTACTCCCATACTGCTTTGCTACCAAATACTTTGCTGCAGATATTAAGTCTTTTAGGTGTGGTTGAATTGACAACTCAACTACTAATACTTGAGAATATTCTTTGACTCCCCTTGTGTCGAATCAATAAATTTGGGTTGAATACTGTACCATCAAAAACTGTTGCGGTCCCCTATACTTGTGGGTTATCAAGACCTTTTTCTAGCATCGTTGCCGGGGAGCATAGCTCTATTCTTTGACTCACTTGGGATTTATATCTGTTGATCACTATGAGGAATCTGAAAGACAACAAAACCAAGATCTATCCCTCTACTGCGAGGGGAGGTAAGGAACTGCCATCTAGCTCTGCACTTGATTCACCTTATGTTTTGAGTAAACTTGCGACACCTCCACCTGCTATTGATTTCGATATGTCGCATGTTATTCATGATGCCACTTCTGCTATGCACGATGCTTATGATGATACTACTTCTTTGCTTGATAATACTATGCCACTAGGTGAATTTCTTGATGAACAACTTGCTAGGGTTAGAGAATGAAATTACTGAAACTGGTGAGATTATTGAAACTGAAGAGGATAATTCTCCCCCTCTATATGAATTGCCTAAAGTACCTGAGGGTTATATTACGGATGAAGAAACTGCTAGAGACTTCTTTGCTTGCAATGATAGACATGATCTTAAGAAACTGTTAGCTAAGCTAAAAGAAAAATCTCTGAATGCTAGAATGCAATATGATCCTAAGTTTTCTACTTCACCTACTTTGTTACTGATAAGGATTATGAATTCTCTATCGATCCTTGTTAATTACTTTGGTTGAATCTGATCCTTTCTATGGTTATAAATCTGAAACTTTTGTGGCTCATCTTACTAAGTTGAATGATATAGCCACCCTATTTGCTCATGAGGAAAAAATCGCTATTACTATATTCTCAAGTTGCTTCCTTTCTCAATAAAGGGTGATGCTAAGTTATGGTTTAATTCTCTTGCTCCTGGTTGTGTGCGTAGTCCCCAGGATATGATTTACTACTTGTTTGAAAAATATTTCCCTCCTCATAAGAAACAAGCTACTTTGAAGGAAATATTTAACTTTGTGCAAATTGAAGAAGAGAATCTCCCACAAGCTTGGGGGAGGCTTCTCCAATTACTCAATGCTTTGCCTGATCATCCTCTCAAGAAAAATGAAATACTTGATATCTTTTATAATGGACTAACCGATGCTTCTAGGGACCACCTAGATAGTTGTGCTAGTTGCGTTTCTAGGGAACGAACTGTTGACCAAGCTGAAAAACTATTGAATAATATATTGAGCAATGATAATGATTGCACTCTTCCCAAACCACCTCCTAAGCCAACTCTTAAGAAAAGAGGTATTCTATTTCTTAGTCTAGAAGATATGCAAGAGGCAAAGAAATCTATGAAATAAAAAGGTATTAAAGCTGAAGATGTTAAGAATTTGCCGCCTATTGAAGAAATATATGGTCTTAATGCTCCGACACAGGTAGTAGAGGTAAATTCTCTCGATAGATTTGATGAAGGTGATATTCCTTATAATAAGTCTGCTAGTCAATGCTTGGATGAATTTGATAATTTCATTGTTAAACAAGAAAACTTCAATGCTTATATTAGTAGACAATTGAAACGCAATGCTTATATGCTTGACCGTTTGGGTGATTATATGAGTAGAACTATTAGTGATCTTAACTTATTAGTAAACATGCTTCTATGGTAAAAACTCAAGTAGAACAAGTACTCAAGGCACATGATGATTTGCTTAGTGAGTAGAATAGTAAGAATAATGATAATGTTGTTAGGGTTATGACTAGAGGTGGTAAGATGACTCAGGAACCTTTGTACCCTGAGGGCCATCCTAAGAGAGTTGAGCAAGATTCTCAGGGAACTAATACTGATGCATCTAGTCCTAGTAATAAAAAGAAAAAGAAAAATGATAGGACTTTGCATGCTTCTAGCGAACTTGTTGTAGACACACCTGAGAATCCCAATGATATTTCTATTTCTGATGTTGAGACACAATCTGGTAATGAACATGAACCTAGTGCTAGTGTTGATGATGATGTTCATGTTGATGCTCAACCTAGTAATGATAATGATGTAGAAGTAGAACCTGTTGTTGATCTTGATAACCCACAATTGAAGAATCAATGTTATGATAAGAGAGACTTTGTTGCTAGGAAACATGATAAAGAAAGAGAACCATGGGTTCAGAAACCCATGCCCTTTCCACCTAAGAAATCCAAAAAAGGATGATGAGGATTTTGAGCGCTTTGCTGAAATGATTAGACCTATATTTTTGCTTATGCATTTGACTGGTATGCTTAAAATGCCTCCTTATGCTAAGTATATGAAATTTATTGATTGCAACAAAGGCAATGTCACTTTTCATGTTAATGGTAACGAGCATACAGTACACTTTCCGAACAAACAACCTCAAGTTCATAGTATCAATTCTATTAGAAAATTTCAACTACTACTATTAGAGGTTTTGAATTCCCTCTTCCTACTGTCAAAAAGAAATATGATATTCTTATTGTTGGGGACATGCATATCCCCATTGAGGTAACCTAGTGTTATTCAAAAGTTCTCGGGTTTCATGTCATTCGGAAGAAGTTTGTTAATAAGACTTGATCAACCTTGTTAATGGATTCCTTTTGATGGGCATTAGATGGATGAATCTAGAAAGCACAACTTTCTATACCTACTTTTTAATTTCTGTTATTTAGAATAAATAAAGCAAAATAGCATTTTATGTCTGTTTTCTGATTTATCTGTGCAATAAAAAATGGCCCAAAAATAAATGTTCTTCAAATGCCCTGAAAAATTAGTATGATTTTTTATAAAATATTTTATAACTTTTGGCACTGAAGATGCACCAGGGGGATGCACCAGTGGGCCACAAGAGTGGAGGGCGCGCCCTACCCCCGAGGCGTGCCCCCTGCCTTGTGGGTCCCACGTGGGTCCCCTCCACTTATTACAGTACCCATCCACTTCGTCTTCCTCCAGAAAAAATCTTCCTGTAGCTCAAACCCGTGTTCTTGTTCATTTTGCTGCCATTTTCGATCTCCTTGCTCAAAGCTCCATTCGCAAAACTGCTTTTGGGAATTGTTCTTCGGTATGTGACTCATCCAATGGGCCAATTACTTTTTGTTCTAGTGCTTTATTTATTGCAATTTTATTTGTTGTGGTGACTCTGTTCTTGAGCTTGCATGTCAAATTTATATGGTCCAAAGTAGTTTTGATGCATGATATAGCTTCTAGACACCTGTAGGAGTGGTTGCTATCAATCTTGTTGAGTTTGGTTCAATTTTATTTTGAGTCACTAAAAATTTCAGAAATTTTTCAGAGGAAGAAAAATGTCTAGGAAAATGTACCAAGGTGGTTCTTCGAGGAAGCAAGCACCGAGGCTCGCGATATGTGAGCCGAACCTTGAACCACCAAGGGAAGCTCAAGTATGGCCTTGTGAATGGCCATCTGATGAATTCATGGTCCGTGCAAGTTTCAAGGATGAGTTTTATGCATACATACAAAATGCCGGCCTTGAGGACTTCGTGTCAGATAAGTGCCAACAATACTATTTCCTCACTGATTCCTTTATGTGGAGGTTCGAATTTTCATCTAAGCGCAATACCCATATTGTTTTATTTGATCTTTATGATGAATCATATACCATGGACCTTCAAGATTTTAATACTGCATGCAAAATCCCACAATGGGGCATTCATAGTGAGCCTCACAAAGCTGAATACAGTGATTTCCTTGCTAGCATCACTGTGGGAGAAACTAGAAATATCACACAAGCTACCATAGGGAGCATTCACTTTCCTGTCATAGATTATTTTGCTCTCTTTGTAGGTAGATGCATTAACGGTAAGCATGAGCATAGCCACCTTTGTGTTCCAGATCTTAGTGTCCTCAGGTGTGCGGTGTTAGGTGATAAGCGATATAACTTGGGGGCCATTGTTGCGAGGAGGTTACATCTTAATGCTAAAGATGGAGATTTATTTAGTGGGGTTTATGCAACTCGTTTAGCTAATTATCTTGGTCTACCTATTGAAGGAAATATGCCCTAGAGGCAATAATAAAGTTATTATTTATTTCCTTATATCATGATAAACATTTAATATTCATGCTAGTTGTATTAACCGGAAACATAATACATGTGTGAATACATAGACAAACATAGTGTCACTAGTATGCCTCTACTTGACTAGCTCGTTGCTCAAAGATGGTTATGTTTCCTACCCATAGACATGAGTTTTCATTTGATTAACGGGAACACATCATTAGGAGAATGATGTGATTGACTTGACCCATTTCTTTAGCTTAGCACTTGATCGTTTAGTTTGTTGCTATTGCTTTCTTCATGACTTATACATGTTCCTATGACTATGAAATTATGCAACTCCCGTTTACCGGAGGAACACTTTGTGTGCTACCAAACGTCACAACGTAATTGGGTGATTATAAAGGTGCTCTATAGGTGTCTCCGAAGGTACTTGTTGGGTTGGTGTATTTCGAGATTAGGATTTGTCACTCTGATTGTCGGAGAGGTATCTCTGGGCCCTCTCGGTAATGCACATCACATAAGCCTTGCAAGCATTGCAACTAATAAGTTAGTTGCGGGATGATGTATTACTTGCCGGTAACGAGATTGAACTAGGTATTGAGATACCGACGATCAAATCTCGGGCAAGTAACATACCGATGACAAAGGGAACAACGTATGTTGTTATGCGGTCTGACCGATAAAATATCTTCATAGAATATGTAGGAGCCAATATGAGCATCTAGGTTCCGCTATTGGTTATTGACCGGCGACGTGTCTCGATCATGTCTACATTGTTCTCGAACCCGTAGGGTCCGCACGCTTAACGTTACAATGACAGTTTCATTATGAGTTTATATATTTTGATGTACCGAAGGTTGTTCGGAGTCCCGGATGTCATCACGGACGTAACGATGAGTCTCGAAATAGTCGAGACATAAAGATTGATATATTGGACGACTATATTCGGACACAGGAATGGTTCCGGGAGTTATCGGATATAAAACGGAGTACCGGGGGTTACCGGAACCCCCCCCCCCAGGGGTTAATGGGCCTCATGGGCCCAAAGTGGAGCAAAGGAGGGGCGGCCAGGGCAGGCTGCATACCCCCTCCACCTCTAGTTCGAATTGGACAAGGAGGGAGGAGCGGCGCCCCCCTTTCCTTTCTCTCCTCTCTCCCTTCCTTCCCCCTCTCCTAGTTGGACAAGGAAAGGAGGGAGTCCTACTCCCGGTAGGAGTAGGACTCCTCCCTGGCGCGCCTCCTCCTGGCCGGCCGCCCCTCCCCCTTGCTCCTTTATATACGAGGGTAGGGGGCACCTCTAGACACAACAATTGATCCTTGAGATCTATTAGCCGTGTGCGGTGCCCTCCTCCACCATAATCCTCGATAATATTGTAGCGGTGCTTAGGTGAAGCCCTGCGATGGTAGAACATCAAGATCGTCACCACGTCGTCATGCTGACGGAACTCTTCCCCGACATTCTGCTGGATCGGAGTCGGGGGATCATCATCGAGCTGAACGTGTGCTAGAACTCGGAGGTGCCGTAGTTTCGGTGCTTGATCGGTCGGGCCGTGAAGACGTACGACTACATCAACCGCGTTGTGCTAATGCTTCCGCTTCCGGTCTACGAGGGTACGTAGACAACACTGTCCCCTCTCGTTGCTATGCATCACCATGATCTTGCGTGTGCATAGGAATTTTTTTGAAATTACTGCGTTCCCCAACACCCATAAGAGGGAATGACATTGAGTTGCCACCTTCTTTTCTAGATTATAATGCTATGGTACACTACCTGTTTCTTGAGAGGAACGAACAGTCCCTCCAGTATCGACTAATCTTTGACAGACGGCGTGCTGTCCATATTACCCTTCCTGCTCCTGCCTTCTTTAACTTTTAGGTAAATGGGAGATATTTTATAACAAGAGAGGAGGAGAACGAGTATGAGAGAACAGTGGAGGCCGCTCGCCTCCAGAAAGCAACTCACTAGGCGGTAGCTGCCACAGCACAGTACAACCCCAACTACAATTTCGGATACAATCCGGGCCAGTCGTGGCCCTAGACCAACTTAGGCCAAAATCCTAAGCTTGGGGGAATACATATTTCTCACCGACATTACATTCATGTTCACACACTCATTCCAGTTGTCGGTGTTCATACTTTTTGACTGTATTATCCATGCTAGTTTATTTTCTTTTTTTGCTTTCTTCTTGTGTGTTTCAAAAACTTTGAGAAAAAAACAAAAAAAATTAGTTGCAGCTTCTGTCTAGTTTCCTTTCCATTTTTATTTAGTAGTACTATTAAAAGAAAACCCAAAAGGATTTCCCGTTCTTCTTTTGCTTGTTGGGAGCTTTCCCGTGTAAATAGTTTTTCTCGTTCTTGTTTTACTTCCTTCAGAAAAACAAAAACTCCAAAAATATTTCAGTTTGTTTCTTTGAAATTCTTTTCTTTTCTTTGGGGTCGAGAGGAGAAGACCACGATGAAAATGTTGAGTGGCTCTCATATGCATTATTGTTGATCTAACAAAGAGCCCATATTACCTTGTCTTCTCCTTTAAATAAATGTTTCTAGATTCCAGCTTAGTCCAATGCACGTGCACTCTTATTATTATCCACGCCGCTCAGTCATGCAAGTCAAAGGCAATAATGATGATATATGATGAAATGATTGAGATGACGAAGAGCTAGTATGAACTTGACCTATCTTGTTTTTGTAAATATGATTAGTTCACCGTTCTTGATTCAGCCCATTATGAGTGAAACATGTTTGCAATGACAATTAGATATTATAGTCACTCATGCCCTGCTTAATTAGCTAGGAGTCTATAATGGTTTACCTTGCATGCCAACATGCTCTTAAAATGGTTGTGATGTAGTATGATAGGATTGTATCCTCCTTTGAATGATTTAAGTGGCTTGACTTGGCACATGTTCACGCATGTGGTTGAAACAAAATCAACATAGCCTCCACGATATTTATGTTCATGGTGATTTATATCCTACTCATGCTTGCACTCAATGTTGGTTAATCTCAATGTGTGTTTATGACTGTTGTCGCTCTCTAGTTGGTCGCTCTCCAGTCTTTTTCTAGCCTTCACTTGTACTAAGCTGGAATACTGCTTGTGCATCCACTTCCATAAACCCAAAGTTGTTCCATATGAGTCCATCATACCTACCTATATGCGGTATTTACCTACCGTTCCAAGTAAATTTGCATGTGCCAAACTCTACACCTTCAAATGATAATCTATTTTGTATGCCCGAGTCGCTGATGTGGCAACTGGGGGTTGTCAGTATCTTCCATGCTAGGTGGGTTATTCTCACGATGAGTGGACTCCGCTCATCGTTCATGAGAAAAATGGCTGGTAACCAGGATGCCCAGACCCATGCTCAAATCAAATCAAAATATAATTGCAAACAAAACTCCCCCAGGATTGTTGTTAGTTGGACGGTACCCGTTGTTTGGGACCAGCCGTGGAATGTGCTTGTTGGTGGTGGGGGAGTATAAACTTTACCATTCTATTTGGGAACCACCTATAATGTATCTAGTATGGAAGATACCAAGATCTCTTACTTGCTATGTTGACAATGAAAGCATACCGCTCAAAATATTATTTATCTCTGTTTCAAAAACTCGAGCTCTAGCACCTCTGCAAATCCCTGCTTCCCTCTATGAAGGGCCTATTTATTTACTTTTATTGCTGAGTCATCATCCTCTTATAAAAAGCACCAGTTAGAGAGCACCACTCTCATTTGTATGTGTTCTTATTAATTAATATTGAGTATGACTATGAATGGATCTCTTTTACCATGAATTACAATGTCTAGTCAGTCCTTGATCTTCAGGCGTGCTCTGCATTTATGTTTTGCGGTCTCAGAAAGGGCTACCGAGATACCATTTTGTTATATCATATCATGATTCTTTAGAAAAAGTGATGTCATCCAAGATTTATTATTATTGCTTGCTAGTTGATTATGCCATTGATATGAATAAATGTGAGACCTAAATGTTATTGTGAATGTGGTTAGTTCATAATCTTTGCTGAAAACTTGAATGCTCGCTTTACATATTTGCAACAACAAGATCAAACATAGTTGTAAAAGTTTTTCTTTATCACTTTCAGTTTGTCAACTGAATTGCATGAGCACAAGCAATGGGTTAAGCTTGGGGGAGTTGATATGTCTCCATCGTATCTACTTTTCCAAACTCTTTTGCCCTTGTTTTAGACTCTAATTTGCATGATTTGAATGGAACTAACCCGGACTGACGATGTTTTCAGCAGAATTGCCATGGTGTTATTTTTGTGCAGAAATAAAAGTCCTCGGAATGACCTGAAAATCCACGGAGAATATTTTTGGAATATATAAAAAATATTGGCGAAAGAATCAACCGAGGGTGGCCCACCACCTGTCCACAAGGGTGGGGGCGTGCCCTACCCCCTGGGCACGCCCCTGGCTTGTGGGTCCCACGAAGCTCCACCGACCTCAACTCCAACTCCATATATTCACGTTTGGGGAGAAAAAAATAGAGAGAAGGATTCATCACGCTTTATGATACGAAGCCATTGTCACCCCCTGTTCCTCATCGGGAGGCCAGATCTGGAGTACGTTTGGGGCTCCGGAGAGGGGAAATTGTCGCCATCATCATCACCAATTTCATGATGCTCACCGCCGCACGTGAGTAATTCCATCGTAGGCTTGCTGGATGGTCTTGGGTTGGATGAGATTTATCATGTAATCGAGTTAATTTTGTTAGGATTTGATCCCTTGTATCCACTATGTTCTGAGGCTGACGTTGTCATGACTATGCTATGCTTAATGCTTGTCACTAGGGCCCGAGAGCCATAATTTCAGATCTGAACCAATTATGTTTTCATGAATATATTTGTGTCATTGATCCGATATTGCAAGTTGTAGACACCTATTACGAGTTATGATTCGCATACCCCAAGGTGACAATAATTGGGATTCTTTCCGGTTATTACCGTAGTTTGAGGAGTTCATGTATTCACTAAGTGCTAATGCTTTGTTCTGGTTCTCTATTAAAAGATGCCTTAATATACCTTAGTTTCCATTAGGACCCCACTGCCATGGGAGGGTAGGACAAAAGATGTCATGCAAGTTCTTTTCCATAAGCACGTATGACTATATTCGGAATGCATGCCTACATTATATTGATGAATTGGAGCTAGTTCTATGTCATCCTAGGTTATAAGTGTTGCATGATGAATGGCATCCGACATAATTATCCATCATTGATCCATTACCTATGAGCTTTTCACATATTGATCTTTGCTAAGTTACTCTTTCATTGCCACTGTTACGATTGCTACAAAGCTTCTACTGTTACTTTTGCCATCGTTACCATTACTTCCATACTACTTTGCTACTAAATACTTTGCTACAGATATTAAGTCCTTCAGGTGTGGTTGAATTGACAACTCAGCTGCTAATACTTGAGAATATTCTTTGGCTCCCCTTGTGTCGAATCAATAAATTTGGGTTGAATACTTTACCCTCGAAAAATGCTGCGATCCCCTATACTTGTGGGTTATCACATATCGGGAGCCCGTTTATCAGTGGGAGCCACCAGAGCTCGCCAGTCAGTGGAACCCTGAGGACCCTCCGCAGTATCTAGGAGAGGGTTAGTACGAGCCATGGCCATAGAACAACTTAGGCCAAAAGCCTCAGCTTGGGGGAATACGTATCTCTCACCGACATGACATTCGTGTTCAGACATTCATTCCAGTTGTTGGTGTTCATCCGTTTCCATTGTATAATCCATGCTAGTTTTATTTTGCTTTCTTCTTGTGTGTTTGAAGAAAATTTTGCAAAAACCCAAAAATATTTCTCGTTTCTTTTCGGTTTTTCTCTCTAGTTTTATTTGTTTAGTAGTTCGTAAAATTAAAAGAAAACCCAAAAAGATTTCTCGTTCTTCTTTTGTTTGTCGGGAGCTCTCCCGTGTAAATATTTTTTCTTGTTTTCGCTTTTCTTTCGCTCTGCTTCTTTTAGAAAAAGAAAAACTCCAAAAATATTTCAATGTGTTTCTTTGGAATCCTTTTGTTTTCTTTCGGTTGTAAGGAGAAGACCATGATGAAAATGATGAGTGGCTCTCATATGCACTATTGTTTATCTAACGAAGAGCCCATATTACCTTGTCTTCTCCTTTTAATAAATAGTTGCAGATTCTAGCTTAGTCCACAACACATGCACTCTTATTATTATTCACATCGTTCGGTCGTGCAAGTGAAAGGCAATAATAACGATATTTGATGAATTGATTGAGGTGGAGAAAAGCTGGTATGAACTCGACCTATCTTGTTTTTGTAAATATGCTTAGTTCATCATTCTTGATTCAGCCTATTATGAATGAAACATGTTTGCAATGACAAATAGAGATCATAGTTACTCATGCCATGCTTAATTAGCTAGGAGTGGATAATGGTTTATCTTGTGTGTCAGCATGCATTTAAAATGGTTATGATGTTGTATGATAGGATGGTATCCTCCTCTGAATGATTCAAGTGGCTTGACTTGGCACATGTTCACACATGTAGTTGAATCAAAACCAACAAAGCCTCCATGATATTTATGCTCATGGTATTTTTTATCCTACTCATGCTTGCATTCAATGTCAATTAATCTCAAGGCATGTTTATGACCATTGTCGCTCTCTAGTTGGTTGTTCCACAATCTGTTTGCTAGCCTTCACTTGTACTAAGAGGGAATACTGCTTGTGCATCAAAATCCTTAAACCCAAAGTTGTTCCATATGAGTCCACCATACCTACCTATATGCGGTATTTACCTACCGTTCCAAGTATATTTGCATGTGCCAAACTCTAAATCTTCAAATAATAATCTGTTTTGTATGCCCGAATCGCTCATGTAGTGATAGGGGGTTGTCAGTATCTTCCATGCTAGGTGGGTTATTCTCATGATGAGTATTTATTCACTTGTCATTCACGAGAAAGTGGTTGGTAATCGGGATGCCCAGTCCTATGATCAAAATCAAAATCAAAATATAGTAATGAAACAAAACTCCCCCGTGTTGTTGTTGGTATGGAGGATACCCGAGGATTCGTCTAGCCATGGCTTGTGTTTGTTGGTGGATGGGGAACAAAGCTTTACCTTTTTGTTTGGGAACCGCCTATAGTGTTTCTAGCATGGAAGATAGTGAGAACTCTCGGTCGTTAAGTTGACAATGAAAGCCTACCTCCCAAAACTATATTCATCTATGTTTCAAAAGCTTCGAGCTCTGGCACCTCTTCAAATTTCTGCTTCCCTCTACGAAGGGCCTATCCATTTACTTTTATTGTTGAGTCATCATCTTATCATTAAAGCACCAGCTGGAGAGCACTATTGTCATTTTTATGCTTTGTTTTTAGTTGATGTTGAGTATGAGTGTGACTAGATCTCTTTTGCCATGAATTACAATGTCTAGTCAGTGCTTGATCTTCAGGGGTGCTCTGTATTTTTGTTTTGCGGTCTCAGAAAGGGCTAGCGAGATACCATTATATCATATTATATTATGATTGTTTTGAGAAAGTGTTGTCGTCCGAAATATCTTATTATTTCTAGCTAGTTGGTTATGTCATTGATATGAGTAAATATGATACCTAAATGTTATCGTGAATATGGTTAGTTCATAATCTTTGCTGAAAACCTGAACATGGTTAGTCATACTTACAACAAAAAGATCAAACAGAGTTTGTAAAAGTTTTTTGTCACTTTCAGTTTATCAACTGAATTGCTTGAGGACAAGCAATGAGTTAAGCTTGGGGGAGTTGATACGTCTCCATTGTATCTACTTTTCCAAACACTTTTGCTCTTGTTTTGGACTCTAATTTGCATGATTTGAATGGAACTAACACGGAATGACGTTGTTTTCAGCAGAATTGCCATGGTGTTATTTTTGTACAGAAATCAAAGTTCTTGGATTGACCTGAAAATTTACGGGGAATTTTTGTGGAATATATGAAAAATACTAGCGGAAAAAGACACCAAAGGGGGCACGCAGGAGCCACAAGCTCTGGGGTTGCACCTACTGTCGTGGATCTAAGACTGATAGTAGAATGGGGGGTGGGTATGAGGAGGCAAGATCCTAGCTATGGTGAAGTTGTACACATGAGTTTTACGAGATCAGGCCCTTCGCGGAGGAAGTAACAACCCTATGTCTTGGTGCCCGGAGGCAGTCGACTGGATTATGTATTTGTGTGTTTACAAGGGGTGCAAACCCTTGTCTCAGTGGAGGGGGTGGCTTATATAGAGTGCACCAGGACCCCAGCCAACCCACGTTACAAGGAGTTTAAGGTACATAAAGAGATGGCGTTACTCGTAATGGTAGCCTTAAATGCATTAATGGCCGTAAAGGTTACAGAGTGGACGCTTGCCCGTTGCTGTTCTCGACGACTCTTAGTCTTCAAATAGGTCGAATGGATTCTTGTATGGTCGAATGATCGTGTGGTCGAGTGACCGAAAGAAGGAGGAGTCTCCGAGTGACTGGTAGGTCAAGTGGATTGCACTCAACACCTTTGTTGGGCCCTCCCTGTCGTCTCTTGAGCTTCTTTGCTTCTAAGACAGTGCCCTTGGATAGGACATATAGGTCAGGCCTATTACCCTACCCCGGGTCTATGTCCTCATTATTAGCCCCCGAATGGATTAAGGTCCTAGTGAAAAGAAGGTTGAAGTTGATCTTGTCTTGACTCTTGTGTTTCCCAACTATTCACTTCTGAATAGAGGTCTGTGTTGGAATTTCGGCTTCGTTTCAGTCGCCTTGATCGATTCAGAAATTGCCGATTGGTTTTATAATGTCACCTGTCGAGTGTTGTCTTTGATGGGAAATATTTGGCGTGACTGGTTGCGGCAGATCCCAGATTTTTTGGGATTCGAAATTTCGGGGGAAGCACGCCGGACGGAGTGTGCCGGGGTAAGCGGAGTGGGTAAACAGGAACGTTTCGATTTCTGCGCCACCTTTTTCACCACGTATCTCGCATGCGACTACTGAGGGATTTGACAGCATCACCCAGGCCCGCGCGTTAGCCACTCGGAAGTGGGCCTTTTAAAAGCGGCGAGGCCGAGGCGCCTGCACTATGCGCGTCCATTCTCCTTCTTCTGCCTCTTGCTCCACCACCGCATCCGGCTTCTCCACTCTCGACGCCGTCGCTCCGCCACCATGGGAAAGGAAAAGACGGCGGCGCTGGAACGCGCGAAGAAGGCAACGGGAGCGGCGAACGGCAAGAAGACGAATCGGGGATCTTCATCGCGCACGAGGCTGCCGCCCGGTTGGATCCAGGGTGATTGGATCCGATCTTCGATTTGGCAAGAGGATTTGGATGAGCTGGCCGAGTTAGGGCTGATCGTCCACAAGGCTGCCCGATTGCCAGAGGGGTAGACGGAGCCGCAGCCGCGGCCGGGTGAGTGCGTTTTTCTTGCTACTCATGTCGACCGTGGTTTCTCGCTTCCTCTGCATCCTTTTTTTCCGGGGTTTCTTGAATTTCTTCGGGGCCCAACTCCATCATTTCACTCCCAACACCATCACGTATCTTGTTGCGTTCGTGTCCATGTGTGAGAATTTCTTGGGGTGCCGACCGCACTGGGGTCTTTTCAAGCACATTTTCACCATCTGATCCCAGACAGTGAAGAAAGCAAACTCGAAGGACGAGAAAACCCACGTTATCCAGATGTGTGGGGGTTTGGGTATCCTGAAGAGGAAAAGGAGTTCCTTTCCTCCGATGACCCTCCCTGAGTCAGTCAGAGGCTGGCAGTCGACCTGGTTCTACTGCAAGGATATCGCAACTCTAGGCCAGTCGAGTGGACTTCCTCCTTTTTCTTTCGACCATGTGTAGACTCCTTCCTCGTTGAAAGTGACCGCCGCGGAGAAGGCGGAGACAGGCATGCTGGTCAAGAGGGTGGTCCAGCTGATCAACCAAGGCGTCACCGGCATGGATTTGTTGGAGGTGTTCCTGAGTCGGCGCATCCAACGGCTCCAGGCCCGTGACCATTCCATGTGGATGTACTCCGGCACTGGCGACACCGCTCGGGTTCGTGCAGAGGAGTTGTCAGCCGAAACAGTGGCTCAATGGTTGACGAGCATCACCGGGAACAAGGACAACCCCAGGGGCGCCAGGAGAGTCGACCCTTTCAGCAACAGCAACCATCCAGACAAGGTTTAGCCGATATGACCGATTGCATTTGAATGTGTTTTCCGACTATTTGTTAATCCGACTGATTTCCACTCGACTTCTTGTCTTGTAGATTTACACAGAGATGTACTCAATGCCCAATGGTGACCAAGCTCTAGAGCAGGACCATGAGGGTGAGGACAGCACGGAGGAGAGCGGTGAATGGGAGTCACCAGACGATGATGATGAAGATGAGAGCGATGAGTCAGACGACGAGGAAGTATTCGACTCACCGCCTTGTTTGGAATGTCGATCCAAGCAACACCATGATCCCATGGGCAGGCGTGGTAAGACTGTGGCCTCGAGCATTCCATCTCAAAAGCACGCTCGGTCTCCGACTCCAGAGCTGGCTGAGAAAGTCATCAAGCAGCCCAAAATCAATCCCTCGAAGGCCTGGAAGACCTTGCCTAAGATCAAGATGGATGTTCCTGTTGCTTCTGCATAAACGTTCTTCCCGTGTTTCTTTGCTTCGACTGATTCTCCTGTCCTGACCGAGTGGATGATGAACTTTTCCAGCCCGGCCTCCGCCGCGACTGATATGGATATTGACAAGGTCCCAGATGACGAGGAAACCAACGACGCTGCTACCTCCAAAGCCAGTAAGTCTGCCCGACTCGAATTTAGTCGGTCGGCTGGACTGTTTGTTAGTCGTCTCTCTGATTTTTCTTGTTTGATGCAGCTCCACGAGATGTTGTTGTGCTTCCGAACGATGAAGAAGAAGAAGTGCCTCTGAGGGAAAGGAGGAGGAGGAACCACGGACTGAGCAGGAAAGCGCCTGAGGTTCAGGTTCCTCAGTCGACACGGATGCCTGGGACGGCGGTGGAGCGATCCGTAGATCCGGCTCGCACCAACGTCACTTTCGCTATCCCGCTGTCGACTGGATGTCCATCAGAGTCAGCTGCTCAGACCCCTGCTGCTCTAGTACAACTCCACGCATCAGACCCAGCGGGTGCTTCAACTACTCTGCCATCATCTCTTTTCACTGCGTACCAAACTCCAGATGACCCACCGAGTGCCGCCAAGGAAGCTCTTCTTCAGTTGAATCTTGTGACGAGACAGATGAAAGTGGTGCACGAGGCCAGTCAGGTGGCCTTCAACGCCGGCGCTACTCTGCAGACCAATGTCCAGGTTAGTTGGTTTTCCTACTGATCTTACTTCTCATCCACCCACTGGGGTTTGTCTGCCCTAAAGTCGTATAGGCCTTCCACTTCAGTCGACTTGGATTTTTGAACTAGTGGGGGGCACTGAGTGCATGCACTGACCATAGTTGACTGTGGGCAGTCGACTGTGGTCTGAAAATCTAAATTTTCTCACTCGGTCTGGGCGGGTCAAGTCGAGTGACAATCTAAACCAGTGGGGGCACGCTAAGTGCACCCACTGGGTGTAGTCCCCGAGACGTGGTGGACTGCGGGCAGTCGACTATGGTCTGAGAACAACTATCTTCGCTTTTTTTTGACTCGACCTGGGCAGACCATGCCGAGTGTTTAATCCAACCAGTGGGGGCACGCTAAGTGCACCCACTGGGTGTAGTCCCCGAGACTGCCATTGAATGTTTGATTAGGCGGTAGTCTTAGAGTAACTTTCACTGTGATGCTTTTTCGTTTCTGTCGACTGATATGTCTTATATATTGACTGTAGAAACCTTGTAATCTTGGGGCTCAACTTTCTACACTGAACAAGCAGCAAATAAGCCTCAACCTTGATCTGGAATTGACAAATAAGAATCTCAAGACTACTCGTGATGAAGTAGCTGCTATGGGAGGTGACCAATCGACAACTGTCCATCTTATGACTAGCACTTTTCCTTTCCATTTTTTTGAACCGAGTGATTTCACTCGAGCAGATGTACGTAGTGAAAACTGTCAACTCCAAGCTCGTCTGAAGAATGTTATTTCTTTAGAGAAAATGAAGCAGGCTCTGGAGAAGAAGGATCTGGATCTTGCTGCCACGCAGAAGGAGGCGCGAGAGAAAACAACACTTGCTGACAAGAAGCTTGCTTCAGTCGGCAAGTTAGAAGAAGAGAACTCCAAACTGAAGACTGTTGTCTCTGACACCAATCGGGAGGTCGAGCTACTGAAGAAGGACAAGGACAAGTTGTCTGACGAGATTGGGAGCCTCAAAGCCAAGAAGGGCGAGTTGGAGTCTTATCTGGGCCAGATTGCTGCTCAACTGGTCTTAAAACTTGAAGGTACTGATGTTCGACTGACTTGTTATGGTCGATTGATAGGTCTTATTATATTGTCGACTCACCATTCATCTGACTATGCATAGCTTTGCCAGGACTTTGAAGAGGAAACTGGGCGGGTCAAGATGGGTCTCCACCCCATAAATTGCCCAGTCAAAGATGACTTCGCAATGAATGTGCTGTAGTTGGAATCTCGCATGGACAACGCAGTTGCTTATCTTGCCCGCCTAAAGGCGGCGATGACTCGGGTTGATGCTGAACTCTGGCCTCAAGCAGAACTGTCTCAAGACCTCGAGTCTCTGATGGCCCGATTGAATCAAATACTTGAGTGAGTGCAGGAATGGAAGAAGTCATCTGCTTGCTGCGGCGCTAATGTTGCCCTGTCCCTGGTCCGAGTGCACTGCAAGGATGTCAAAGAGGACAAGCTGGCGGAGCTCAAGGTTGCTAACACAAAAAGGCACACTTTCTAGTCCTTTATGGACACTTTACTTGATGCTGCCACTCGCATCACAGACAGCATAGACCTTGATAGTTTCTGCGATCCAGCCAGCCCTCCTCCTGACGAGTGACCAAAAACATTATGCTTCACCTTTATTTTCCTCGGAATGCCGAGTGATTGTGTAATCGTTAAACTTCTTCGGGCTTGATGCTCAAGTACTTTGGATCCATGGTTCGGAACTTTGAGATTTATCTGAACTTGGTTTATCTCTGAATATGCTTGTGTTTGCCTTCGAGTGGAACTTGTTCTTCACTCGGAATAATCTTTGTATATGTGATGCAGCTCCGAAGAAAAGGTTGCAAATGACCTGCACCTCGTCGTCCTTGTGGATAGGGATGGAGAGCACATTGTACTTGTGGCACAGCTCCAAGGAGAGGATTGCAGTCGACTTGCACCTCGTCATCCTTGCGGATAGGGATGGAGCGCATGTTGTACTTGTGGCGCAGCTCTGAGGAGAGGATTGTAGTCGACCTGCACCTCGTCGTCCTTGCGGATAGGGATGGAGCGCATGTTGTACTTCTGACGCAGCTCCGAGGAGAGGATTGCAGTCGACCAGCACCTCGTCGTCCTTGCGGATAGGGATGGAGCGCACGTTGTACTTGTGGCGCAGCTCTGAGGAGAGGATTGCAGTCGACCAGCACCTTGTCGTCCTTGCGAATAGGGGTGTTTTTCAAACTTAGGCGAGTAATGGACTGCAGCTAAGCCCCCGAGTGTGAGGTTTTCTCATCACTCGGTAGGATTTTTTAAACTTAGGCAAGTACTGGACTGCAGCTAAGCCTCCGAGTGAGAGGCTTTCTCACCACTCTGTAGGATTTTTCAAACTTAGGCGAGTACTGGACTGCAGCTAAGCCCCGAGTGTGAGGTTTGCTCATCACTCGGTAGGATTTTTTAAACTTAGGTGAGTACTGGACTGGAGCTAAGCCCCCGAGTGTGAGGTTTGCTCATCACTCGATAGGATTTTTTAAACTTAGGCGAGTACTGGACTGCGGCTAAGCCCCGAGTGTGAGGTTTGCTCATCACTCGGTAGGATTTTTAAACTTAGGTGAGTACTGGACTCCAGCTAAGCCTCCGAGTGAGAGGCTTGCTCACCACTCCATAGGATTTTTCAAAATTAGGCGAGTACTGGACTGCAGCTGAGCGTCCGAGTGAGAGGCTTGCTCACCACTCGGCAGGATCTTTTAAACTTAGGCGAGTACTGGTCTGCAGCTAAGCCTCCGAGTGAGAGGCTTGCTCACCACTCGGTAGGATTTTTCAAACTTAGGCGAGTACTGGACTGCAGCTAAGCCTCCGAGTGAGAGGCTTGCTCACCACTCGGTAGGATTTTTCAAACTTAGGCGAGTACTGGACTGCAGCTAAGCCTTCGAGTGAGAGGCTTGCTCACCACTCGATAGGATCTTTTAAACTTAGGCGAGTACTGGACTGCAGCTAAGCCTCTGAGTGAGAGGCTTGCTCACCACTCGGTAGGATTTTCCAAACTTAGGCAAGTACTAGACTGTAGCTAAGCCTCCGAGTGAGAGGCTTGCTCACCACTCGGTAGGATTTTTCAAACTTAGGCGAAACGGATTCGCAGCTTAGCCCCCGAGTGAGAGGCTTGCTCATCACTCGGCAGGATTTTTCAAACATAGGTGAAACGGATTCGCAGCTAAGCCCCCGAGTGAGAGGCTTGCTCATCACTCGACAGGATTTGTTAAACTTAGGCGAAACGGATTCGCATCCAAGGCACCCACTGGGGGATTTAGAACATAAAAAAAAGAACAACGATCATTTATGAGACTGTAAAACGTGTCTTTGATAATCAAACTAAGGGATATTTCTTATTACATCTCAACAGTCTGAATGCTTAAGTGTAAAAGGGGCGGAGCAACTCCGCATTCCAAGCGTGTGGCTCGTCTTTCTTATGCTCGACGTTGTAGAGGTGGTACGCTCCGTTGTGGAGCACTCTGGTGATCATGAAAGGACCTTCCCAAGTAGGGGCGAGCTTGTGTGGTTTCTTATGATCCACTCGAAGAACCAAGTCTCCTTCCTGAAATGCTCGACCCCTCACATTTCTGGCGTGGAATCGACGCAGGTCTTGCTGATAAATGGTCGATCGGATTAGAGCCATCTCTCTTTCCTCTTCCAGGAGATCAACTGCGTCTTGCCGAGCCTGTTCTGCTTCATCTTCTGAGAAAAGCTCGACTCTGGGTGCATTGTGAAGCAAGTCACTCGGAAGCACAGCTTCAGCTCCATAGACCAAGAAGAATGGAGTTCGACCAGTCGACCGATTCGGAGTCGTCCTCAAACCCCAAAGTACTGACGGAAGTTCATCGACCCAGGCGCCTGCCGCATGCTTGAGATCACGCATCAGTCGGGGTTTCAGTCCTTTGAGGATCAACCCGTTTGCTCTTTCAGCTTGTCCATTCGACTGGGATGGGCGACTGAAGCATAGTCGACTCGAGTGCCTTGGGAAGCACAGAAGGCTCTGAACTCATCCAAATCGAAGTTCGAGCCCTTGTCAGTGATGATGCTGTGCGGAACACTATATCTGAATGTTAACTCTCTGATGAAACTGACCGCAGTACTGGCTTCAAGACTTTTGATAGGTTTGGCTTCAATCCATTTGGTGAACTTGTTGACTGCCACGAGTACATGAGTGAAGCCGCTCCTACCCGTTCTCAGAGGTCCAAACATGTCCAAACCCCAAAAAACGAAGGGCCAGACGAGTGGAATGGTCTTAAGGGCTGACGCAGGCTTGTGAGACATGTTGGATTAAAACTGGCAACCTTCACATTTGTCGACTATTTCTTGTGCCATCTCATTTGCCCGTGGCCAATAAAATCCTTCTCGGTATGCTTTGGCCACAATGGTCCGAGAGGACGCATGGTGACCACAGGTCCCCGAGTGGATGTCGTTGAGGATCACTCGACCTTCCTCTGGTGTTATGCACTTCTGGCTGACTCCAGTTACACTTTCTCTGAACAGCTGCCCTCTTGTCACAGTAAAAGATTTGGATCAGTGGACGATCTGTCGGGCCTCTTCTTCATCCTATGGGAGTTCCTTCTTGAGGATGTACGCAATGTACGGCACTGTCCAGTCGGGAGTGATGACCAAAACCTCCATGATCAAGTCGACCACGGCCGGGACTTTGACTTCAGTCGGATCAGCGGTGCTCTTTGGCTGCGGGGGCTCTTTAGTGAAAGGATCTTCCTGGACTGAAGGTGTATGAATATGCTCCAAAAACACATTACTGGGAATGGCTTCTCTCTTGGAACCTATCTTTGCCAAATCATCCGCTGCTTGATTTTTTAGTACGGGAATATGGTGGAGTTCTAAACCCTCAAACTTCTTTTCTAACTTTCTCACCGCATTGTAGTAGCCAGTCATAGTTGGGCTTCTGACGTCCCACTCCTTCATTACTTGATTCACCACCAAATCTGAGTCGCCGTAGACCATGAGGCCACGGACGCCGAGTGAAATGGCCATACGCAACCCATACAAAAGTGCCTCATATTCAGCTTCGTTGTTGGAGGAATCAAAATGACTTTGGAGAACATAGCGGAGCTTGTCACCTCAGGGGGATACCAATACCACCCCAGCACCAGAACCATTCAGCATCTTGGATCCATCAAAGAACATGGTCCAGTGGTCTGAGTGAATCTGAGTCGGTAGTTGATGTTCGATCCACTCGGCGAGGAAATCCGCTATTGCCTGGGACTTGATAGCTTTCTTTGCCTCAAACTTGATATCCAAGGGAAGGAGTTCAATCGCCCATTTTGCCACTCGACCAGTTGCATCTCTTTTGTTCAGAATTTCTGACAATGGTGCATCGCTGACGACTGAAACAGAGTGATCAGAGAAATAATGTGCAACCTTCTTCGTGGTCATGTAAATCCCATAAACAAGCTTATGATAATGTGGATATCTTTGCTTGGATGGAGTTAAAACTTCAGAAACATAGTATACTGGGCGCTGAACTTTATAGGCTTTTCCTTCTTCTTCCTGCTCGACCGTGAGTACAGTACTGACAACTTGTCCAGTGGCTGCAATGTAGAGTATTAAAGGCTCTTTGCTGATTGGGGCAGCGAGCACCGGCTGGGTGGAAAGCAGGGCTTTGAGATCTGCAAACGCTGCATCAGCTTCAGGAGTCCACTCGAACTTGTCAGATTTCTTCATCAGTCGGTAAAGAGGAAACAACCAGTAAGCTTCTGGACATCATGCAAGCGCACAGGGCGCTTCATTCGGAGTATGGCACCAACTTTCTCTGGGTTCGTGTCGATCCCTTGAGGAAGCCGGGTAACTTTCCGCCAGGAACTCTGAAAGTACACTTTGATGGGATAAGCTTGATATCATATCTTCTTAGGTTGGCAAAGGTTTCAGCAAGGTGAGTCAGCAGGTCAGAACCTTTGCGCGACTTGACCACAATGTCATCCATGTATGCTTCCACATTCCGACTGATTTGAGTGAGCAGACACTTCTGAATCATCCTCATGAATGTGGCCCCAGCGTTCTTGAGACCGAATGGCATGGTGACATAACAAAAGCACCCGAATGGAGTGATGAAAGCTGTTTTTATCTCATCGGGTCCTTACAGTCGGATCCGATGGTACCCGGAATAGGCGTCTAGGAAAGACAAACGCTCACACCCCGCAGTCGAATAGACAATTTGGTCGATGCGAGGGAGAGGAAAATGATCTTTCGGGCAGGCCCGATTGATATGCTTGAAGTCAATGCACATGCTAAGCGAGTCGTCCTTCTTGGGGACCATAACAACATTGGCGAGCCACTCTGAGTGGTACATCTCGCGGATGAACTCAGCTGCCAGGAGCCGAGCCACTTCCTCACCAATTGCTTTTCTCTTCTATACTGCGGACCGTCAAAGATGTTCTTTGACTGGTTTTACCTTCGGGTCGACTCGCAAACAATGCTCAGACAGTCCCCTGGGTACACCCGACATGTCGGAAGGTTTCCATGCAAAGATGTCCCAGTTCTCACGGACGAACTGGATGAGCGCTTCTTCCTATTTGCTGTCGAGTGAAGTTGAAATATGAGTAGGAGCAGCATTAGGATCGGTCGGGTGAATATGAATAGGCTGGGTTTCACCGGACGAATGAAATGCAGAATCAGTGGCAGGCTTCTTGGAGCGCAGCAAATCACTCGGGTCTACATTTTTATGGTATTCTTGCATTTCGGCTGTCGTGCATCAGTAACTTTTTAGCCCTTCTGGAAGCACTCTTCTGCTTTCTGCCGATTGCCAGTGATAGTGATCACTCCTCTGGGACCATGCATTTTCAATTTGAGGTTACGTAACACGGTCGAGCCATGAAACGTGCATAGGTAGGCCTACCCAAAATGGCATGATAAGCACTCTTGAAATTCACTACTTCAAATGTCAACTTTTCTTTGCGGTAATTCTTAAAATCACCGAAAACCACATCAAGGGCGATCTGGTCGAGTGATTCAGCCTTCTTGCCGGGTATAACGCCATGGAAACTCATATTACTTTCGCCGAGCTTGGACATCGGAATCCCCATTCCATTCAAGGTTTCAGCATAAAGGATATTCAGGCCGCTACCACCATCCATCAGCACTTTAGTCAGTCGAGTGCCTTCAACA
The DNA here is from genome assembly GCF_018294505.1 of Triticum aestivum. NCBI lineage: Eukaryota > Viridiplantae > Streptophyta > Magnoliopsida > Poales > Poaceae > Triticum > Triticum aestivum. The sequence goes on from NC_057806.1 coordinate 146,770,501, forward strand.
ACTAGGTCGACCACCAACGCTTGCCTCCCAGGGGTGGCTATATGTGCTGGATGGTCAGACTGGTCGAATGTGATGGCAGTCTGGGACCACTTCAAATAACTTGGTGTTGCCAGAGCAACCATGTTCACTTCTGTTGATAACTTTCAATCGACTTTTGCTCTCAACATCAGCAAAAATCATCAAAGTGGAGTTGACGTTGGGAAAACCGTCATCATCCTCTTCCTTGTCCTCATCCTTGTCCGTCTCCTTTTCCTTCTCCTTGGGTTGCTTATCTCGGAATTGCTGGATTAGGAGTCGACACTGTCGAGTGGTGTGCTTGGGATAAATCAAATTACCTTCTTCATCTTTCTTGGTGTGAATGTGACATGGAAAATCCAACACATCATTTCCGTCTTGATCTTTCACTTTCTTGGGATTACAAGGCCCTTTGGGCTTCCCCTTGAACTTTCCTTGAGCCACAACTAAGGCCTCACTAGGAGCATCTAGCTCGGCCTTAGGCTTCTGTTTCCGATTGGAAGTACCTCCACCGGTGTTCTGGGCGACTGTTTTGTGCTTGCCACTCCGGAGTCGGTCTTCCTCTTCGTCGCTAGCATATTTGGTGGCAATCTCCATTATCTGAGTCAGAGTCATATCTCCTGTCCGACCGAATTTCAGATTCAACTCCCGATACTTAACGCCTTCCTTGAAGGCACATATTGCTTGGTGATCTGACACATTCTCCACTGTATGGTGTAATGTGATCCATCTCTGGATATAGTCTCTCAAGGTTTCATTCGGTTTCTGTACACAACACTGCAATTCTGTCAACCCTGTCGGTCGCTTGCAAGTACCCTCAAAAGTTCTAACAAACACTCTAGCGAGTTCTTCCCAATTGTGTATGCTACCAGGTGCTAATTGGTTCAGCCACGCCCTGGCCGAGCCTTCCAACATGAGAGGGAGGTGCTTCATTGCCACTTCATCATTGCCACCACCAATTTGCACAGCCACTCGGTAATCTTCAAGCCAAGTGTCAGGCTTAGACTCACCGGTGAACTTGCTGACTCCAGTCGCCAACCTGAAGTTGGGAGGAATCACTGTGGCCCTGATGGCTCTGCTGAAACACTCGGGACTGGAAACGTGCACTCTGCTGCCAGTCGGATAATCTCTGTCATGACCTTCTCTGTGCGCTCTGTTCCTGTCAATCAGAGCTTGAACGAGAATAGATCTCGCATCAAAGCCTGGCTCCCTTGGGTCGACTGGTACTCTTCGCTCTCCGCTGTGGGTGCGCCTGTCATCCTGCCACTAAGGCACGTATGACCCACTCCTCGGAGGAGGCATGGGCACTCGACGATGGTCATCATGGTCGAGTCGGTGATCATACTGCTCGTGGTTTCTGTATTGATCCTGCCGGTGCCCATGTCCCTCACGCCAGGGAGGCGATCTTGGGCTGTGAACCGACTGGACTGTGTCCGCCACCACAGACCTGCTATGAATCCTATTCCGCGACTGAGATATTGTTGTATTCTTTTCTCCAGCTGCTCGAAGCAAGCCTCGGATCTGCATCAAACCCCTGCCTGCCTCCGACTGGGAAGGCTGGATCGACTCTGCTATTCGGGCTGCGGCTGTTAGATTTTGGATCAGAGTGCGGTATACCTGAGTTTGAGGTGGAAAAAGCTGTCGTCGACTGGATTCAGGGATCCGCTGCCGAGCACGCTCATCGAGTGCATGCTGCAGGTTCTCCAGTCGAGTGCACTCAGCCAAGTTGGCTAGGTGCGCTTCCTCCAAGGCCCGGGCCTCGGGGGTTTCTCCAACGATAGGAGTGTGAAGTGCATCCATGTTGCGGCGGCGAAGCTCTTCCCTCCGCTACGAAGAAAGGGGCTCGGGGTGGTACTCCTCATGAACACGCGACGGATCGCCACCGCCATCACCATCGTCATTGCGGGGGAAGCCAGGAGGACTGGGTGGTACGTCGACCATCAAGACTTCTACCGCAGGATCACTGCTGTCACATTCGAATGCGGTCTCGACGGAGCCAGTCGAATAGGCCATACAGAGTTTCGTTGGGCTTGATTGCCGCGACATGTGAGGTGGCCGACTGGCGGGCCACCGCATGCCTCACCCACTGCTGGAGCCGCGACCGACCGAAATGCTTGTGCCAGCGAGTGGCGGGGGATGAGGACACCATAGGAATCGACCGATACTAGGTCGACGGTTGCCGGAGAAGGACGCCACAGATGCACGCGAGAAAGTGCGTCGCCCCACGGACGGGGAGCGCATCGACGTCGAGTAGAGCTTCCTGGAGCTAGGCGGAGTCGTCGGTGATGAACACGAGCGCCCCGAGACAGATATCGCGGCCCTCAACCAGTCCGCCGGTGGAAACCACGACGATGAGAATCAGAAAAATTGCAACTCCACCAGAAAGTTGCGAAGACACCGGCCCCACGGTGGGCGCCAACTGTCGTGGATCTAAGACTGACAGTATAATGGGGGTAGGTATGACGATGCAAGATCCTAGCTATGGTGAAGTTGTAGACACAAGTTTTACGAGTTCAGGCCCTTCGCGGAGGAAGTAATAGCCCTACGTCTCGGTGCCCGGAGGCAGTCGACTGAATTATGTATTTGTGTGTTTACAGGGGGTGCAAACCCTTGTCTCAGTGGAGGGGGTGGCTTATATAGAGTGCGCCAGGACCCCAGCCAGCCCATGTTACAAGGATTTTAAGGTACATAAAGAGATGGCATTACTGGTAATGGTAGCCTTAAATGCCTTAATGGCCTTCGGTTACAGAGTGGACGCTTGCCCGTTGCTGTTCTCGACGACTCTTGGTCTTCAAACAGGTCGAATGGATTCTTGTATGGTCGAATGGTCGTGTGGTCGAGTGACCCAAAGAAGGAGGAGTCTTCGAGTGACTGGTAGGTCGAGTGGATTGCACTCGACACCTTTGTTGGGCCCTCCCTATCATCTCTTGAGCTTCTTTGCTTCTAAGACAGTGACCTTGGATAGGACATATAGGTCAGGCCTATTACCCTACCCCAGGTCTATGTCCTCATCACCTACCCCCCCCCCCCAGGGTGTGCCTCCTAGGCTTGTGGACCCCCTGGAGCTCCGGCAACCCTAACTCCATATCCATATACACCTATCCGCGGAGAAAAAATCAGAGAGAAGGATTCATCGCGTTTTACAATACGGAGCCGTCGCCACCTCCTGTTATTCATCTGGAGGGCTGATCTGGAGTCCGTTCGGGGCTCCGGATGTTGGAATTCGACACCGTCGTCATCATCTACCTTCCTCCGTCACCAATTTCATGATGCTCACCGCAGGGAGTGAGTAATTCCTTCATAGGCTTGCTAGACGGTGATGGGTTGGATGAGATCTATCATGTAATCAAGTTAGTTTTGTTAGGGCTTGATGCCTAGTATCCACTATGTTCTAAGATTGATGTTGCTATGACTTTACTATGCTTAATGCTTGTCACTAGGGCTCGAGTGCCATGCTTTTAGACCTGAACCTATTATGTTTTCATGAATATATGTGTGTTCTTGATCCTATCTTACAAGTTATATGCACCTATTACGAGTTATGATCCGCATACCCCAAGGTGACAATAATTGGGATTCTTTCCGGTGATTACCGTAGTTTGAGGAGTTCATGTATTCATTAAGTGCTAATGCTTTGTTTCGATTCTCTATTAAAAGGAGGCCTTAATATCACTTAGTTTCCTTATGGACCCCGCTGCCACGGGAGGGTAGGACAAAAGATGTCATGCAAGTTCTTTTCCAGAAGCACGTATGACTATATACGGAATACATGCCTACATTACATTGATGAATTGGAGCTAGTTCTGCGTCGCTCTAGGTTATAACTACTACATGATGAATATCATCCAACGCAATTATCATCACCGATCCAATGCCTACGAGCTTTTCACATATTGATCTTTGCTAAGTTATTTCCGTTGTTGCTGTTGTCACAATCACAACAAAACAGTTACGGTTACTATTGTTGTTGTTACTGTTACTATCAAACTACCATACTACTTTGCTACTAATTACTTTGTTGCAAATATTAAGTCTTTCAAGTGTGGTTGAATTGAAAACTCAACTGCTAATACTTGTGAATATTCTTTGGCTCCCCTTGTGTCGAATCAATAAATTTGGGTTGAATACTCTACCCTCGAAAACAGTTGCGATCCCCTGTACTTGTGGGTTATCACGCATCCCCGCCATTCCCCGCCTCCCAGAGCCCTTCCGTCGTCGTCCTGCGCCATGTCCTGATCTCATCGGGAGTGCTGCTATTCCATCCGCTCGATCTGCAAAGGAACATGCATAAAGGGTTGACGAAAAAAACTCGAACCATTTTTCTTCACTAACCGAGGACTGCACGTTGAATTAGCAAACAATACAAGGACTTTTGTGAAAAATTAGCAATGACGTACCACCAAAAACACTAATCGCTTTATTATTAGTGAAGATTTAACATCAATGGGCCTTAAAAGGCCAAGTAGTGGAAGGAGTATTGGGCCACCATGGCCCAATAGGAAGTGCACGCCCCCTTTCCTTGTAGGGGTGCCGAATTGGAGTGGGGGAGGAGTTGCCCTTGGCTGGCGTGCTGTCCCTCCTTGGTGGTTGCCCCTCTCTTCCCCTCTAACCTATATATAGTGGAGGTATTGGCCCTTTCTGCATACAAGTTTTAGGTGCCTCCTCTAGCCCAATACTACTAGTTCCAATTGAGATAATTAGAGCTAGTTCTAGTTCCTCTAATCCTCATAATTAGCTGCCCCAAGTGGCTCTAATTCTATCCTCTAATTCTTTGGCAATGATTAGTTCTGGACGGTGAAGCACTTCCGGATCATGAGGATCATACGCTTGCAAACTGTAGAGAGGTCGTGCTTTCGGTCTTCGGTTCAAGGGGTCGTTCGAGGGAGGTTCGCGAGATCATTCATCGGCGGTACGAGGGACTCCAAGTATGATCTACACCGACTCGTCTGCTTCCGTTACAAACTCGGAGTTGGTAACGATCATGATCCAATCCCCTAATGCACCTTCATATTGTTCCTCGGTGTTCGTAGGCCGAATTTGTTTTGTTTTCTACTATGTTTCCCAACAACTTCCACCAAAACAATCATGTAAGTTCTGTGACAAATCATAAATTCCTTGGGTTGATTTAATTTGGAATGCTTATTACACTGACAAACTACCTCATGTATCTAAACCTTGCGTCTTAATCTAGTGAAGAGACCTGCTTCAGTTGACAGATGTATACAGAGGGGTGACCATGGTTAAGGTGGCAGCAGGGGTACAATACTTTTTGGAAAGATATTTTGGATACTGATGTATGTCCACCACATACCCCAGGGCTTTCTGATTCGTCCAAGAGGAGGATCTATCTGTCAATCAATTGATTTCTTATGATTCACTTGGTTAGGTTTTCCATCTACCGTTGTCCATCGAAGGATAAGAAGTCAGAGACTTGCAAAGTGTGACCATGGGGCTTGATCCTAGGTCTGTGCTAAAGGACACCTAGAGTTGTGTGTGGGAAGGATCTGATTTCAGGGTTTGGAAACACTATAACTACTGCTTCAGTGAGATGCAAGTGGATGAAGCATTCGGGTTGATCTGGAAGTCCAAGTGTACCATATAGTGGAAGGTTTTTCTTTGGCTACTTCTAGCTACTCGTTTGAACACTAGTAACATGCTTAGACGAAGACACTACAGAGTTGTTGGTTATGATTACAGTTGCTTGGTCGGATAGTGCTTGTAGATTGCATATGATCCACTCTGGTAAGGTGGCTTGGAACAAGCCAATGTTCATGGAAGTGTTTGCAGTTGATGCTTGGGGGATCTGGAAAGAGCGCAATGATAAACTCTTCAGAAGTATCCCTCTGTCACATGATTCTTGGTTTACAAGGTTTAAGAGAGACTTTGCTTTACTAGTTCACAGGACAGACCAGAGGCTCGAACCTTTTATCCTCTCTTTTGTTCATTCTCTGTAACTTCCACCAATACATTGCATATCCTTAGCTCATAGGTTTATCCTACCACGCCCCCATGACCAACCCATGCTAAACGCTCCTCCATTATGCAATTATCAATGTACAAGTGATATTGTTTGACTTTTAAAAATAAAGGTCAGTGGGAGCCTTTCCCACTGTCATTGAGTTTTAAAAAACATTTAGCGGGCCCTTGATACGTCTTCGTCGTATCTATAATTTTTGATTGTTCCATGCCAATATTATTCAACTTTCATATACTTTTGGCAACTTTTTATACTATTTTTGGGAGTAACATATTGGTCCAGTACCCAGTGCCAGTTCCTGTTTGTTGCATGTTTTATGTTTCGCAGAAACCCCATATCAAATGGAACCCAAATGGGATAAAAACGGACGGAGAATATTTTTGGAATATTTGGAGAATTCCGGAAGAAAAATCCACGTGAGACGGTGCCCGAGGGAGGCACGAGGCAGGGGGCGCACCCCTGACCCTCATGGGCTCCCCATAAGGCGATTGATGCCCTTCTTCGGCTGCAAGAAAGCTAATTTTTGGAGAGAGAAAATCACGGCGAAGATTTCAGTCCAATCGGAGTTACGGATCTCCATATATATACGAAACGGTGAAAGGGCAGAAGAACAGAATGCAGAAACAGAGAGAGACGAAGAGACAGATCCAATCTCGGAGGGGCTCTCGCCCCTCCCATGCCATGGAGACCAAGGACCAGAGGGGAAACCCTTCTCCCATCTAGGGAGGAGGTCAAGGAAGAATAATAAGAAGGGGTCCCCTCTCCCCCTCTCTTCCGGTGGCGCCGGAACACCGCTGGGGCCATCATCATCACCGCAATCTTCACCAACAACTTCACCGCCATCATCAGCAACTCCCCCCCCCCCTCTATGCAACGGTGTAACCTCTCTCTTACCCGTTGTAATCTCTACTTAAACATGGTGCTCAACGCCATATATTATTTCCCAATGATGTATGGCTATCCTATGATGTTTGAGTAGATCTGCTTTGTCCTATGGGTTATTTGATGATCATGATTGGTTTTGAGTTGCATGTTTTATTATTGGTGTTGTCCTATGGTGCTCTCCGTGTCGCGCAAGCGTGAGGGATCCCCACTATAGGGTTTGCAATATGTTCATGATTTGCTTATGTTGGGTGGCGTGAGTGGCAGAAGCACAGACCCGAGTAAGTAGGTTGTTTGCGTATGGGATAAAGAGGACTTGATACTTTAATGCTATGGTTGGGTTTTACCTTAATGATCTTTAGTAGTTGCGGATGCTTGCTAGAATTCCAATCATAAGTGCATATGATCCAAGTAGAGAAAGTATGTTAGCTTATGCCTCTCCCTCAAATAAAATTGCAACAATGATTACCGGTCTAGTTATCGATTGCCTAGGGACAAATAAATTTCTCGTAACAAAAAGCTCTTACTAAAGCTAACTTAGTTGTGTCTTTATCTAAACAGCCCCTAGCTTTTATTTACGCGCTCTTTATTATCTTGCAAACCTATCCAACAACACCTACAAAGTACTTCTAGTTTCATACTTGTTCTAGGTAAAGCGAACGTCAAGCGTGCGTAGAGTTGTATCGGTGGTCGACAGAACTTGGCGGAATATTTGTTCTACCTTTAGATCCTCGTTGGGTTCGACACTCTTACTTATCGAAAACTATTGTGATCCCCTATACTTGTGGGTTATCAAGACCTTTTTCTAGCGCCGTTGCCAGGGAGCAATAGCGTGGGGTGAATATTCTCGTGTGTGCTTGTTTGCTTTATCACTTAGTAATTTTTATTTGATGTTCTTAGTTGTTTTCTATCTTTAGTTATGGGTAGGAAACGCAAAATACCAAAAAAATTAGTTGTACCTACTGAACCAATGGCTGAAGAACCACTCAAAATCTATCGCACTCCTGAAGCTTATTACTTGGATCATCTTCGATCCCTATGTGCTCGTGCTGAAACCCCAACTAGCTTAGTTGAGGGAAAATCTTTAGATGAGCATGCTTGTTATGTGTGACACCTTATATCTCAAAAAGGGAAACTTTTACTGGGTCAAATTCATCATTTCCAATGCTATGCTTGGAGTTTATGTGAAATATATGATTTTACTTGTTGTTCTGAAAACCCTAAGAAACACCTTCCCTATCAATGTGAGTTTAGTGATAATGGAATCGTATCTTCGTATGCTAAGGGTGTTTATAATTACTATGATGTTCAACAAATTGAATAATTTGTTTCTTTTAAGGGTGCTTACGAAATTGCTTCTTTGATTGAAAAGTATGATGCTACTCTTTACAAATCTGAAAATTTTGCCATACTTAAATATTGATATGATAATTATGCTTCTAATGCCTATGTTGAACCATATATTGAGAACTACTCCGCTGTCCAAGAAGAGATTAATATTTTGCAGGAGTCTATGGAAGAATAAATTGATGAAACTGTGAGCTCATTGGATGAAAAAGATGAGGAGGAGAGCGAAGAACAAAAGGAGGAAGAGCGGGTTAGCTACCCGTGACCACCTTCTAATGAGAGTAACTCTTCAACTCATACATTGTTTAATTTCCCTTCGTGCTTACCGAAGGATGATTGCTATGATGATTGTTATGATCTCGTTCGTTCTCTTGAAATATCCCTTTTTAATGATGCTTGCTATGCTTGTGGCCATGATGCCAATATGAATGATGCTTATGGAGATGAACTTGCTATAGTTCCTTATGTTAAACATGAAATTGTTGCTATTGCACCCACACATGATAGTCCTATTATCTTTCTGAATTCTCCAAACTACACTATATCGGAGAAGTTTGTGCTTATTAAGGATTATATTGATGGGTTGCCTTTTACTATTGCACATGATGATTTTGCTAGATATAATATGCATGTGCTTGTTGCTCCTAATTGCAATTATTATGAGAGAGGAACTATATCTCCACCTCTTTATGTTTCCAACACGATAAAATTGCAAGAAACTGCTTATACTATGCATTGGCCTTTACTTTGTGTGCATGAATTGTTATTTTATGACATGCCGATGCATAGGAAGAGAGTTAGACTTCGTCATCACATGATATATGTTGCTTTGTTCTCACTACTAAATTACAAATCATTGTTAATTAAAATTGGCTTTGATATACCTTGGGATTCGGGTGGATCCATTACTTAAGCACTATATGCCTAGCTTAATGGATTTAAAGAAAGCGCTACTAGGGAGACAACCCGGAAGTTTTAGAGAGTCATTTATTTCTATTGAGTTCTTTTATAAAGTTTAAAAAAAGAGGGGAACCCGAAACTTTTTCAAAAAGAAAAGCGAAAGTGAGGAAGACGAGCATTGTTGAAGTGGGAGCTAGCCTTGAACTTTGTTCATGCTCACGAAAACTTTGTGAATCTTGATTACAGAAACTTTTCAACAAAAATAATTATCCCCTTGTACAATTCCATTGTATTATAAAAATAATGTGCCAAGATCTGCCTTTAGGGTGTTTACTTTGCCTGTTGGTTTGTGCGATGTAGGACAGAAACTTTGGCTGTAGTGCGCGATTTTACATTTTTTACTGGAAGTCAAATGGTTATGATTCTTTTTGCACCGTCTTTATATAATTTTTTTATTTTTCCTAATTTTTGCAGAATTTTTCAAGTATCAAAAGTATGGTGAATGCTCAGATTATTACAGACTGTTCTGCTTTAGACAGATTCTGTTTTTGATGCATAGTTTGCTTGTTTTGATGAAACTATCGATTTATATCAGTGGATTAAGCCATGGAAAAGTTATATTACAGTAGGCACAATGCAAAAACAAAATATGAATTGGTTTGCAACAGTACTTAGAGTAGTGATTTGCTTTATTATACTAACGGATCTTACCGAGTTTTCTGTTGAAGTTTTGTGTGGATGAAGTGTTCGATGATCGAGAAGGTCTCGATTTGAGAAGAATGAAGAGAGGAAAGAGCTCAAGCTTGGGGATGCCCGAGGCACCCCAAGTAAATATTCAAGGAGACTCAAGCGTCTAAGCTTGGGGATGCCCCGGAAGGCATCCCCTCTTTCTTCAACAAGTATCGGTATGTTTTCGGATTCGTTTCGTTCATGCGATATGTGCAAATCTTGGAGCGTCTTTTGCATTTAGTTTTCACTTTTCCTTTATGCACCATGCTGGTATGAGGTAGTCCTTGGTTGATTTATAGAATGCTCATTGCACTTCACTTATATTCTTTGAGTATGGCTTTATAGAATGCTTCATGTGCTTCACTTATATCATTTGAAGCTTGGATTGCATGTTTCTCTTTACATAGAAAACCGCCATTTGTAGAATGCTCTTTTGCTTCACGTAAATTTTTTAGAGCATGGGCATATATTTTGTAGAAAGAATTAAACTCTCTTGCTTCACTTATATCTATTTAGAGAGATGACAGGAACTGGTCATTTACATGGTTAGTCATAAAATCCTACATAAAACTTGTAGATCACTGAATATGATATGTTTGATTCCTTGCAATAGTTTTGTGATATAAAGATGGTGATATTAGAGTCATGCTAGTGGGTAGTTGTGTATTAGTAGAAATACTTGTGTTGAGGTTTGTGATTCACGTAGCATGCACGTATGGTGAACCGTTATGTAACGAAGTCGGAGCATGAGGTATTTATTGATTGTCTTCCTTATGAGTGGCGGACGGGGACGAGCGATGGTCTTTTCCTACCAATATATCCCCCTAGGGGCATGTGTAGTAGTACTTTGCATCGAGGGCTATTAAACTTTTTCAATAAGTATGTGAGTTCTTTATGACTAATGTTGAGTCCATGGATTATACGCACTCTCACCCTTCCATCATTGCTAGCCTCTTCGGTACCGTGCATTGCCCTTTCTCACCTCGAGAGTTGGTGCAAACTTTGCCGGTGCATCCAAACCCCGTGATATGATACGCTCTGTCACACATAAGCCTCCTTATATCTTCCTCAAAATAGCCACCATACCTACCTATTATGGCATTTCCATAGCCATTCCGGGATATATTGCCATGCAACTTCCATCATCATCATATACATGACTTGAGCATTCATTGTCATATCGCTTTGCATGATCGTAAGATAGCTAGCATGATGTTTTCATGGCTTGTCCGTTTTTTATGTCATTGCTACGCTAGATCATTGCACATCCCGGTACACCGCCGGAGGCATTCATATAGAGTCATATCTTTGTTCTAGTATCGAGTTGTAATATTGAGTTGTAAGTAAATAAAAGTGTGATGATCATCATTATTAGAGCATTTCCCCATCAAAAAAGAGGCCAAATAAGCCTAAATAAAAAAGGGGGCCAAAGAAGCCCACAAAAAAAGAAAAAAGAAAGAAAAGAGAGAAAAGAAAAAGGGGCAATGTTACTATCCTTTTACCACACTTGTGCTTCAAAGTAGCACCATGTTCTTCATATAGAGAGTCTCTTGAGTTATCACTTTAATATATTAGTGGGAATTTTCATTATAGAACTTGGCTTGTATATTCTGATGATGGGCTTCCTCAAATGCCCGAGGTCTTCATGAGCAAGCAAGTTGGATGCACACCCACTTAGTTTCAGTTTGAGCTTTCATACACTTATAACTCTAGTGCATCCGTTGCATGGCAATCCCTACTCCTCACATTGACATCAATTGATGGGCATCTCCATAGCCCGTTGATTAGCCGCGTCGATGTGAGACTTTCTCCCTTTTTGTCTTCTCCACACAACCTCCACCATCATATTCTATTCCACCTATAGTGCTATGTCCATGGCTCACGCTCATGTATTGTGTGAGGGTTGAAAAAGCTGAAGCATGTTAAAAAGTATGAACCAATTGCTTGGCTTGTCATCAGGGTTGTGCATGATGTGAATATTTTGTGTGGTGAAGATGGAGCATAGCTAGACTATATGATTTTGTAGGGATAACTTTCTTTGGCCATGTTATTTTGAAAAGACATGATTGCTTTATCAGTAGGCTTGAAGTATTATTGTTTTTATGTCAAATGATAGACTATTGCTTTGAATCACTCATATCTTAATATTCAAGCCATGATTAGATTACATGATCAAGATTATGCTAGGTAGCATTCCACATCAAAAATTATCTTTTTTATAATTTACCTACTCGAGGACGAGCAGGAATTAAGCTTGGGGATGCTGATACGTCTCCGTCGTATCTATAATTTTTGATTATTCCATGCCAATATTATTCAACTTTCATATACTTTTGGCAACTTTTATACTATTTTTGGGACTAACATATTGGTCCAGTGCCTAGTGCCAGTTCTTGTTTGATGCATGTTTTACGTTTCGCAGAAACCCCATATCAAACGGAATCAAAACTGGATAAACACGGACGGAGAATATTTTTGGAATATTTGGAGAATTCCGGAAGAAAAATCCACGCGAGACAGTGCCCGAGGGAGGCACGAGGCAGGGGCGCCCCACCCCTCTGGGCGCGCCCCTGACCCTCGTGGGCTCCCCGTAAGGTGGTTGATGCCCTTCTTCGGCCGCAAGAAAGCTAATTTTTGGATAGAAAAATCACGGCGAAGATTTCAGTCCAATCGGAGTTACGGATCTCCATATATATACAAAATGGTGAAAGGGCAGAAGAACAGAATGCAGAAACAAAGAGAGACAGAGAGACAGATCCAATCTCGGAGGGGCTCTCGCCCCTCCCATGCCATGGAGACCAAGGACAAGAGGGTAAACTCTTCTCCCATCTAGGGAGGAGGTCAAGGAAGAATAAGAAGAAGGGGGGCCCTCTCCCCCTCTCTTCCGGTGGCGCCGGAACACCGTCGGGGCCATCATCATCACCGCAATCTTCACCAACAACTTCACCGCCATCATCACCAACTCTCCCCCTCTATGCAGTGATGTAACCTCTCTCTTACCCGCTGTAATCTCTACTTAAACATGGTGCTCAATGCTATATATTATTTCCCAATGATGTATGGCCATCCTATGATGTTTGAGTAGATCTGTTTTGTCCTATGGGTTATTTGATGATCGTGATTGGTTTTGAGTTACATGTTTTATTATTGGTGCTGTCCTATGGTGCTCTCCATGTCGCGCAAGCGTGAGGGGTCCCCGTTGTAGGGTTTGCAATATGTTCATGATTTGCTTATGGTGGGTGGCGTGAGTGACAGAAGCACAAACCCGAGTAAGTAGGTTGTTTGCGTATGGGATAAAGAGGACTTGATACTTTCATGCTATGGTTGGGTTTTACCTTAATGATCTTTAGTAGTTGCGGATGCTTGCTAGAATTCCAATCATAAGTGCATATGATCCAAGTAAAGAAAGTATGTTAGCTTATGCCTCTCCCTCAAATAAAATTGCAATAATGATTACCGGTCTAGTTATCGATTGCCTAGGGACAAATAACTTTATCGTAACAAAAAGCTCTTTACTAAAACTACCTTAGTTGTGTCTTTATCTAAAAAGCCCCTAGCTTTTATTTACGCGCTCTTTATTATCTTGCAAACCTATCCAATAACACCTACAAAGTACTTCTAGTTTCATACTTGTTCTACGTAAAGTGAACGTCAAGCGTGCGTAGAGTTGTATCAGTGGTCGATAGAACTTGAGGGAATATTTGTTCTACCTTTAGCTCCTCGTTGGGTTCGACACTCTTAATTATCGAAAACTGTTGTTATTCCCTATACTTGTGGGTTATCAGCCCTCAAAAAATAAATATATTATTGTCCTAAGTAATGTGATAATTTACCTAAATAAATATATAAACATTTAACTAAAAACAAACTGAAACTTGTGGACCAACCTTTTGTCTGTGAAAACTGGAAGTATAAGTGCCAAATTATTACCCTATCCAATGCATTGCTTCAACTGATACAAGAACCAACTCCGGGATGGGGCATCTTCCTTGTCAACCACACCTGAGGTTGCCAGGAATTGCTGCCCACTACTTAGCTTGATGAAACATCCATCCACACCTGCATCAAATAAGCAATCATTTGAGACAAGTGAAATGCAAAAAAAAGGTTAGACATAGGTACACTAGAGAATACTTATGAATGGCCTACGCCCATTGAGGAACCCTACCCTAGATGTATTGAGTCACATAAACATCCTATGGAACCTAGGGTTGGACTTGGGTGTTTTCTTGTATGTGCCTTGCTATCACAATATACCTGCTGCCAGAATTTGTCTCCAAAACTGCCTACAAATAGTCTCTAAATCTGGTGTGTTGTGCTTCTCTTTCAACAACTTTCAAAGCCTTTCTCCTAGCCATGTAGGACTTGGTCTTGGGTATTTCCACCCCATACTTCTCCTTTATATTTTCCAAATTGTGTTAACATTGGCCCTGAAATCTGTTCTAATTGCATGCTCACCTTCCTTGGCAACCCAATCTGTTGTAACTTTTGTGTTCTCACTACCTGTGGGACATGTATGTGGCATTCCCAATATTTTGATAACAAATGTCTTCTCATTCTTGACTTGTGAAGCTGTCATCATAAAGGGACATTCAGCCACTTTGCAATAAACAATTATCATGTCTTTGTGATTCCTTCAATAAGTGAAGTTCCTCAATTGAACTACATGGAGTTGTCTTAGAGCTATTCTAAATTGGTACACATTTTCAAAACATAAGTGCTCACATATCTGCTCATGAGATTTTTCTGCTTTCTCATCATACCAAATCATGTCTTCTTTCTTTTTAGGCCTTCTTTTACTCTTGCCAAATAAAATTACACTCCTTTTAACATCACCATCATAATGTTTGTCATTAACATCAGATGGATTTCCCAATTCATCATTGGAATGCACCCAGTCATGAAAGGGAAGAATTTATTCTTCATGGTGTGCTCTGCTAGTTGGGCCAACTCTTTTTGGTTTCTTCTTCTTTGGAGGAGAAGGCTCAGGGTCACAATCTTTCATTTCCTCTTCCTTGGGAAGATAAACTTCTTTCACATATATGTCTCCTTCATAGTGATACCAAGGATCCTCTCTTTGCAACTTCAACTGCTCCAATCTATAAAGTAACTCTATGTCTTATTCATTAACACCCAATGTTCTAGGATCATAACCAAACTCAAGTGGCCAAATAAAATCAGCACTAAAACTCATTTCTTCCTCTTCATCTTCACTTTTATCCTCATCTTCTTTAGACTCCAAAACAAACTTTGCTCTTACGTTGGATATATTGCTCTGCTCTGTGTTCAAAACCCCTTGGTTGTCAACTGCATATATAACTGTCTCCCCTATGATAGTGATAGGGATCTGCTCCTCACATATTTGTGATGCTCTGTTAACATCACATGGTGTTGGGGTATCTCCTTTAAGCACACTGAACTTAACACATTTACTATGCTCAAACTATATGAGTATTTCCTCAACCATTGCATTGTTGTCAAGGAACTCTAAATCTGCTATGTCAGTTTCCTCTTGCTTGACATAATAAATATAATATGTACTTTTAAATCCCCCCAAATCAATACTAGCTAACAGATTGGCATATGTAATTCGAGAGCTACACATTGTCCTGTCAAGGTTATCCCTGCCATAGAATTGGAACCTCACATTCCAAATGTCACCATGATTGTAACTACAAATGAAAAGTATAATAATATTCAATTAGCAATTGGAGATTAAGATTAATATTGCATCAACATTTATAAATGAGTACTCATTCCAAAGAAACATTTTGAAATTATAAAATTCAGACAAACAGAAACCCTAAATTCATAGCAACATTCAGTAACTCGACACATTAGACAGATAAGAACCCTAAATTAAGAGCAACACTCAGTACATTCACAAAGACAGAAACCTGAAATTCAGACAAATAGAACACCATAAAACATTCAGACAACATAAGCTAATAGTAAATTCAGTCAAACAGGACAGCAACATTCAGTCAATTCAGAACCCTAAATCATAGAAACATTCGTAAACTCATATTAATTAGCTAACAAGTAATATTTCATAATCATGACTAATTATTAATATATTTATAACTTTTAAAGGCTACATTCCAATATAGAACCTTAAATTGCAGCAACGAAATGAATATATAAAGAGGGGAGAGCTCAAGAGGGGAACGTAACTCACTTAGGGGGCACATTTGCAGTGGGTGAATCCTCCACCACCCCGCCGGCAACTTTCGCCGCCGCCGGCAGTGGTGACGATGAACGGAATAGGCTACTACCGCAACAGCCCTCCTCCTCGCCGAGGGTGTTGGGGAACGTAGCATGCAATTTCAAAAATATACCTACGAGCACGCAAGATCTATATAGGAGATGCATAGCAATGAGAGGGGGAAAGTGTGTCCATGTAGCCTCGTAGACCAAAAGCAGAAGCGCTAGCTTAACGCGGTTGATGTAGTCAAACGTCTTCGCGATCCAACCGATCAAGCACCGAACGTACGGAACCTCCAAGTTCTACACACGTTCAGCTCGATGACATCCCTCGAACTCTTGATCCAGCAAAGTGTCGAGGGAGAGTTTCGTCAGCACGGCGGCGTGGTGACGGTGATGGTGATGTGATCCGCGCAGGGCTTCGCCTAAGCACTACGACAATACGACCAAACTATGGAGGGGGCACCGCACATGGCTAAGAAACAATTAATGTGCTTTGGGGTGCCCCTGCCCCCGTATATAAAGGAGGAGGAGAGGAGGCCGGACCTAGGGAGCGCGCCATGTGAGGGGGAAACCGACTAGGATTCCTAGTCCTAGTCGTCCCCCCTTCCTTTCTTTCGGAGGGGGAAAAGGGAAGGAGAGGCAGAGGGAGAAGGAAAGGGGGGTCGCGCCCCCTCCCCTTGTCCAATTCAGACTGCCCATGGGGGGGCGCCACCCCTTGTGGGCTCTCCTCTCTCCCCCTTATGGCCCATGTTGGCCCATTACTTTCCCAGGGGGGTTCCGGTAACCCCTCGGTACTCCGAAAAATATCTGAAATGCTCCGAAACTATTCTGGTGTCCGAATACTTTCATCCAATATATCAATTTTTACCTCTCGACCATTTCGAGACTCCTCGTCATGTCCGTGATATCATCTGGGACTCCGAACAATCTTCGGTGACCAAAACACATTACTCATAATACAAATCGTCATCGAACGTTAAGCGTGCGAACCCTACAGGTCCGAGAATTATGTAGACATGACCAAGACACATCTCTAATCAATAACCAACAGCGGAGCCTGGATGCTCATATTGGTTCCTACGTATTCTATGAAGATCTTTATCGGTCAAACCGCAATGACAACATACGTCATTCCCTTTGTCATCGGTATGTTACTTGCCCGAGATTCGATCCTCGGTATCTTCATACCTAGTTCAATCGCATTACCGGCAAGTCTCTTTACTCGTTTTGTAATGCATCATCCCGCAACTAACTCATTAGTACATTGCTCGCAAGGCTTATCGTGACGTGCATTACCGGGAGGGCCCAGAGATACCTCTTCGATACTCGGAGTGACAAATCCTAATATCGATCTATGCCAACCCAACAAACACCTTCGGAGATACCTGCAGAGCATCTTTATAATCACCCAATTAAGTTGTGATGTTTGATAGCACACAATGTATTCCTCCGGTATCTAGGAGTTGCATAATCTCATCAAGGATTATGTATATGACATGAAGAAAGCAATAGAAATAAAACTTAACGATCATTATGCTAAGCTAACGGATGGGTCTTGTCCATCACATCATTCTCCTAATGATGTTATCCCGTTCATCAAATGACGACACATGTTTATGGTTAGGAAACTTGACCATCTTTGATTAACGAGCTAGTCTAGTAGAGGCTTTACTAGGGACACTGTGTTTTGTCTATGTATCCACACATGTATCAAGTTTCCGGTTAATACAATTCTAGCATGAATAATAAACATTTATCATGATATAAGGAAATATAAAATAACAACTTTATTATTGCCTCTAGGGCATATTTTCAGTCTCCCACTTGCACTAGAGTCAATAATCTAGTTCACATCGCCATGTGATTTAACACAAATAGTTCACAGTGTCATGTGATTAACACCCTATAGTTCACATCGCCATGTGACCAATACCCAAAGGGTTTACTAGATTCAATAATCTAGTTCACATTGCCATGTGATTAACACCCAAAGAGTACTAAGGTGTGATCGTGTTTTGCTTGTGAGAGAAGTTTAGTCAATGGGTCTGCCACATTGAGATCCGTATGTATTTTGCAAATTTCTATGTCTACAATGCTCCGTATGGAGCTACTCTAGCTAATTGCTCCCACGTTCAATATGTATCTAGATTGAAACTTAGAGTCATCTAGATCAGTGTCAAAGCTTGCATCGACGTAACTCTTTACGACGAACTCTTTATCACCTCCATAATCGAGAAGTATTTCCTTAGTCCTCTAAGGATAATTTTGACCGCTGTCCAGTGATCTACTCCTGGATCACTATTGTACCCCCTTGCCAAACTCATGGTAAGGTATACAATAGGTCTGGTACATAGCATGGCATACTTTATAGAACCTATGGCTGAGGTATAGGGAATGACTTTCATTCTCTCTCTATCTTCTGCCACAGTCGGGCTTTGAGTCTTACTCAACTTCACACCTTGCAACACAGGCAAGAACCCTTTCTTGGACTGATCCATTTTGAACTTCTTCAAAATCTTGTCAACGTATGTGCTTTGTGAAAGTCCTATTAAGCGTCTTGATCTATCCCAATAGATCTTGATGCCCAATATGTAAGTAGCTTCACCGAGGTCTTTCATTTAAAAATTCTTATTCAAGTACCCTTTTGTGCTATCCAGAAATTCTATATCATTTCCAATCAACAACATGGCATCCACATATAATATCAGAAATGCTATAGAGCTCCCACTCACATTCTTTTAAATATAGGCTTCTCTGAAAGTCTGTATAAAACCATATGCTTTGATCGCCTCATCAAAGTGTATATTCCACCTCCGAGATGCTTGCACCAGTCCATAAATGGATCGCTGGAGCTTGCACACTTTTTTAGCACCTTTAGGATCGACAAAACCTTCTGGTTGCATCATATACAACTCTTCTTTAAGATATCCATCAAGGAATGCAAATTTGACATCCATTTGCCAGATTTCATAAAATGCGGCAATTGCTAACATGATTCAGACAGACTTAAGCATCGCTACGAATGAGAAAATCTCATTGTAGTCAACACCTTGAACTTGTCGAAAACATTTTTGTGATCAGTCGAGCTTTGTAGATAGTAACACTATCATCAGCGTCTATCTTCCTCTAAAAGATCCATTTATTCTCAATGGCTTGCCAATCATCGGGCAAGTCCACCAAAGTCCACACTTTCTTCTCATACATGCATCCTATCTGAGATTTCATGGCGTCAAGCCATTTATCGAAATTTGGGCTCATCATCGCTTCCTAATAGTTCATAGGTTCGTCATGGTCTAGTAACATGACTTCTAGAACAGGATTACTGTACCACTCTGGTACGGAACATGCTCTGGTTGACCTACGAGGTTCGGTAGTAACTTGATCTGAAGTTTCATGATCATTATCATTAGCTTCCTCTCTAGTTGGTGTAGGCAACACTGGAACTGATTTCTGTGATGAGCTACTTTCCAATTAGAGAGAAGGTACAATTACCTCATCAAGTTATACTTTCCTCCCACTCGCTTGTTTCGAGGGAAATTCCTTCTCTTGAAAGGGTCCATTCTTAGCAACAAAAATCATGCCTTCGGACCTGTGATAGAAGGTGTACCCAACAGTTTCTTTTGGGTATCCTATGAAGACGCACTTCTCCGATTTGGGTTCGAGCTTATCAGTTTGAAACCTTTTCACATAAGCATCGCAACCCCAAACTTTAAGAAACGACATCTTTGGTTTCTTGCCAAACCATAGTTCATACAGTGTGATCTCAATGGATTTAGACGGTGCCCTATTTAATGTGAATACAGTTGTCTCTAATGCATAACCCCAAAACTATAGTGGTAAATCCGTAAGACACATCATAGATCGCACCATATATATCTAATAAAGTATGGTTACGACGTTCGGACACACCATTACGCTGTGGTGTTCCAGGTGGCGTGAGTTGTGAAACTATTCCACATTGTTTTAAATGAATGCCAAACTCGTAGCTCAAATATTCGCCTCCGCGATCAGATCGTAGAAACTTTATTTTCTTGTTATGATGATTCTCCACTTCACTCTAAATTTTTTTGAACTTTTCAAATGTTTCAGACTTGTGTTTCATTAAGTAGATATACCCATATCTGCTGAAATCATATGTGAAGGTTAGAAAATAACGATACCCACCACGAGCCTCAACACTCATCGGACCACATACATCGGTATGTATTATTTCCAATAAGTCAGTGGCTCGCTCCATTGTTCCGGAGAATGGAGTTTTAGTCATCTTGCCCATGAGGCATGGTTTGCAAGCATCAAATGATTCATAATCAAGTGATTCCAAAAGTCCATCCACATGGAGTTTCTTCATGCGCTTTACACCAATATGATCTAAACGGCAGTGCCACAAATATGTTGCACTATCATTATCAACTTTGCATCTTTTGGCATCAATATTATGAATATGTGTATCACTATGATTGAGATTCAATAAACCATTTACACTGGGTGTATGACCATAGAAGGTTTTATTCATGTAAATAGAACAACAATTATTCTCTGACTTAAATGAATAATTGTATTGCAATAAACATGATCTAATCATATTAATGCTCAATGCAAACACCAAAAGACATTTATTCAGGTTCAATTCTAATCCTTAAGGTAGAGGGAGTGTGTGATGGTGATCGTATCAACCTTGGAATTACTTCCAACACACATCGTCACCTTGTTCTTAACTAGTCTCTATTTGCAACTCCTATTTTGAGTTACTACTCTTAGCAACTGAACCGGTATCAAATACCGAGGGTTTGCTGAAGGAAATATGCCCTAGAGGCAATAATAAAGTTGTTATTTATATTTCCTTATATCATGATAAATGTTTTATTAATGCTAGAATTGTACTAACCGAAAACTTAGTACATGTGTGAATACATAGACAAAACAGAGTGTCCCTGGTATGCCTCTACTTGACTAGCTCGTTAATCAAAGATGGTTAAGTTTTCTGACCATAAACATGTGTTGTCATATGATGAACGGGATCACATCATTAGAGAATGATGTGATGGACAAGACCCATCCGTTAGCTTAGCATAATGATCGTTAAGTTTTATTGCTATTGCTTTCTTCATGACTAATACATATTCCTCTGACTATGAGATTATGCAACTCCCGAATACCGGAGGAACATCTTGTGTGCTATCAAACATCACAACATAACTGGGTGATTATAAAGATGCTCTACAGGTGTTTCCGAAGGTGTTTGTTAGGTTGGCATAGATCGAGATTAGGATTTGTCACTCCGAGTATCGGAGAGGTATCTCTGGGCCCTCTCGGTAATGCACATCACTATAAGCCTTGCAAGCAATGTGACTAATGAGTTAGTTACGGGATGATGCATTACGGAATGAGTAAAGAGACTTGCCGGTAAGGAGATTGATCTAGGTATGATGATACCGATGATCGAATCTCGGGCAAGTAACATACCGATGACAAAGGGAATAACGTATGTTGTTATTGTGGTTTGACCGATAAAGATCTTCGTAGAATATGTAGGAACCAATATGAGAATCCAGGTTTCGCTATTTGTTATTGACCAGAGATGTGTCTCGGTCATGTCTACATAGTTCACGAACCCGTAGGGTCCGCACACTTAACGTTCGATGACGACTTGTATTATGAGTTATGTGTTTTGGTGACCAAGTTTGGTCGGAGTCTCAGATGAGATCACAGACATGATGAGAAATCTCAAAATGGTCGAGAGGTAAAGATTCATATATTGGAAGGTAGTATTCGGACATCAGAATGGTTTCAAGTGGTTTGGGTATTTTACCGGAGTACCGAGGGGTTACCGGAACCCCCCGGGGGAAGTATTGGGCGTACATGGGCCTTAGTAGAGAGAGAGGGCCTCAAGGGGTGGCCTCCCCCCCCCATGGCAGACCGAATTGGACTAGGGGAGGGGGCGGCACCCCCCTTTCCCTCTCCCTCTCCCTCTCCTTCCTTTTCCCCTCCGGTAAGAGAGGAAAAGGGGGGCGAATCCTACTAGGAGTGGAGTCCTTGTAGGACTCCCCCCCATGGCGCCCCTCCTGGCCGGCCACCTCCTCCTCCCCCCTTTATATATGGGGGCTGGGGGCACCCCATAGCACATCAATTGTTCTCTTAGCCGTGTGCGGTGCCCCCCTCCATAGTTTACTCCTCCGGTCATAGCATCGTAGTGCTTAGGGGAAGCCCTGTGCAAATCACATCAACATCACCATCACCACGCCATCATGCTGACAAAACTCTCCCTCGACCCTCTGCTGGATCAAGAGTTCAAGGGACATCATTGAGCTAAACATGTGCTCAACTCGGAGGTGTCGTATGTTCGGTACTAGATCGGTTGCATCGTGAAGACGTTCGACTACATCAATCGTGTTAACCTAACGCTTTCGCTTTCGGTCTACGAGGGAACATGGACACACTATCCCCCTCTCATTGCTATGCATCTCTTAGATAGATCTTGCATGATCGTAGGAATTTTTATTGAAATTGCATGCTGCGTTCCCCAACAGTGGCATCCGAGCCAGGTCTGTGCATAGATGATATGCACGAGTAGAACACAAAGAGTTGTGGGCGATAATAGTCATACTGCTTACCACCAACATCTTACTTTGATTCAGTGGTGTTGTCGGATGAAGGGCCTGGACCAACCCTACATGACCACGTTCATGAGACCGGTTCTACCGACAGACATGCAACTTGTTTTGCATAAAGGTGGCTGGCGGGTGTCTGTTTCTCCAACTTTAGTTGAATCGAGTTTGACTACGGTCTGTCCTTGTTGAAGGTTAAAACAGCACACTTGACGAAAAATCATTGTGGTTTTGATGCGTAGGTAAGAATAGTTCTTGCTAGAAGCCCATAGCAGCCACGTAAAACTTGCAACAACAAAGTAGAGGATGTCTAACTTGTTTTTGCAGGGCATGTTGTGATGTGAAATGCTCAAGACATGATGTGATATTAGTTTTTGTATGAGATGATCATGTTTTGTAAAAGTTATCGGCAACTGGCAGGAGCCTTATGGTTGTTGCTTTATTGTATGAAATGCAATCTCCATGTAATTGCTTTACTTTATCACTATGCGGTAGCGATAGTTGTAGAAGCAATAGTTGGCGAGACGACAACGATGCTATGATGGAGATCAAGGTGTCAAGCCGGTGACGATGGAGATCATGACGGTGCTTTGGAGATGGAGATCAAAGGTACAAGATGATGATGGCCATATCATGTCACATATTTTGATTGCATGTGATGTTTATCTTTTATGTATCTTATTTTGCTTAGTACGGCAGTAGCATTATCAGATGATCCCTCACTAAATTTCAAGGTATAAGTGTTCTCCCTAAGTATGCACCATTGCTACAGTTCGTCGTGCCGAGACACCACGTGATGATCGGATGTGATAAGCTCTACATTCACATACAATGGGTGTAAGCCAGTTTTGCACGTGCAGAATACTCGGGTTAAACTTGACGATCCTAGCATGTACAGATATGGCCTCGGAACACTAAGACCGAAATGTCGAACGTGAATCATGTAGTATATATGATAAACATAGAGATGTTCACCATTGAAAACTACTCCATCTCACGTGATGATCGGACATGGTTTAGTCGATATGGATCACGTGATCATTTATATGACTAGAGGGATGTCTATCTAAGTGGGAGTTCTTAAGTAATATGATTAATTTAACTTTAATTTATCATGAACTTAGTCATGATAGTTCTTGCAAATCTATGTTGTTGTAGATTAATGGCACGTGCTACCGTTCCCTTGAATTTTAATGCATTCCTAGAGAAAACTAAGTTGAAAGATGATGGTAGCAACTACACGAACTGGGTCTGTAACTTGAGGATTATCCTCATTGCTGCGCAGAAGAATTACATCCTGGAAGCACTTCTAGGTGCAAGGCCTGCTGCAAGAGCAACTCCGGATGTTATGAACGTCTTGCAAGCTAAAGCTGATGACTACTCGATAGTTCATTGTGCCATGCTTTACGGCTTAGAATCGGGACTTCAAAGACGTTTTGAACGTCATGGAGCATATGAGATGTTCCAGGAGTTGAAGTTAATATTTCAAGCAAATGCCTGAGTTGAGAGAGATGAAGTCTCCAACAAGTTCTATAGCTGCAAAATGGAGGAGAATATTTTGTCAGTGAACACATACTCAAAATGCCTGGGTACCATAACCACTTGACTCAGCTGGGAGTTAATCTTCCTGATGATATTGTCATTAACAGAGTTCTTCAATCAGTGCCGCCAAGCTATAAAGGCTTCATGATGAACTATAACATGCAAGGGACGGAAAAGACAATTCCCGAGCTCTTCGTGGTGCTTAAGGTTGCAGAGATAGAAATCAAGAAGGAGCATCAAGTGTTGATGGTTAACAAGACCACTAGCTAGTTTCAAGAAAAAGGGCAAATGGAAGAAGGGGAACTTCGAGAAGAATAGAAAGAAAGTTGCTACTCCCGAGAAGAAGCCTAAGTCTGGACCTAAGCCTGAAACGGAGTGCTTCTACTGCAAAGGGACTGGTCACTCGAAGTGGAACTGCCCCAAGTATTTGGCGGATAAGAAGGATGTCAAATTGAAATGGTATATTTGATATACATGTTATTGATGTGTACCTTACTAATGCTCGTAGTAGTGCCTGGGTATTTGATACTGGTTCTGTTGCTCATATTTGCAACTCAAAACAGAGGCTACAGATTAAACGAAGATTAGCTAAGGACGAGGTGATGATGCGCGTCGGAAATGGTTCCAATGTTGATGTGATCACCGTCAGCACGCTACCTCTACATCTACCTTCGGGATTAGTTTTAGACCTGAGTAATTGTTGTTTGGTACCAGCGTTGAGCATGAACATTATATTTGGATCTTGTTTGATGTGAGACGGTTATTCATTTAAATCAGAGAATAATGGTTGTTCTATTTATTTGAGTAATATCTTTTATGGTCATGCACCCTTGATGAGTGGTCTATTTTTGTTGAATCTCGATCGTAGTGATACACATATTCATAATATTGAAGCCAAAAGATGCAAAGTTAATAATGATAGTGCAACTTATTTGTGGCACTACCGTTTAGGTCATATTGGTGTAAAGCGCATGAAGAAACTCCATGCTGATGGGATTTTGGAATCACTTGATTATGAATCACTTGATGCTTGCGAACCATGCCTCATGGGCAAGATGACTAAAACTCCATTCTCCGGAACAATGGAGCGAGCCACTAACTTATTGGAAATAATACATATTGATGTATGCGGTTCGATGAGTGTTGAGGCTCGGGGCGGGTATCGTTATTTTCTGACCTTCACAGATGATTTGTGAAGATATGGGTATATCTACTTGATGAAACATAAGTCTGAAACATTTGAAAAGTTCAAAGAATTTCATAGTGAAGTAGAAAATCATCGCAGCAAGAAAATAAAGTTTCTACGATCTGATCATGGAGGTGAACATTTGAGTTATGAGTTTGGTCTTCATTTGAAACAATGTGGAAGAGTTTCGCAACTCACACCACCTTGAATACCAAAGTGTAATGGTGTGTCCGAACGTCTTAACCGTAGTTTATTAGATATGGTGCGATCTATGATGTCTCTTACCGATTTACCACTATCATTTTGGGGTTATGCTTTAGAGACAGATGCATTCACGTTAAATAGGGAACCATCTAAATCATTTGAGACGACACCATATGAACTGTGGTTTGGCAAGAAACCTAAGCTGTCGTTTCTTAAAGTTTGGGGTTGCGATGCTTATGTGAAAAAGCTTCAACCTGATAAGCTCGAACCCAAATCGAAGAAGTGCGTCTTCTTAAGATACCCAAAAGAAACTGTTGGGTACACCTTCTATCACAGATCCGAAGGCATGACTTTTGTTGCTAAGAATGGACCCTTTCTAGAGAAGGAGTTTCTCTCGAAACAAGTGAGTGGGAGGAAAGTATAACTTGATGAGGTAATTGTACCTTCTCTCGAATTGGAAAGTAGCTCATCACAGAAATCAGTTCCAGTGATGCCTACACCAACTAGAGAGGAAGCTAATGATAATGATCATGAAACTTCAGATCATTTTACTACCGAACCTCGTAGGTCAACCAGAGCACGTTCCGCACCAGAGTGGTACGGTAATCCTGTTCTGGAAGTCATGTTACTAGACCATGATGAACCTACGAACTATGAGGAAGCGATGATGAACCCAGATTCCGCGAAATGGCTTGACGCCATGAAATCTGAGATAGGATCCATGTATGAGAACAAAGTGTGGAGTTTGGTTGACTTGCCCGATGATCGGCAAGCCATAGAAAATAAATGGATTTTCAAGAAGAAGACTGACGCTGACGGTAATGTTACTGTCTACAAAGCTCGACTTGTTGCGAAAGGTTTTTGACAAGTTCAAGGAGTTGACTACCATGAGTCCTTCTCACCTGTAACGATGCTTAAGTCCGTTCGAATCATGTTGGCAATTGCCGCATTTTATGATTATGAAATTTGGCAAATGGATGTCAAAATTGCATTCCTTAATGGATTTCTTAAAAGAAGAGTTGTATATGATGCAAGCAGAAGGTTTTGTCGATCCTAAAGGTGCTAACAAAGTGTGCAAGCTCCAGCGATCCATTTATGGACTGGTGCAAGCGTCTCGGAGTTGGAATATATGCTTTGATAGTGTGATCAAAGCATACGATTTTATACAGACTTTGGGAGAAGCCTGTATTTACAAGAAAGTGAATGGGAGCACTACAGCCTTTCTGATAAGTATATGTGAATGACATATTGTTGATCAGAAATGATGTAGAATTTTTCTGCAAAGCATAAAAGGAGTGTTTGAAAGGAGTTTTTCAAGGAAAGACCTCGGTGAAGCTGCTTTAATATTGGGCATCAAGATCTATAAAGATAGATCAAAACGCTTGATAAGATTTTTCAATGAGTACATACCTTCACAACATTTTTGAAGTAGTTCAAAAATGGAACAGTCAAAGAAGGAGTTATTGCCTGTATTACAAGGTGTAAAGTTGAGTAAGACTCAAAACTCGACCACAGCAGAAAATAGAAAGAGAATGAAAGTCCCTATGCCTTAGCCATAGGTTCTATAAAGTATGTTATGCTGTATACCAAACCTATTGTATACCTTGCCATGACTTTGGCAAGGGGTACGATAGTGATCCAGGAGTGGATCACTGGACAGCGATCAAACTTATCCTTAGTTACCTAAGAGGACTAAAGAAATATTTCTTGGTTTTGGAGGTAATAAAGAGTTCATCGTAAAAAGTTACGTCGATGCAAGCTTTTACACCGATCGAATGACTCTAAGTCTCAATCTGGATACATATTGAAAGTGGGAGCAATTAGCTAGAGTAGCTCCATGCAGAGCATTGTAAACATAGAAATTTGCAAAATACATACGGATCTGAATGTGATAGACCCGTTAACTAAACCTCTCTCACAAGAAAAACATGATCACACCTTAGTACTCTTTGGGTGTTAATCACATAGAGATGTGAACTAGATTATTGACCCTAGTGAACCCTTTGGGTGTTGGTCACATGGCGATGTAAACTATTGGTGTTAAATCACATGGCGATGTGAACTAGATTATTGACTCTAGTGCAAGTGGGAGACTGAAGGAAATATGCCCTAGAGGCAATAATAAAGTTGTTATTTATATTTCCTTATATCATGACAAATGTTTATTATTCATGCTAGAATTGTATTAACCGGAAACTTAGTACATGTGTGAATATATAGACAAAACAGAGTGCCCCTAGTATGGCTCTACTTGACTAGCTCGTTAATAAAAGATGGTTAAGTTTCCGGACCACAGACATGTGTTGTCATTTAATGAACAGGATCACATCATTAGAGAATGATGTGATGGACAATACCCATCCGTTAGCTTAGCATAATGATCATTAAGTTTTATTGCTATTGCTTTCTTCATGACTTATACATATTCCTCTGACTATGAGATTATGCAACTCACGAATACCGGAGGAACACCTTGTGTGCTATCAAATGTCACAACATAACTGGGTGATTATAAAGATGCTCTATAGGTCTTTCCAGAGGTGTTTGTTGGGTTGGCATAGATCGAGATTAGGATTTGTCACTCCGAGTATCGGAGAGGTATCTTTGGGCCCTCTCGGTAATGCACACCACTATAAGCCTTGCAAGCAATGTGATTAATGAGTTAGTTACGAGATGATGCATTGCGGAACGAGTAAAGACACTTGCCGGTAACGAGATTGAACTAGGTATGATGATACCGACGATCGAATCTCGGGCAAGTAACATACCGATGATAAAGGGAATAACGTATGTTGTTATTGTGGTTTGACCAATAAAGATCTTCATAGAATATGTAGGAACCAATATGAGCATCCAGGTTCCGTTGTTGGTTATTGACCGGAGATGTGTCTCGGTCATGTCTACATAGTTCTCCATCCCGTAGGGTCCGCACACTTAACGTTCGATGACGATTTGTATTATGAGTTATGTGTTTTGGTGACTGAAGTTTGTTTAGAGTCCCGGATGAGATCACAGACATGACGAGAAGTCTCAAAATGGTCGAGAGGTAAAGATTCATATATTGGAAGGTAGTATTCAGACATCGGAATGGTTTTGAGTGGTTCGGGTATTTTACTGGAGTACCGAGGGGTTACCGGAACCCCCCGAGGGAAGTATTGGGCCTACATGGGCCTTAGTGGAGAGAGAGAGGAGGGCCGCAAGGGGTGCCCCCCCATGGCAGTCCGAATAGGGCTAAGGGAGGGGGCAGCGCCCCCCTTTCCCTCTCCCTCTCCTTCTCCTTCCTTTTCCCTCCGGTAAGAATGGAAAGAGGGGGGCTAATCCTACTAGGAGTGGAGTCCTAGTAGGACTCCCCCCCCCCCCATGGCGCCCCCGTCATGGCCGGCCACCTTCTCCTCCCCTTCTTTATATACGGGGGCAGGGGCACCCCATAGCGCATCAATTGTTCTATTAGCCATGTGCGGTGCCCCCTCCACAGTTTACTCCTCCGGTCATAGCGTCATAGTGCTTAGGTGAAGCCCTGCGCGGATCACATCACCGTCACTGTCACCACGCCATCATGCTGACGAAACTCTCTGAGGGAGTCCTGGATTAGGGGGTCTCCGGACAGCCGGACTATCTTCGTTGGCCGGACTATTAGACTATGAAGATACAGATTGAAGACTTCGTCTTGTGTCCGTATGGGACTCTACTTGGCGTGGAAGGCAAGCTAGGCAGTACGGATATGGATATCTCCTCCTTTGTAACCGACCTTGTGTAACCCTAACCCTCTCCGGTGTCTATATAAACAAAAGGGTTTTAGTCCGTTGGACAACAACCATAACATACAATCATACCATAGGCTAGCTTCTAGGGTTTAGCCTCTCTGATCTCGTGGTAGATCTACTCTTGTACTACCCATATCATCAATATTAATCAAGCAGGACGTAGGGTTTTACCTCCATCAAGAGGGCCCAAACCTGGGTAAAACATCGTGTCCCCTGCCTCATGTTACCATCCGGCCTAGACGCACGGTTCGGGACCCCCTACCGAGATCCGCCGGTTTTGACACCGACATTGGTGCTTTCATTGAGAGTTCCTCTGTGTCATCGCCGTTAGGCTTGATGGCTCCTACCATCATCGATAGTGATGCGGTCCAGGGTGATAGTTTTCTCCCCGCAGATCTTCATATTCGGCGGCTTTGCACTGCGGGCTAATTCGCTTGGCCATCTGGAGCAGATTGAAAGCTACACCCCTGGCCATCAGGTCAGATTTGGAAGTTTGAGCTACATGGCCGACATCCGCGGAGACTTGATCTTCGACGGATTCGAGCCACAGCCGGGCGCGCCGCACTATCGCGATGGGTATGACCTAGCTCTACTGCCGAACAGTACCCCAGAGGCCGCGCCCACATCAGCTCCGACCCTTAGCTCGGAGCCAACTGCGCCCATCGAGGACGGGTGGTTAGACACCGCCTCAGGGGCTGCAGTCTCAACGGCGATCGAGCCAAACACCAGCATAATCCTCTGCACAGCCCGTGACTCCGAGGTGCCGGACTCTTTTTCTGACTCCGAACCATCCGCGCCCCTGCCAATCGAATCCGATTGGGCGCCGGTCATGGAATTCACCACCACGGATATCTTTCAGCACTCACCCTTTGGCGACATTCTGAATTCACTAACGTCTCTCTCTTTGTCAGGAGAGCCCTGGCCGGATTATGGCCAGCAGGATTGGGATGCAGATGACGAAGAAATTCAACGCCCACCCACCACCCACTTCGTAGCCACTGTCGATGATTTAACCGACATGCTCGACTTCGACTCTGAAGACATCGACGGTATGGACGACGATGTAGGAGACGAACATGAATCAGCACCAATAGGGCACTGGAAAGCCACCTTGTCATATGACATATACATGGTGGATACACCCAACGAAGGCAATGGCGACGAGATAGCGGAGGATGACCCCTCCAAGAAGCAACCCAAGCACCGACG
This sequence comes from Triticum aestivum, assembly GCF_018294505.1. Taxonomy (NCBI): domain Eukaryota; kingdom Viridiplantae; phylum Streptophyta; class Magnoliopsida; order Poales; family Poaceae; genus Triticum; species Triticum aestivum. The sequence goes on from NC_057806.1 coordinate 146,801,068, forward strand.
TCAGCGACGCCGCCGCTCTAAGTCCCGCCAAAGCAAAAGTGGTGATACCGGAATAGGAGATAATAACACTCCGGATAGTGCCGAACACAACAACAATCCCCTCCAGCAAGATTTAAAGCAGGAGGATGAAGGAGCCAGCTCTCCTGAGAGAGCGGCAGACGAAGAGGAGGAGGATGACCACATGCCCCCCTCCAAAGACGAGGCAAGCCTCGGCGACGATGAATTCGCCGTACCAGAGGATCCCGTCGAACAAGAGCGCTTCAAGCGCCGGCTTATGGCCACGGCAAATAGCCTGAAGAATAAGCAGCAGCAGCTTCAAGCTGATCAAGATCTGCTAGCTGACAAATGGACTAAAGTCCTCGCGGCCAAGGAATATAAACTTGAGCGTCCTTCCAAGAGTTACCCAAGGCACAGTTACTACCCCGACTGGAGGAAGAAGCGTATGATATGGCTGATCGGCCACCTCGTGGCCGCGATAGAGAGGCATTCCAGCCAAAAGCTCAGCCTCCCCCCAATGCCATTCAAATAAAAAGGCATGGGGAGATACGCCAGACCTGTGAGACATATTGGAGGACAAGGCAAAGCATTCAAGATCGATCTACGGATCACGAGGGCGCACCACTCTGCGAGACGACAAACGTCACGCCAGATACAGTAAAAGCAAATCTGGCCGGGCTGAACACAGCGGGCAAGACCCATTCGAGTTGCGTCACGATATAGCCCAATACAGAGGCGTCGCACACCCCTTATGCTTCACAGACAAAGTAATGGAACATCAATTCCCAGAAGGTTTCAAACCTGTAAATATTGAATCATACGACGGCACAACAGATCCCGCAGTATGGATTGAGGATTTCCTCCTCCACATCCACGTGGCCCACGGCGATGACTTACACGCCATCAAATACCTCCCACTAAAGCTCAAAGGACCAGCGCGGCATTGGCTTAACAGCTTTCCAGCGGACTCCATTAGCTGTTGGGAAGATCTGGAAGCCGCATCCTCGACAACTTTCAAGGCACTTATGTGCGACCACCAGACACCGATGATTTAAGCCACATAATTCAGCAGCCAGAAGAGTCGGCCAGGCAATTCTGGACTCGGTTCCTTACAAAGAAAAATCAAATCGTCGACTGTCCGGATGCGGAGGCCTTAGCGGCTTTCAAGCACAACATCCGAGATGAGTGGCTAGCCCGGCACCTTGGTCAGGAAAAGCCGAAATCTATGGCAGCTCTCACGACGCTCATGACCCGCTTTTGTGCGGGAGAAGACAGCTGGCTGGCTCGCAGTAATAACATATCAAAGAACCATGGTACCTCAGATACCAAGGACGGCAATAGCAGGTCACGTCGCAACAAGCATAAGCGCCGCATTAACAGCGAAAATACTGAGGATACGACAGTCAATGCCGGATTCAAAGGCTCTAAACCCGGTCAGCGGAAAAAGCCATTCAAACAAAGTACGCCGGGTCCGTCCAGCTTGGACCGTATACTCGATCACTCGTGTCAAATACACGGCACCCCAGACAAGCCAGCCAATCACACCAACAGGGATTGTTGGGTGTTCAAGCAGGCCGGCAAGTTAATTGCCGAAAACAAGGACAAGGGGCCGCATAGCAATGACGAGGAGGAGCCCCGGCAGCCGCACACTGGAGGACAGAAGAGGTTTCCCCCGCAAGTGCGGACGGTGAACATGATATACGCAACCCACATCCCCAAGAGGGAGCGGAAGCGTGCGCTCAGGGACGTATATGCGTTGGAGCCAGTCGCCCCAAAGTTCAACCCTTGGTCCTCCTGTCCGATCACCTTCGATCGCAGGGACCACCCCACTAGTATCCGTCATGGCGGATTCGCCGCACTGGTCCTAGACCCAATCATCGACGGATTTCACCTCACTCGAGTCCTTATGGACGGCGGCAGCAGCCTGAACCTGCTTTATCAGGACACAGTGCGCAAAATGGGTATAGACCCCTCACGGATCAAACCCACAAAAACGACCTTTAAGGGCGTCATTCCAGGCGTAGAGGCCCATTGCACAGGCTCAATTACACTGGAAGTGGTCTTCGGATCCCTGGATAACTTCCGAAGCGAAGAGTTAATCTTTGATATAGTCCCGTTCCGCAGTGGTTATCATGCGCTGCTCGGGCGAACCGCAGTTGCTAGATTCAATGCGGTACCGCATTATGCATACCTCAAGCTCAAGATGCCAGGACCTTGTGGAGTTATTACAGTCAATGGAAACACAGAGCGCTCTCTCTGAACAGAGGGGCACACCACGCCCTCGCAGCAGAAGTGCAAAGCAGCCTCTCAAGGCAATCAACCAGTTCAGCGTTTCAAAGCCCAGACACCTTCAAGCGCGCTCGGGGCAATTGGCAAATAGACCGCCTGGCGCGATCTGAGCTCGCGTAGCAATACAGCGGCCACCCCAATCCCAGCCCAACGGCGATATTTGTGCCGCGCGTACATAATTACGCATTAAAAATACCATGGGCACAGGTGGGGAGGGGGGCACAACTGCGGCACGCCCCAAAACGCGGCCTAAACCGCACTAGGGGCTTCCCGTTTGGTTATTTTTCTTTTTCTTTCAGGACCTTAATCTCTGGAAACACTGTCCGGCAGCACTATCACCAAACACATGATGCAGCAACCAAGGAGGCAAACAGCTACGTCATACCACGGAATTCCCAGGTTGATTACAGTAACGGGCGAAATATTCGATTTCATATCATTCCTCAGCTTGCCCTTGGAAGGGACGTAGTCCTACTATTTGCTTATCGCACTATCTGTATCACTCTGCTTTAACGCAATTTTTCAATAAACAATGCATGACATTACGACTATTATTGCATTCTTGTTATGTATATATATATGTATGTGTGTTTGTGTGTGTTCATTAATGACGCCTTGCAACCGTACACTCTGGTACGGCCAATACACCAGGGGCTTACGTGCCCCACAATGCGGTGTGAAAAGTCCGAACACTTTCACAAGTGAGGCACCCCGAACTTATAGCATTATATGCATCAGCTCCGAAACATGTCTTTGGTCAAATGTTGGGTTTGCCCGGCTCCTATGTTTTGGTACCTTACGTTCCGCTCTATCAGCTAAGGTAGCGCTAGGAGAACTACTGCGATTGTGCCCCGGTTCTGCCGGGCTGAGCACCTCAATAGAGAAAGCTAAAACTGACTTTCATGATAAAGCGAGAGACTGGTCACTGTTTGGCGAGGTTTTTCGAGTCCCTAAAGACTTATGCCGCTTAGGGCGAGGGGTCGGCCCTGTCCGGCTTACAGGCATGTATCGCGCCCCAAATTCAGCCTTCCGAATACCAGGGGCTTCGCCGAAATTTAAAATTATAGAATTCTATGGCTAAGTGAGAGTGATAAAGCATTATTAGTCCGGTTGCTTGTTCGTTGTGCTGAGCACCTCCCTCGAAGGACCCAAACATGGGAACAAGAGTGCTCAGGTTTATCCCGAACACCCCAGCACTCGTGGCATGGGGGCAGAAGCCGAGGACTAGCCATCTCTCAGATTGGATAAACAGCCAAACAGAAGGTAATATTTTAAATTATAACAAGCGTTGCATAGCGCATATGAAACAAGTTTTCATACATACAGGATAAAACGAGCAAGTCTCATTCAAATATTACATCTTTTGAACACTCGTCTGTGATGAGACGGGCACCCAGCAGAACACCCTCATAGTACATCTCGGGGTGGCGGTGTTCCTTGCCCTCTGGCGGCCCCTCCTTGATCAGCTTCATGGGGTCTAGCTTGACCCACTGCAATTTCACACGGGCGAAAGCCTGGCGTGCACCTTCAATGCAGACAGATTGCTTAACGACCTCCAGCCGCGGGCAGGCATCCACGAGCCGCCTCACCAAGCCGAATAAGCTGTTCGGAAGGGCGTCGTTAGGCCACAACCGGACTATAAAGCTCTTCATGGCCTGATCGGTCGCCTTATGTAGCTCGACCATCTGCTTCAGCTGGTCGCTCATTGGCACCGGATGTTCGGCCTCAGCATACTGAGACCAGAACAGCTTCTCTGTCGAGCTTCTGTCCTCGGCTTGGTAAAATTGTGCGGCATCAGACACACTGCGGGCAAATCTGAGAATGCTCCTGAAGAGCTCCGGATCCGGGTAAGTAATAGGTAATTTACTTATACATGCTTGCTTTGCATATAGAAAGCCTTACCCGCCGCTATCTTCTTCATTGCGTCGATCTCTTGGAGGTCCTTTTGGGCCTCAGCCTTGGCACTTTTTACACTCTCGAGGGCCGCGGCAAGCTTAGACTTCCGCGTCTTGGAGTCAAGCTCCAACGCCTCGTGCTTCGCCACAAGAGCCTGGAGCTCTTGCTGCACCTCTCCCACCCGAGCCTCGTGCTTCTCTCGCTCGGTGCGCTCCTTGGCTGATGTATCTTCGGCCTTGGCCAGCGCTTGCTTCAGGGCCGCCACCTCGGTCGTGGCCCCTGGCAAACATACAATGATCCTGTCATTTTGCAATCGTGTCCCTTTTTATATATACATATCTATAGACGGGGTATTACTTACCCTTGTTCTCCTCGAGCTGCCTCTTGGCAAGGGCGAGCTCTTTCTTGGAACCCTCGAGCTCCTACTTCAGTACGGCGACCTCCGCAGTTAGTGCGGCGGACGCCAGTAGCGAAGCCTGCATATGCATATTGACATACTTATATTAGACTCCTGCGATATTATTTGATCCTCTGTTCGGCTTTTCTTTGTGAACACCGAACAAAGCATCAGGGGCTACTGTCTATGCGGTAATATTTCTACTACATTTTAAAACACTTACCTCAAAGCCTGTTAGAAGGCTGGCACAGGCTTCAGTCAATCCGCTCTTGGCGGACTAAACCTTCTAGATCACCACACTCATGATAGTGCGGTGCTCCTCGTCGATGGAAGTGCTGTGAAGCGCTTCCAGCATATTGTCTGGTGCCTCTGGATGGACAGAGGTCACCGGCACAGGCGTCTTGCCCCTCTTAGAAGGAGACCACCTGCCCGAGCCCGGAACCGCTGGAGGGTCTGGCACGGTGTTCGGCTGAGGGCCGAACTCGGAGCTCTCGGGGGCCCCATCCCCGCGGCTCCCGCAGTCCAGAAGGTCACCTTGAGGCGCCTCCAAGACTATCTCCCTTCGATCCGGTGCCTCTTGAGACAACACCTCGGCGTCGTCAGCAGGATGAGGGGAGGTGGTGGTCGGGACTGGATCGCTATCCATGTCCGACAAGCCCAAAGAGTCGTCCGATGATACATCGATACTGGCTCGTGGCGGCCTGCATAATTGCGTTCAGCGTTAGGGAAAGCAGTGCGACAAAGGAATCCTAGGAGTTACTCTGGTATCCGAATACTTACGATCTCCTCGAGGGCTTGGCCCTTGGCAACCACTCGCCTTCGCCTTCATCGGCGGTGGTGGAACTATCCGGAAGGAGAGTCCTTCCCTTCTTGGACCCGAAGGACCCTCCGGCCTCCCCGGTTGGGGCGGCCTTCCTTTTCTTGTCTCCCCCAGTCGGTGGGGGAGCATCTTCTTCTTCCTCTTCCTCGTCTTCAGGGGAAGAGTGTGCCGCAGACTCATCGGACGATGAGTCCGACGACGCCTGGCGTCGGGAACTCTTTCGGGTTCCCTTGGCCTTCTTGGTCTTCTTCGGCACCTTATAAGGGGCCAGAGTCAGCATCTTCGCTAGAAGAGCGTCCGCGGGGCCTTTGGGCAAAGGAGCCGGACAGTCGATCTGTCTGGCCATCTTCTGCCAGTCCTGTCAAAGGTACGGGAGTTTAGATCCCGCATAGAGCCAATCTATATAAGAAATAATTATCCTGTGAAAGGTAAAATAGCTCACCGCACTGGCTTGGCGCTTCGCGCGAATCCACGATCCTCAGTAATAGGGGGAGGGACCTCGGCACTTTTGAACAGCACCCTCCAGGCATCTTCATGAGTCGTGTCGAAGAGCCTGTTCAGAGTTCGGTGTTGCGCCAGATTGAACTCCCACAAGTTGAACTCCCGTTGTTGGCACGGGAGTATCCGGCGGATGAGCATAACTTGGACTATGTTGACAAGCTTGAGCTTCTTGTCCACCATGTTTTGAATACATGTTTGGAGTCCGGTCAGCTCTTTCGAATTACCCCAGGACAGGCCCATCTCTTTCTAGGAGGTGAGCCGCATGGGGATGCCAGATCGGAACTCAGGGGCCGCTACCCATGCGGGGTCACGCGGCTCGGTGATATAGAACCACCCCGATTGCCACCCCTTTATGGTTTCCACAAAGGAGCCCTCGAGCCATGTTATGTTGGGCATCTTGCCCACCATGGCGCCTCCGCACTCCACCTGGCGGCCGCCCACCACCTTCGGCTTGACATTGAAGGTCTTCAGCCATAAGCCGAAGTGGGGCTTGATGCGGAGGAAGGCCTCGCACACGACGATAAACGCCGAGATGTTGAGGATGAAGTTCGGGGCCAGATCGTGGAAATCCAGGCCATAATAAAACATGAGCCCCCGGACGAAGGGATGGAGAGGGAACCCCAGTCCGCGGAGGAAATGGGTGAGGAATACTACCCTCTCATGGGGCCTGGGGGTGGGGATGAGCTGCCCCTCATCTGGGAGCCGGTGCGCGATGTCGTCGGGCAGGTATCCGGCTCTCCTCAGTTTTTTGATGTCTCCCTCCGTGACGGAGGAGACCATCCACTTGCCTCCCGCTCCGTACATGATTGGAGAAGGTCGAGGTGGGAAGTGCGGACTTGGGCGCTAGAGCTCGAGTGTGCGAAAACGGATGGGTAAGGGAGGAAGAAGGCGTGGATAGAAAGGTGAATCCTTATCCCTTTATATGGGCGGACGAAACTAAGCGTCCCCACTTGCCTGGTAAAACTCGCTTATCCCCCAAGCGCCGCAATTGATGGCGCGGTTGGGTTACCCACGCCCGTATTGATGAGAATCCCGTAATAAGGGGACACGATCTCTGCTTTGACAAGACGTGTCGAAAAACTGCCTCGCGTTATGTGCGGGGCTGGTTAAAAGAAACGGTTCGAATAATCACCGGGCCATGACGTAACGTCATGCTGCCAAAACAAGCTAGCAAATTAGATCTGCGAAAATATTATTCTCTCTACGGTGTAATGTGGAATTTATTTTGCAGGGTCGGACACTATCCTCGTATTCAAATTCTTCTGCGGTGTATTCGGAGAAGGAACCCGCCTTGCAATGCCGAAGACAATACTGCATGCCGGACTCATCGTCATTGAAGCCTGGTTCAGGGGCTACTGAGGGAGTCCTGGATTAGGGGGTCTCCGGACAGCCGGACTATCTCCATTGGCCGGACTGTTAGACTATGAAGATACAAGATTGAAGACTTCGTCTTGTGTCCGGATGGGACTCTACTTGGCGTGGAAGGCAAGCTAGGCAGTACGGATATGGATATCTCCTCCTTTGTAACCGACCTTGTGTAACTCTAACCCTCTCCGGTGTCTATATAAACCGAAGGGTTTTAGTCCGTAGGACAAGAACCATAACATACAATCATACCATAGGCTAGCTTCTAGGGTTTAGCCTCTCTGATCTCGTGGTAGATCTACTCTTGTACTACCCATATCATCAATATTAATCAAGCAGGACGTAGGGTTTTATCTCCGTCAAGAGGGCCCGAACCTGGGTAAAACATCGTGTCCCCTGCCTCCCGTTACCATCCGGCCTAGACGCACAATTCGGAACCCCCTACCCAAGATCCGCCGGTTTTGACACCGACACTCTCCCTCGACCCTCTGCTGGATCGAGAGTTCAAGGGATGTCATCGAGCTGAACGTGTGTTGAACTCGGAGGTGTCGTACGTTCGGTACTAGATCGGTTGGATCATGAAGACGTTCGACTACATCAACCGCGTTAACCTAACGCTTCTGCTTTCGGTCTACAAGGGTACATGGACACACTATCCCCCTCTCATTGCTATGCATCTCCTAGATAGAACTTGTGTGATCATACGAAAAATTTTGGAACTGCATGCTACGGTCCCCAACAATTGCTATAAACACCAGTAAAGTACACATCAATAACATGTATATCAAATATACCTTTGTTCACTTTGACATCCTTCTTATCCGCCAAGTACCTAGGGTAGTTCCACTTCAAGTGACCTTTCCTTTGTAGTAGAAGCACTCAGTTTCAGGCTTGGGTCTAGCTTTGGGATTTTTCATGGGAATGGCAACTTACTTGACATTCTTTTGTCTGAGTGCTTCAACTAATGCTCGCAAAGGGACTGGTCACTGGAAGCGAAACTGCCCCAAGTATTTGGTGGATAAGAAGGATGGCAAGGTGAACAAAGGTATATGTGATATACATGTTATTGATGTGTACCTTACTAATGCTCGCAGTAGCGCCTGGGTATTTTATACTGGTTCTGTTGCTAATATTTGCAACTTGAAACAGGGGCTACGGATTAAGTGAAGATTGGCTAAGGACGAGGTGACGATGCGCGTGGGAAATGGTTCCAAAGTCGATGTGATCGCCGTCGGCACGCTACCTCTACATCTACCTTCAGGATTAGTTTTAGACCTAAATAATTGTTATTTGGTACCAGCGTTGAGCATGAACATTATATCTAGATCTTGTTTGATGCGAGACGGTTATTCATTTAAATCAGAGAATAATGGTTGTTCTATTTATGTGAGTAATATCTTTTATGCTCATGCACCCTTGATGAGTGGTCTGTTTTTACTAAATCTTGATAGTAGTGATACACATGTTCATAGTATTGAATCCAAAAGATACAAGTTTAATAATGATAATGCAACTTATTTGTGGTACTGCCGTTTAAGTCATATTGGTGTAAAGCGCATGGAGAAACTCCATGCTGATGGACTTTTGGAATCACTTGATTATGAATCACTTGATGCTTGCGAACCATGCCTCATGGGCAAGATGACTAAGACTCCATTCTCTGGAACAATGGAGCGAGCAACAGACTTGTCGGAAATAATACATACTGATGCATGCGGTCCAATGAGTGTTGATGCTCGCGGCGGGTATCGTTATTTTCTTACTTTCACAGATGATTTGAGTAGATATGGGTATATCTACTTGATGAAACATAAGTCTGAAACATTTGAAAAGTTCAAAGAATTTTAGAGTGAAGTGGAAAATCATCGTAACAAGAAAATTAAGTTTCTACGATCTGATCATGGAGGATAATATTTGAGTTACGAGTTTGGTCTTCATTTGAAACAATGCGGAATAGTTTTGCAACTCACGCCACCTGGAACACCACAACGTAATGGTGTGTCCAAACATCGTAACCGCACTTTATTAGATATGGTGCGATCTATGATGTCTCTTACTGATTTACCGCTATCGTTTTGGGGTTATGCTTTAGAGACGGCTGCATTCACGTTAAAAAGGGAACCATCGAAATCCGTTGAGACGACACCTTATGAACTATGGTTTGGCAAGAAACCCAAGTTGTCGTTTCTAAAAGTTTGGGGCTGCAATGCTTATGTGAAAAGGCTTCAACCTGATAAGCTCAAACCCAAATGGGAGAAATGTGTCTTCATAGGATACCCAAAGGAGACTGTTGGGTACACCTTCTATCACAGATCCGAAGGCAAGATATTCTTTGCTAAGAATGGATCCTTTCTAGAGAAGGAGTTTCTCTCGAAGGAAGTGAGTGGGAGGAAAGTAGAACTTGACGAGGTAATTGTACCTACTCCCTTATTGGAAAGTAGTTCATCACAGAAATCAATTCCAGTGATTCCTACACCAGTAAGTGAGGAAGCTAATGATGATGATCATGAAACTTATGATCAAGTTACTACTGAACCTCATAGGTCAACTAGAGTAAGATCCGCACCAGAGTGATACGGTAATCCTGTTCTGGAGGTCATGTTACTTGACCATGACGAACCTACGAACTATGAGGAAGCGATGATGAGCCCAGATTCTGCAGAATGGCTTGAGGCCATGAAATCTGAGATGGGATCCATGTATGAGAACAAAGTGTGGACTTCGGTTGACTTGCCCGATGATCGGCAGGCCATAGAGAATAAATGGATCTTCAAGAAGAAGACTGATGCTGACGGTAATGTTACTGTCTACAAAGCTCTACTTGTTACAAAAGGTTTTCGACAAGTTCAAGGAGTTGATTACGATGAGACCTCTCACCCGTAGCGATGCTTAAGTCTGTCCGAATCATGTTAGCAATTGCCGCATTTTATGATTATGAAATTTGGCAAATGGATGTCAAAACTACATTCCTTAATGGATGTCTTAAAGAAGAGTTTTATATGATGCAACCAGAAGGTTTTGTTAATCCAAAAGTTGCTAACAAAGTATGCAAGCTCCAGCGATCCATTTATGGACTGGTTCAAGCCTCTCGGAGTTGGAATATACGCTTTGATAGTGTGATCAAAGCATATGGTTTTATACAGACTTTTGGAGAAGCCTGTATTTACAAGAAAGTGAGTGGGAGCTCTGTAGCATTTCTGATATTATATGTGGATGACATATTGTTGATCGGAATGATACAGAATTTCTAAATAGCATAAAAGGATATTTGAATAAGAATTTTTTAATGAAAGACCTCGGTGAAGTTGTTTATATATTGGGCATCAAGATATATAGAGATAGATCAAGACACTTAATTGGACTTTGTAACATCCCAAATTTTCAATTTGGAATGTTATACATTAGGTCATCATTGCATATCATATTCTATCGCATTTTGGCTTGATCCTAGAAATTCTACGCAACTGAAGGACCCACGGAGAGAGTTGGGAATTTTGTTATTTTAATATTCGAGTTATTCTCAAATTTTGGAAAGAGGATCATTTAATTTTAATTATTCTATCTTCAAATATTTCGTTTATAAAAATAAAAGAGAGAGGATAAAATGACTTCCTCAAAATAAAGAAATATCGGAGATTTAATATTAAAATCAAATAAGATTTTTATTCGGAGTTTTACCGCTATTTTATTTGAATTAGGAAAAAATATGCATTTCTCAAAATTGCATTTTTAGGCCCAAATAAATGTTCACCTTGTCCGGCTTATTTTTAGAGGACGGGGAAATTTTATTTCTGGATTTTGGGAGTCAGTTTAGTGTATCTTTTCTTTCTTTTTCTGCATGTCAGAATTATTTTTAAAAAAAGTCAAACCGACTCTGGGCCGTACCCGAGTGAGACTCTGCCCGGGGGGGCTTTATAAGCCGCGCCACCCGAGCCACCGAGGCCCAGCCGCAGCCGAAGCCCATCGTCGCCCAAACCCTAACCCTAACCGTGCCCCGCCGCCGACGCCGCCCACGTCGCCACCCGCCGCCTGCGCCGCCACCAGCCGTCGCCCCGCCGCCCGTCGCCGCCGACCACCACCGCCGGACCCACCGCCGCCCTCGCCGGAGTCGTCGAGGCAGCCGGAGCCACCGCCGTGGTTTTCGTTAAAAAACCATCGGTTTTTTTGAGAACCCTACATCCATTTTTTTAGATCCGGTTCGATTTTTTCGGTTTAGTTAAGTAGCGGATGCCGGTTCGTACGTTCGTTTTAATGAACGGTTTTCGTCAGTTAGCCACAAACAGCGAACGTTCATTCGTTAGCCTGTTCGTCAGTTTTTCTTTTTCTCGGATTTTCCGCGATTATTTTTTATCATGATTTTTGATCCGATTTTCGTTTTAGTATAACTTTTCGCTTGTTTATTGGAATCAGGCAATTCAAGTGCCTAGAGTTTCGTCTCGAAACCCTCTTTATATTTAACTGACTTAAACAAGTTTTTGCTACTGTAAAATTTGACTTTAGTCTAGATTAGTAAATGAAGCTTGTTTCTTTCGCTGTTTGAGTTTGGTTGCTTCATTTGATTGATTCTTTTTGCAAATCGGAGTTCTTAAGTTGAACTTTATGGTTAGATCTCTTACTTGAGTTTTACCCGTGCCTTTGCTTGATTGCTTATTGTATGCTTGTTTGATTGCGATAGAGTACCCGGAGTGCGAAGCATGCTACATCGAGTCTCTAGGTTTCACGGATCATCAGCAAGGCAAGTAACATTTTGATCATACCCCTTTACTACCTAGTTTTATTGCATTAGATCAACCCTCAAACAATTGCATGGTTAGGATCTGAATAAATTGTGGGTTGGGAAGTAGATGAGGTAGTACCTATTCACCTGTTTATTTTCAAACCCTGGGAGTTACTTCTACGCTATGCTTATATTGCCATGCTACGCTCGTAGACGTGGATTCGGTTTGAGTGTATTCATGACAGATGTGAGATTGTTAATTAATGGTTCAACTTAAGGTGGCAACTTTAATACACATCTGGGTGGATTAAGGCACCTGGGGTATCCAGTGATTGCCTGTATTTTTGGAAATCCCGGGGTACTGTGTGATTTTCCTATGGACCGCCACCCAGGCTCAAAGGGGTCATACGATTATTCATGCTGGAAACTTTCGTGTGCAGCCACATGCCATTATGGGCTCCGGCATAGTTGAGTAAGTTGTGGGAAACCTTTCCATGATGGGCTAGCATATGTAGGGGATTGTAGGTGTACCGGCCTATCTATCGGTTAAGGGGACCTCTTCGGAAAGACTGTGTCTCAGTCATCCATTTCTCAAACATCGTGTAGTGCAAGAAATCCAACGGAGGAGATCGAGTCTTGTGGGGAAAAGTGCACAAACCTCTGCAGAGTGTACAAACTAATCAGGTTAGCTGTGTCCCCGGTTATGGACATCTTGAATATCTAGTTCTTGGATTATCATGTGGATCTCATCACTCTTAATATAATTTGATTGGGTTTAATGATGATGCTTAATTGGGATTGAGTTGGGTGAACCTTCTCAATGTTTAACAACTACCATGATAGTTAAATAAAATTTATTCCTTTGCAGTAGGGAAAAATTGGCTTTTCGCAAAATCTATTAACCATACAGCCTCCACGAGCCATATATGCATGTAGTGATAGCATTATTCTGTTCATTACTCTCTTGTGTTACATTGCCAGCATACTCCATGTGCTGACCCGTTTTTGGGCTGCAACGTATCATGTTGCAGACTTTTCAGACGACGAGTAAGGAGCCTTAGGTCATGGTCTTTCACTTAGTGATGTCGTTGGAGTTGATGGACTCACTTTATCTTCCAAGCCTTCCGCTGTTATCGTATTTAGATGGCCTTAAGCCATATTTATTGTAATAAGTTCTCTTTTCAGACATCCAATGTAATAAGTGTGTGATTGCTACTCTGTTATAAATCCTCAAGTATTGTGCGTGTCAGCATTACCGATCCAGTGATGAGACTTATGCACAGAGATCAGACTGTTTGAGGTCTGGTCGCTACAAACTTTCACAAATCACATACCTTGATAAAGTTTTGAAGAAGTTCAAAACAGATCAAGCAAAGAAAGGGTTCTTGCCTGTGTTACTAGGTGTGAAGTTGAGTCAGACTCAATGCCCGACCACTGTAGAAGATAGAGAGAAAATGAAAGTCATTCCCTATGCTTCAGCCATAGGTTCTATCATGTATGCAATGATGTGTACCAGACCTGATGTGTGCCTTACTATTAGTTTAGCAGGGAGGTACCAAAGTAATCCAGGAGTGGATCACTGGACAGCGGGCAAGAACATCCTGAAATACCTGAAAAGGACTAAGGATATGTTTCTCATTTATGGAGGTGACAAAGAGCTCGTCATAAACGATTATGTCAATGCAAGCTTTGACACTGATCCAGATGACTCTAAGTCACAAACCGGATACATATTTTTATTGAATGGTGGAGCTGTCAATTGGTGCAGTTCCAAGCAGAGCGTCATGGCGGGTTCTACGTATGAAGCGGAGTACATAGCTGCTTCGGAAGCAGCAAATGAAGGAGTCTGGATGAAGGATTTCATATCCGATCTAGGTGTCATACCTAGTGCATCGGGTCCAATGAAAATCTTTTGTGATAATACTGGTGCAATTGCCTTGGCAAAGGAATCCAGATTTCACAAAAGAACCAAGCACATCAAGAGACGCTTCAATTCCATCTGCGATCAAGTCAAGGAGGGAGATATAGAGATTTGCAAGATACATACGGATCTGAATGTTGCAGACCCGTTGACTAAGCCTCTCTCACAAGAAAAACATGAACAGCACCAAGACTCCATGGGTGTTTGAATCATCACAATGTAATCTAGATTATTGACTCTAGTGAAAGTGGGAGACTGAAGGAAACATTCCCTAGAGGCAATAATAAAGTTGTTATTTATATTTCCTTATATCATGATAAATGTTTATTATTCATGCTAGAATTGTATTAACCAGAAACTTATGTGACGCCCCCGATTCAATCGTACACTAATCATACATGCAAATGTGTACGATCAAGATCAGGGACTCACGGGAAGATATCACAACACAAGTCTAAACACAAATTAAAATAATACAAGCTTTATATTACAAGCTAGGGGCCTCGAGGGCTCGAATACATAGCTTGATACACAAGAGTCAGCGAAAGCAACAATATCTGAGTACAGACATAAGTTAAACAAGGGATGCCTTAAGAAGGCTAGCACAAAAGCAACAACGATCAAAGAGGCAAGGCCTCCTGCCTGGGACCTCCTAACTACTCCTGGTCGTCGATGATCTCCACGTAGCAGCAAGCACCATCAGGAAGTAGTAGACATCGGCGGTGGCATCTGGCTCTTGGGATCCACCATCTAGTTGCAACAACCGAAAAGAAGATAGAAGGGGGAAAGGGGGTAGCAAAGCAACCATGAGTACTCATCCAAAGTACTCGCAAGCATCAGATCTATACTAATTATGCATTTGTATCGAATGGAAGGGTTGTATATGTGGACTGAACTGCAGAATGCCAGAATAGAGGGGAAGCCCTAGCCTATCGAAGACTAGCATCTTCAAGCATCTCCAAGCATCTTGCAGCATGTAGAATAGTAAAGAATAGCAGTTAGTATTTAACAAACATGTTGTAGTAATAATGCCTAGAGATCATTCCTCTACTCCCTGCGAGAAAGCAATCTCGGAGCCACATATCCATCACATGTCTCAAGTATCCATTTCTAGTTATATAAGATCAGGATACAAGTCTGAACGTCCATTACCGTGGAGACGGTATTCGAATATATATCTTCCCTGTAGGGGTGCACCACGTTACCCAACACGCTCGATCACTCTGGCCGGACACACTTTTCTGGGTCAATGCCCGGCCTCGGAATATCAACACATCATAGCCCTACCTAGGCTCAGTAGAGAGGTCCCCGGCGGTCAACATCCTAAGCACTCTGGGGTCTTGGGCCCATCACCCGTTGCACTCCGGGTCATTGTGTGCAGGGTGGATACTGCTACCTCTTGAGCACTGCGTTGGATTTCCTCGAAGAGGAAGGGATGATGCAGCAAAGTAGCGTAAGTATTTCCCTCAGTTTTTGAGAACCAAGGTATCAATCCAGTAGGAGGCTGCACGCGAAGTCCCTAGTACCTACACAAAGCAAATAGCTCCTCGCAACCAACGCGATAAGGGGATCTCAATCCCTTCACGGTCACTTACGAGAGTGAGATCTGATAGATATGATAAGATAATATTTTTGGTATTTTTGTGATAAAGATGCAAAGTAAAATAAAAGCAAAGGAAAAAGCAAAGGAAATAACTAAGTATTGGAAGATAAATATGATGAAGATAGACCCGGGGCCATAGGTTTCACTAGTGGCTTCTCTCAAGAGCATAAGTATTCTACGGTGGGTGAACGAATTACTGTTGAGCAATTGACAGAATTGAGCATAGTTATGAGAATATCTAGGTATGATCATGTATATAGGCATCATGTCCGAGACAAGTAGACCGACTCCTGCCTGCATCTACTACTATTACTCCACTCATCGACCGCTATCCAGCATGCATCTAGACTGTTAAGTTCAGGAAAACAGAGTAACGCCTTAAGCAAGATGACATGATGTAGAGGGATAAATTCATGCAATATGATAAAAAAAACCATCTTGTTATCCTTGATGGAAACAATACAATATGTGCCTTGATGCCCCTCCTGTCACTAGGAAAGGACACCGCAAGATTGAACCCAAAGCTAAGCACTTCTCCCATTGCAAGAAAGATCAATCTAGTAGGCCAAACCAAACTGATAATTCGAAGAGACTTGCAAAGATAACCAATCATAAATAAAAGAATTCAGAGAAGATTCAAATATTGTTCATAGATAGACTTGATCATAAACCCACAATTCATCGGTCTCAACAAACACACCGCAAAAACAAGATTACATCGAATAGATCTCCACAAGAGAGGGGGGGGACATTGTATTGAGATCTAAAAAGAGAGAAGAAGCCATCTAGCTAATAATTATGGACCCGAAGGTCTGAGGTAAACTACTCACACTTCATCGGAGAGGCTATGGTGTTGATGTAGAAGCCCTCCGTGATGGATACCCCCTCCGGCGGAGCTCCAGAACAGGCCCCAAGATGGGATCTCGTGGATACAGGAAGTTACGGTGGTGGAATTAGGGTTTTGGCTCCGTATCTGATCGTTTGGGGGTACGTAGGTATATATAAGAGGAAGGAGTACGTCGGTGGAGAAATAGGGGGCCCACGAGGGTGGAGGGCGCGCCTGGGGGGTAGGCGCACCCCCCTACCTCGTGGCTCCCTCCTTTGTTTCTTGATGTAGGGTCCAAGTCTCCTGGATCATGTTCAGTGAGAAAATCACGTTCCCGAAGGTTTCATTCCGTTTGGACTCCGTTTGATATTCCTTTTCTTCGAAACCCTAAAATAGGCAAAAAAACAGCAATTCTGGGTTGGGCCTCCGGTTAATAGGTTAGTCCCAAAAATAATATAAACATGGAAAGTAAAGCCCAATAATGTACAAAACAGTAGATAATATAGCATGGAGCAATCAAAAATTATAGATACGTTGAAGACGTATCAAGCATCCCCAAGCTTAATTCTTGCTCGTCCTCGAGTAGGTAAATGATAAAAATAGAATTTTTGATGCGGAGTACTACTTGGCATAATTTTAATGTAATTCTTCTTAATTGTGGTATGAATATTCAGATCCGAAAGATTCAATATAAAAGTTCATATTGACATAAAAATGATAATACTTCAAGCATACTAACTAAGCAATTATGTCTTCTCAAAATAACATGGCCAAAGAAAGTTCATCCCTACGAAATCATATAGTTTAGTCATGCTCCATTTTCATCACACAAGAATGCTCTCATCATGCACAACCCCGATGACAAGCCAAGCAATTGTGTAATACTTTAGCAATCTCAAACCTATAAACTTTCACGCAATATATGAGCGCGAGCCATGGACATGGCACTATGGGTGGAATAGAATATGATGATGGGGGTTATGTGGAGAAGACAAAAAGGGAGAAAGTCTCACATCAACGAGGCTAATCAATGGGCTATGGAGATGCCGATCGATTGATGTTAATGCAAGGAGTAGGGATGCCATGCAACGGATGCACTAGAGCTATAAATGTACGAAAGCTCAACAAAAGAAACTAAGTGGGTGTGCATCCAACTTGCTTGCTCACGAAGACCTAGGGCACTTGAGGAGGCCCATTGTTGGAATATACAAGCTAGGTTCTATAATGAAAATTCCCACTAGTATATGAAAGTGACAAAACAAATGACTCTCTATCATGAAGATTATGGTGCTACTTTGAAGCACAAGTGTGGCAAAGGATAGTAGCATTGTCCCTTCTCTCTTTTTCTCTCAATTTTTATTTTTTTTATTTGGGCCTTCTCTTTTTTTATGGCCTTTCTCTTTTTTTTATTCCTCACTTGGGACAATGCTCTAGAAAATGATGATCATCACACTTCTATTTATTTACAACTCAATGATTACAACTCGGTACTAGAACAAAAGATGACTCTATATGAATGCCTCCGGCGGTGTACCGGGATATGCAATGAATCAAGAGTGACATGTATGAAAATTATGAACGGTGGATTTGCCACAAATACTATGTCAACTTACATGATCATGCTAAGCAATATGACAATGATGAATGTGTCATGATAAATGGAATGGTGGAAAGTTGCATGGCAATATATCTCGGAATGGCTATGGAAATGCCATAATAGGTAGGTATGGTGGCTGTTTTGAGGAAGATATAAGGAGGTTTATGTGTGAAAGAGCGTATCATATCACGGGGTTTGGATGCACCGGCGAAGTTTGCACCAACTCTCAATGTGAGAAAGGGCAATGCACGGTACCGAAGAGGCTAGCAATGATGGAAGGGTGAGAGTGCGTATAATCCATGGACTCAACATTAGTCATAAAGAACTCACATACTTATTGCAAAAATCTACAAGTCTTCAAAACCCAAGCACTACGTGCATGCTCCTAGGGGGATAGATTGGTAGGAAAAGACCATCGCTCGTCCCCGACCGCCACTCATAAGGAAGACAATCAAAGAACACCTCATGTTTCAAATTTGTTACATAATGTTTACCATACGTGCATGCTACGGGACTTGCAAACTTCAACACAAGCACTTCTCAAATTCACAATTACTCAACTAGCACGACTTTGATATTATTACCTCCATATCTCAAAACAATCATCAAGCATCAAACTTCTCTTAGTATTCAAAAACACTCATAGGAAATTTTTTACTAATCTTGAATACCTAGCATTTAGGATTATTTAAGAAAATTACCATGCTATTTAAGACTCTCAAAGTAATCTAAGTGAAGCATGAGAGATCAATAGTTTCTAGAAAACAAATCCACCATCGTGCTCTAAAAGATATAAGTGAAGTACCAGAGCAAAACTATATAACTCAAAAGATATAAGCGAAGCACATAGAGTATTCTAACAAATTCCAAATCATGTATGGCTCTCTCAAAAGGTGTGTACAGCAAGGATGATTGTTGTAAACTAAAAAGCAAAAGACTCAAATTATACAAGACGCTCCAAGCAAAACACATATCATGTGGTGAATAAAAATATAGCTCCAAGTAAAGTTACTGATAGAAGTATACGAAAGAGGGGATGCCTTCCGGGGCATCCCCAAGCTTTGGATTTTAGGTGTACTTAGATTATCTTGGGGGTGCCATGGTCATCCCCAATCTTAGGCTCTTGCAACTCTTTGTTCCATAATCCATCAAATCTTTACCCAAAATTTGAAAACTTCACAACACAAAACTCAAAGTAGAAAATCTCGTGAGCTCCGTTAGCGAAAGAAAACAAAAGACCACTTCAAGGTACTGTAATGAACTCATTCTTTATTTATATTGGTGTTAAACCTACTGTATTCCAACTTCTCTATGGTTTATAAACTATTTTACTAGCCATAGATTCATCAAAATAAGCAAACAACACACGAAAAACAGAATCTGTCAAGAACAGAACAGTCTGTAGTAATCTGTAGCTAGCGCAAGATCTGGAAACCCAAAAATTCTAAAATAAATTTCTGGACATGAGAAATTTATCTATTAATCATCTTCAAAAAGAATTAACTAAATATCACTTTCCAAATAAAAATGGCAGCAGTTCTCGTGAGCGCTAAAGTTTCTGTTTTTTACAGCAAGATATCAAGACTTTCCCCAAGTCTTCCCAACAGTTCTACTTGGCACAAACACTAATTAAACACAAAAAATACAACCAAAATAGAGGCTAAGTAAATTATTTATTACTAAATAGGAGCAAAAAGCGAAAGAAAATAAAAGACCACTTCAAGGTACAGTAATGAACTCATTATTTATTTATATTGGTGTTATACCTACTGTATTACAACTTCTCTATGGTTTATAAACTATTTTACTAGCCATAGATTCATCAAAATAAGCAAACAACACACGAAAAACAGAATCTGTCAAAAACAGAACAGTTTGTAGAAATCTGTAGCTAGCGCAAGATCTGGAACCCCAAAAATTCTAAAATAAATTGCTGGACGTGAGGAATTTATCTATTAATCATCTGAAAAAATAATTAGCTAAATATCACTTTGCAAATAAAAATTACAGCAGTTCTCGTGAGTGCTAAAGTTTCTGTTTTTTACAGCAAGTTCAACAAGACTTTCCCCAAGTCTTCCCAACGGTTCTACTTTGCACAAACACTAATTAAACACAAAAAACACAACCAAAACAGAGGCTAGATAAATTATTTATTACTAAACAGGATAAAAAATCAAGGAATAAAAATAAAATTGGGTTGCCTCCCAACAAGCGCTATCGTTTAACGCCCCTAGCTAGGCATAACAAGCAAGAATAGATCTAGGTATTGCCATCTTTGGTAGGCAATCCATAAGTGGCTCTCATAATAGATTCATAAGCTAATTTTATTTTATTTCTAGGAAAGTGTACCATGCCTTTCCTTAATGGAAATTGGAATCTAATATTTCCTTCCTTCATATCAATAATTGCACCAATCGTTCTAAGGAAAGGCCTACCAAGAATAATAGGACATGAAGGATTGCAATCTATGTCAAGAACAATACAATCTACGGGCACATAATTCCTATTTGCAACAATAAGGACATCATTAATTCTTCCCATAGGTTTCTTAATAGTGGAATCCGCAAGGTGCAAGTTTAGAGAGTAATCATCAAAATCACGGAAACCTAACAAATCACACAAAGTCTTTGGAATCGTGGAAACACTAGCACCCAAATCACATAAAGCATAGAACTCATGATCTTTAATTATAATTTTAATAGTTGATTCCCACTCATCATAAAGTTTTCTAGGGACAGAAACTTCCAATTCAAGTTTTTCTTCATAAGATTGCATCAAGGCATCAACGATATGTTTAGTAAACGCTTTATTTTGACTATAAGCATGAGGAGAATTTAGCAAGGATTGCAAAAAGGAAATACAGTCAATCAAAGAGCAATTTTCATAATTAAATTCCTTGAAATCCAAGATAGTGGGTTTAGCAACATCTAGGGTTTTAATTTCTTCAATCCCACTGTAACACCCTCGATGCGACTATATCTCCCACGTGTCGAGGCACGACTTAGAGGCATAATCGCATTGAAGGCATATGTCGCAAGTTAGGCAATCTTCACAACATCCCATGTAATATAGATAATAAAAGCGGAGATAACATAGTTGGCATACACTCGCCACGTCAATCAAGTATAGAAATAACATTACATCATCCAAACACTCATGGCCCGACTACGGCGCCAAAATAAAAGATAACCCAACATGCGACATGATCCCGATCACCCCCAACTGGGCACCACTACTGATCATCAAGGAAGGAAACATAGTAACATTGAGAGTCCTCGTCGAACTCCCACTTGAGCTCAAGCGTGTCTCCTGGAGCGGAATCATCAGGCCCTGCATCTGGTGTAATAGTAATCCGTGAGCCACAGGGACTCAGCAATCTCGCACCCTCGCGATCAAGACTATTTAAGCTTACAGGTATGGCAAGGTAAATATGTGGAGCTGCAGCAAGCGACTAGCAAGATATGGTGGCTATCCTGTTCACAAAAGAGAGCGAGAAGAGGAGGCAAAGCGCGAGCGAGAAACTAGAGAACAACCTGCGCAAGCATTACTCCAACACCGTGTCCACCTCCCGGACTCCATCGAGAAGAGGCCATCACGGTAACACACTCAGTTGGTTCTTTTTAATTAAGTTAAGGTTCAAGTTATCTACAACCGGACATTAACAAATTCCCATCTGCCCATAACCGCGGGCACGGCTTTCGAAAGTTCAAATCTCTGCAGGGGAGTCCCAACTTAGCCCATGACAAGCTCTCACGGTCAACAAAGGAATAGACCTCCTCCAAAGACGTTCCGATCAGACTCGGTATCTCGGTTCTTCAAGACACTTCGACAGGTTAAAACAAGACCAGCAACACCGCCCGAATGTGCCGACAAATCCCGATAGGAGCTGCACATATCTCGTTCTCAGGGCACACTCAGATGAGACTAGCTACGAGTAAAACCAACCCTCAAGTTTCCCCGAGGTGGCCCCGCAGGCAGCTCAGTTCGGACCAACACTCAGAGGAGCACTGGCCCGGGGGGGTTAAAATAAGATGACCCTCGGGCTCCGGAAACCCAAGGGAAAAAGAGGCTAGGTGGCAAATGGTAAAACCAAGGTTGGGCATTGCTGGAAAAGCTTTAATCAAGGCGAACTACCAAGGGGTTCCCATTATAACCCAACCGCGTAAGGAACGCAAAATCCGGGAACATAACACTGATATGACGGAAACTAGGGCGGCAAGAGTGGAACAAAACACTAGGCGAGAGGCCGAGCCTTCCACCCTTTACCAAGTGTATAGATGCATTAAGATAACATGGCAATATAATGATATCCCAACAAGTAAATAAATGTTCCAACAAGGAACGGCCTCCAATCTTCACCTGCAACTAGCAACGCTATAAGAGGGGTTGAGCAAAGCGGTAACATAGCCAATCAACGGTTTGCTAGGAACATGGTGGGTTAGAGGTTTGACATGGCAATTTGGGAGGCTTGAAAGCAAGTGGTAGGCATTGTAGCATTGGCATAGCAAAAGAGCGAGCAAACTAGCATAGCAAAGATAGTAGTGATTTCGAGGGTATGATCATCTTGCCTGCACAGTTGTCAGAGTTGACTGGATCCTCGAAAGCGAACTCAACGGGCTCCTCGTTAGCGAACTCGTCTCCCGGCTCTACCCAAACAAGACAAACAAGCAACAAGGATACAATCAACCACGTGCAAGGATCAAACAAGATGATGCAAGGATGATATGTTATGCGGGATGCGATGCGGGATGCATATGCAAGATGTGATAGGAAATGCAAGAACCTGGCCTCAACTTGGAAATACAAGTGTGCCACTGGGAAGATGAGATGAAATCGCTTGAAAATGATATAAAGAACGCCGGAATCGGAGTTACGGTTTGGAAATGGCAAGCGATTCAAATATGACACCAGTCTGCAATTTACAGCAAGTAGTCATCTAAATGCAATGAGATGAACATGCTACAGCACCCAAACATGACAACAAAATACATGGCAGGGATGCATTCAAGATGCTTAACAAAAGTCTAGCACTGAGCTACGGCCAAATCATCCATTAACAGGTTCAAACAAGCATGGCAAAAATGCATAAGGCAAACAGATTTCAGACTTAGTGAGATTAACACTTGTCTGGAATTTCAGATCAGGTAGCACTCTTTGGAGCAACAAAACTACATGATACAGGACTTGAACATGGCAAAGTAAAGCATGGCATGGAGCTACACAAAGATATTAACAAAAGTCCCTTAGTGACCTTGAGCCAAAAGGGATCAGAAAATACAATTGCAAGCATGTGAACATAGCAAAAACATAATCAGTTTTCAGCCTTAGTGAAAACTGGCACATGCTGAAACATAACTCAAGTAGGCATGTTTACGAGCTCGATGCACTCACTACAGAGCAAGTCATGACAAGCTAAGCATACATCTAGCAAGAACACACAAAATGCAAGCTAGAAATGGCAAGAACAATAGCATAGCATGCACGGATCAACTACAACATCATCGGTAAAATTGCAAACAAGTTGACAATCTGCCCAGATTCACAAAGTAGCAAAAGTAGAGCTCGATTGACTCAAGCTAGGGTGCTCCATAATTGCGAACAAAGACATGGATGGATAGAGCACTACAAGGTTAACAAAACATCCTTACTGATCATCCTCAAAAGAGGCACGGATCACTAGGAAACAACATGAACATATGGCCATATGAGATAAACAGCTAAAGGACTTAGTGGAAATGCCAAGTCCCTGAAATCCGAATTACCAAGTGCACCACTCTGCAAGCTCGTGCTAGTCACCACACACATCACAAAAATACATGGGTTGCACCTCTGGAAAGATGGAAAAACCCTTAACAAAACATATGTAGAGCTCATGGGCATATCATGCACACAATCATCATGGCAAAAATGACAAATATCTAAAACGGAGCAGCAGATCTGACAATTATCTTAAGTAGCCCTCTTCTAACAGCATTTCGGGCATCAAGATGAACTCAAATGAAAATGATGCAATGTAATGAAATGATGTACTCTCTGAGATGAACATTTTGATATGCTATATGCCAAAAACGGAGTTACGGATGCAAAGTTACGGCACGATGAACAGGGGCACTTGAAACTGAAAAACATGGGGACTTGGTAGAATTTCGACCTCCGGATCTAGGGTTTGATGGCACGCGGACCGAGGCGGCGGCATACTCGCTGGAGAAGGGCAGGGCGGCGACGGGAGCTCACCGGCGACCCGGATCCGGCCGCCGGACGGCGGGGAGCGGCGCGGTAGGCGCGGTGGGGAGGCGCGGGCGCGCCGGGGAGGCGCGGGCGTGGCAGGGCCGCAGCGGTGGTCGTCGGCGGCGGGGCCGTTGCCGGTCGGCGAGGAGGGCCGACGGGGCGGCGGCGGCGGCGCGGGAGGCGCGGCAGCGCGGAGAGGATCGGCGGCGGGGGCGCACAGGCCGCGCGGGGGCCCGGCTCGGGCTCGCCCGGGCCGGCGGCGGGACAGGCGGCGAGGCGCCACGTGGCAGCCTGACACTGGTGCGGGCGGCGGCGGGACTTCGTCCGCCCGGGGCAGACGTGTCCGGCGGCGGCGAGAGGAGGATTTTAGGGTTTGAGAGAGAGGAGATCCGCGAATTTCGGGAGGGGACTTTAAATAGAGGTAGAGGGAGCTAGGAG
This sequence comes from Triticum aestivum, assembly GCF_018294505.1. Taxonomy (NCBI): domain Eukaryota; kingdom Viridiplantae; phylum Streptophyta; class Magnoliopsida; order Poales; family Poaceae; genus Triticum; species Triticum aestivum. The sequence goes on from NC_057806.1 coordinate 146,825,663, forward strand.
AGTCCAAATGAGGTGCGGTTTTCGGCCACGCGATCGTGATCGAACGCTCTAGATGATGGAGAAGGTTTAGGTGGGTTTTGGGCCAAATTGGAGGGGTGTTGGGCTGCAACACACACAAGGCCTTTTCGGTCCCTCGGTTAACCGTTGGAGTATCAAACGAAGTCCAAATGGCACGAAACTTGACAGGCGGTCTACCGGTAGTAAACCAAGGCCACTTGGCAAGTCTCGATCCAATCCGGAAATGTTTAATCCCCACACACGAAAGAAAGGTAGAAATGACCACCGGAGGAGAACGAAGCGCCGGAATGCAAAACGGACAACGGGGAAAATGCTCGAATGCAAGAGACGACCACGTATGCAAATGCAATGCACATGATGACATGATATGAGATGCATGACAATGACCACAACACACGGAGACAAAAAACCCAAACCCGAGAAAATAAAATAACTTAACGCCGGAAACGGCAAGAGTTGGAGTACAAATTGGGTAAGTTACATCCGGGGTGTTACACCCACTTTCATCAATTTAGCATCAAGATCTAAAAACTCTGAATTCTTGGAACGCCTTCTAGGTAAAGGTGGATCCTATTCAGTCCCATCATTATTAAGATTCATATTGCAAAACAAAGATTTAATAGGGGACACATCAATAACTTTTAGATCTTCATCTTTATTTTCATAGGAACTAGAAGAACACGCTCTTATAAAGGCATCTTTCTTAGCACGCATCCTAGCGGTTCTTTCTTTGCACTCTTCAATGGAAATTCTCATGGCTTTGAGAGACTCATTAATATCATGCTTAGGTGGAATAGCTCTAAGTTTCAAAGAATCAACATCAAGATAAATTGTATCCACGTTCCTAGCCAAATCATCAATCTTAAGCAATATTTCTTCAATCAAAGCATTGAAATTCTTTTGTGAAGTAATAAATTCTTTAATATTAGATTCAAAATCAGAGGGCATCTTATTATAATTTCCATAAGAATTGTTGTAGGAATTACCATAATTATTAGTGGGATTACTAGGATAAGGCATAGGATTAAAATTTCCCCTATATGCGTTGTTACCAAAATTATTCCTACCAACAAAATTCACATCCATAGATTCATTCTCAATCAAAGTAGACAAGGGCATATCATTAGGATTAGAAGAAACACTCTTACTAGCAAGTAGTTTCATAAGTTCATCCATCTTTCCACTCAAAACATTAATTTCTTATATCGCATGCACCTTTTTATTAGTAGATCTTTCAGTATGCCATTGAGAATAATTAACCATAATATTATCTAGGAGTTTAGTAGCTTCTCCTAAAGTGATTTCCATAAAAGTGCCTCCCGCGGCCGAATCTAAAAGTTTTCTAGAAGCAAAATTCAATCCGGCATAAAAAATTTGTATAATCATCCACAAATTCAAACCATGAGTAGGGCAATTACGTATCATTAATTTCATCCTCTCCCAAGCTTGTGCAACATGTTCATGATCAAGTTGCTTAAAATTCATAATACCGTTCCTAAGGGAGATGATCTTAGCGGGAGGAAAATACTTAGAGATAAAAGCATCTTTGCACTTGTTCCATGAATCAATACTATTTTTGGGCAAAGACAAAAACCAAACTTTAGCACGATCACTAAGCAAAAAAGGAAATAGCTTCAATTTAACAATATCATTATCCACATCTTTCTTATTTTGCATATCACATAAATCAACGAAGCTATTTAGATGGGTAGTGGCATCTTCACTAAGAAGGCCGGAAACGGATCTTTCATGACAAGATTCAGCAAAGCGGCATTAATTTCACAAGATTCAGCATCAGTAAGAGGAGCAATCAGAGTGCTAATAAAATCATTATTGTTGGTGTTGGTAAAGTCACACAATTTAGTGTTATCTTGAGCCATCGTGACAAGCAAGCAATCCAACACACAAGCAAACAAAAAGCAAGCGGGCAAAAAGAGGCAAATAGAGAAAAAGAGGGAGGATAGAGAGAGAGGGCGAATAAAACGGCAAGGGTGAAGTGGGGGAGAGGAAAACGAGAGGCAAATGGAAAATAATGTAATGCGGGAGATAAGGATTGTGATGGGTACTTGGTATGTTGCGCCAGAAATGACTCGTTGTTGGAAGTCAAATCTTGACTTAACTTGCGCGAATCTCCCCGGCAACGGCGCCAGAAATCCTTCTTGCTACCTCTTGAGCACTGCATTGGATTTCCCCGAAGAGGAAGGGATGATGCAGCAAAGTAGCGTAAGTATTTCCCTCAGTTTTTGAGAACCAAGGTATCAATCCAGTAGGAGGCTGCGCGCGAAGTCCCTAGTACCTACACAAAGCAAATAACTCCTCACAACCAACGCGATAAGGGGTTGTCAATCCCTTCACGGTCACTTACGAGAGTGAGATCTGATAGATATGATAAGATAATATTTTGGTATTTTTGTGATAAAGATGCAAAGTAAAATAAAGGCAAAGTAAAATAAAGGCAAAGTAAAAAAGCAAAGTAAATAACTAAGTATTGGAAGATAAATATGCTGAAGATAGACCCGGGGGCCATAGGTTTCACTAGTGGCTTCTCTCAAGACCATAAGTATTCTATGGTGGGTGAATGAATTACTGTTGAGAAATTGACAGAATTGAGCATAGTTATGAGAATATCTAGGTATCATCATGTATATAGGCATCACGTCTGACACAAGTAGACCGACTCCTGCCTGCATCTACTACTATTACTCCACTCATCGGTCGCTATCCAGCATGCATCTAGAGTATTAAGTTCAAGAAAACAGAGTAACGCCTTAAACAAGATGACATGATGTAGAGGGATAAATTCATGCAATATGATTAAAAAAACCATCTTGTTATCCTTGATGGCAACAATACAATACGTGCCTTGTTGCCCCTACTGTCACTAGGAAAGGACACCGCAAGATTGAACCCAAAGCTAAGCACTTCTCCCATTGCAAGAAAGATCAATCTAGTAGGCCAAACAAAACTGATAATTCTAAGAGACTTGCAAAGATAACAATCATACATAAAAGAATTCAAAGAAGATTCAAATATTGTTCATAGATAGACTTGATCATAAACCCACAATTCATCGGTCTCAACAAACACACCGCAAAAAGAAGATTACATCGAATAGATCTCCACAAGAGAGAGGGAGAACATTGTATTGAGATCCAAAAAGAGAGAAGAAGCCATCTAGCTAATAACTATGGACCCGAAGTTCTGAGGTAAACTATTCACACTTCATCGAAGAGGCTATGGTGTTGATGTAGAAGCCCTCCGTGATGGATAGCCCCTCCGACGGAGCTCCGAAATAGGCCCCAAGATGGGATCTCGTGGATACAGGAAGTTACGGCGGTCGAATTAGGGTTTTGGCTCCGTATCTGATCGTTTGGGGGTACGTAGGTATATATAGGAGGAAGGAGTACGTCGGTGGAGCAACAGGGGGCCCACAAGGGTGGAGGGCGTGCCTGGGGGGTAGGCGCGCCCCCCTACCTCGTGGCTCCCTCCTTTGTTTCTTGACGTAGGGTCCAAGTCTCCTGGATCATGTTCGGTGAGAAAATCACGTTCCCGAAGGTTTCATTTCGTTTGGACTCCGTTTGATATTCCTTTTCTTCGAAACCCTAAAATAGGCAAAAAAAACAGCAATTATGGGTTGGGCCTCTGGTTAATAGGTTAGTCCCAAAAATAATATAAACATGGAAAATAAAGCCCAATAATGTCCAAAACAGTAGATAATATAGCATGGAGCAATCAAAAATTATAGATACGTTGGAAACGTATCAGATACCAGCGCTGCCTTGGATGGCCAGCATGATCCGACCGTGCCACAATGATAAACTGGATGTCTGACAAAGCTTCGGCTGATACTACGACGGCGAGGCCCATATCCATTCTCACGTGATGGTTGGTGTGTAAAGGCCAAAGGCCAACTCAGAACAAATACCCAAACCTGTTAGTGCATTGGGGGCTCGCGAAGACGAGCAGAGACTCACGATACTGTGACCCCGTCGCCCCGTCTCATGGACTTACGGCAAGGGCCCAGAATGCCCGGCTGTGCCACGTGGAAAACTCACAGGTGCTCTCTGGGCCCGCCCGACTTTCACATCAACTCACGGGTACCCCTCAAGGCCGACCCGACTTCGAAAAAAGGTCTCAAGTAAAGCCAAGGTAACCGTGTGTCCAAACATCAAGGGGAAAACCCGAGGAATCACCCTCGGTGAATTCCACTCGATGTAATCATCAAGGTGAACTTAAGAGGAACCACCCTCGAGGTTCACACTTGAGGGGTTGCATGACAGAGATGTATCGGGAGTGGTGAGGGAGGAACCACCCTCGTTGACCACGACTGAATAGCTACACTACAAAGTTGTCATTAGGAGTGCATATGAGGTTCCACCCTCGGCACTCGATGGTAACTCTGCAGAGTCGAGCAACAAAAGGGGCGTGATGTGATGTGAGGTGTCGGGTCTGGTCGTCGATAACGTTGATTGAGTCGTCGATGATGAAGCAGGGGCTACAAGAACAAGGTGGGGGTCACTGATGGATCACTAACCAACCTATTCTAAGCAATTTAGGATAAGTAGGTAGGTAACAATAAGCATGTTACAAAAGCAGGCTATGCATCAGAATAAGCAATCAATAACAGTAGAAAAATCTAATGCAAGCATGAGAGAATGGAATGGGCGATATTGGGATGATCAAAAGGGGGCTTGCCTGGTTGCTCGGACGAGAAGGAGGGGTCATCGGTGACATGGTCGATCACAGGGGCATCGGCATCGGTCTCAGGGTCTACCAAAGAGAATAGGGGGAAGAAACAGTAAATACAGAGAAAACAGATGCATAGCAGGACAACAGGCAGAGCTAGACATGTTCTAACGCGGTGCTACACGATACTGGCGAAGGGGGATAACATCCGGCAAAGTTTTCCCGAAGTCCGGCATTTTTGGACAGATGAAACGGAGGAGAACGGTTGCATGTGTTCTATGCTAGGGACTTGTGGCGGACAAACGGATCGCGTATTCGGATCCATCTCGTCGTTCTGAGCAACTTTCATGTATAAAACTTTTTCATCTGAGTTATGTATTATTTTATATGAATTTTTTAAACATTTAAACAATATTCTGAAACTATTATTAATTCAGAAATAAAGACCAAATTGCTAGGGGCACCCAGCACAGGGTACACAGAAATGTACCAGTAGCTGACAGGTGGGCCAGGGGGTCCTAGTTGACCAGTCAATGTTTGACTGGCCAACAGGAGGTGGGGCCCCCTATCATTGCCTCACCTAACTAATTACTTGATTAATTAGGCTAACTAATTGGTTAGTTTAATTAAACCATTATAATTAAGTTAATTAATTAATCAATTAACTAATTAATTAATTAGTTTATTATTAATATTTTTAAAAAAAACTTTTTTAACAAAACAGGGGAGGGGCCCCCAGCTGTCGAAGGCCCTAAGGCCTTAGCGGGCAACGGGCGCTGGGGCAGGGCGCACCCAGTCGCCAGCACGCGGGGGGCGAGGCCGGCCAGTGCCCGAGCGGTGTCGGCAGCGGCGGCAGCTACTAGCAGCCGGAGGCGGCCGGGGATGGGAAGCAGGGGCCACGGTGGCGCTAGGCAGCGGGAGCGAGGAGGGGAGCAAGCCGCGGCGGGCGCAGGGTTGCGCGGGCGACGACGGCGTGGGCGGACCAGAGCCGCCGCGCCGGGCTAAGCAGAGCAGCGAGAACGGGGCGCGAGTGGCGACAGCGTGGCCATGCGCGGGCAAGCGCACATGCGAGGGCGTGGCGGCTGCGGCAGCACACAGCACTCGGGCAGGAAGGCGGGTGCCGGGGTGGAGTGGCCAGGAGGAGCGCGAGCGCGGTTGAGCACGAGTACGGTCACGCGTGGGTGCGTTGGAAAGAGCATGCGACGGCGAGGCGATCTGCGACGGTGGCGTGGCCGGATGAGCACCGTAGCGACGACGGCTAGCCCATCGACGGACGGCGGCGCTCGGGCCTCGATCGAGAGCGAGGTGGGGCGACTAAGGGGACTATACACGGGCACGAGGCGGCGGCGCGGGTGCTCTGACGCACGCCCAGAGCAGTCGCGGGCGCGCCAGAGTAAGCACGGCGCGCAGGCGGTAGCCATGGCGGGCGGCAGAGCTTGGTAACGTGGCGGGACGTCTACGTGCGTAGAAAATGAGGGGTAGGAGGAGGGGGAGCACGCAGTGCTCACCGCCATTGCTGGGAAGGCCCGAGGGAGAGTCGAGGTGGCCGGAGTCATTGGCGAGCTCGTGGTGGTCGGAGCGGAGGAAGAAGGGTCGGCCCGGCGACGAAGCTGCTCCTAGCTCCTGCGTGTGGGCGTGGACGACGGAGCAGATGGCGGTGGTCCTCCTGGATGCCACCGGGCAGCGCGGGGCGGCTGGTGGCTGATACGTCTCCAACGCATCTATAATTTTTGATTGTTCCATGTTATTATATTATCAACCTTGGATGTTTTATATGCATTTATATGCTATTTTATATGATTTTTGGGACTAACCTATTAACCTAGAGCCCAGTGCCAGTTTCTGTTTTTTCCTTGTTTTTGAGTTTTGCAGAAAAGGAATACCAAACGGAGTCCAATTGACGTGCCAATTTTTGACAATTTTTAATGGACCAAAAGAAGACCCCGGAGTAAAAGAGTTAGGCCAAGAGAGTCCCAGGCTGCCCACGAGGGTGGGGGGCGTGCCCACCCCCCTAGGCGTGGGCCCCTACCTCGTGGACAACCCGGAGACCCCCCTGACGTGAGACCTATGCCAAAAAATCCTATAAATACTGAAACCTCCAGAGCACAATAGATCAAGAGTTCCGCCGCCAGAAGCCTCTGTAGCCACCGAAAACCAATCTAGACCCATTCCGGCACCCTGCCGGAGGGGGAATCCCTCTCCGGTGGCCATCTTCACCATCCTGGTGCTCTCCATGATGAGGAGGGAGTAGTTCTCCCTCGGGGCTGATGGTATGTACCAGTAGCTATGTGTTTGATCTCTCTCTCTCTCGTGTTCTTGAGGTGGTACGATCTTGATGTATCGCGAGCTTTGCTATTATAGTTGGATCTTATGATGTTTCTCCCCCTCTACTCTCTTGTAATGGATTGATTTTTCCCTTTGAAGTTATCTTATCGGATTGAGTCTTTAAGTATTTGAGAACACTTGATGTATGTCTTGCATGGGATACCCATGGTGACAATGGGGTATTCTATTGATCCACTTGATGTATGTTTTGGTGATCAACTTGCGGCTTCTGCCCATGAACCTATGCATAGGGGTTGGCACACGTTTTCGTCTTGACTCTCCGGTAGAAACTTTGGGGCACTCTTTGAAGTACTTTGTGTTGGTTTGAATAGATGAATCTAAGATTGTTTGATACATATCTTATAATCATACCCACGGATACTTGAGGTGACATTGGAGTATGTAGGTGACATTAGGGTTTTGGTTGATTTGTGTCTTAAGGTGTTATTCTAGTACGAACTCTAGGTCTGTTTGTGACACTTATAGGAATAGCCCAATGGATTGATTGGAAAGAATAACTTTGAGGTGGTTTCATACCCTACCATAATCTCTTCGTTTGTTCTCCGCTATTAGTGACTTTGGAGTGACTCTTTGTTGCATGTTGAGGGATAGTTATGTGATCCAATTATGTTATTATTGTTGAGAGAACTTGCACTAGTGAAAGTATGAACCCTAGGCCTTGTTTCCTAGCATTGCAATACCATTTACGCTCACTTTTACCACTTGTTACCTTGCTGTTTTTATATTTTCAGATTACAAAAACCATTATCTACTATCCATATACCACTTGTATCACCATCTCTTCGCCGAACTAGTGCACCTATACAATTTACCATTGTATTGGGTGTGTTGGGGACACAAGAGACTCTTTGTTATTTGGTTGTAGGGTTGCTTGAGAGAGACCATCTTCATCCTACGCCTCCTACAGATTGATTAACCTTACGTCATCCACTTGAGGGAAATTTGCTACTGTCCTACAAACATTTGCACTTGGAGGCCCAACAACGTCTACAAGAAGAAGGTTGTGTAGTAGACATCAGTGGCCGAGGGATCAACACGGAGACGACGACCATGGCACTCGGCTATTGTGGGGAAGATGGAGTGAGCGAGGGGAGGGAGAGAGCGGGCAAGTGGGCGAGTGGATGTGGTGGATGCGGGAGAAATATCGGGGGGGGGGGCCTCGGTGGAGGCCTTATCTTCTTCGGGCGTCGCCGGCGAGGTGGTCGGGGGCAGCCATGCCCCTGTAGCGACCGAGTGCTACCTCTTGAGCACTGCATTGGTTTTCCCCGAAGAGGAAGGGATGATGCAGCAAAGTAGCGTAAGTATTTCCCTTAGTTTTTGAGAACCAAGGTATCAATCCAGTAGGAGGCTACGCGTGAGTCCCTTGTACCTGCACAAAACAAATAAATCCTCGCATCCAACGTGAATAGGGGTTGTCAATCCCTACACGGCCACTTACGAGAGTGAGATCTGGTAGGTATGATAAGATAATATTTTTGGTATTTTTGTGATAAAGATGCAAAGTAAAATATAGGCAAAATAAAGAGCAAAGGAAATAACTAAGTAGTATGAGATTAATATGATAAAGATAGACCCGAGGGCCATAGGTTTCACTAGTGGCTTCTCTCGAGAGCATAAGTATTCTACGGTGGGTGAACAAATTACTGTTGAGCAATTGACAGAATTGAGCATAGTTATGAGAATATCTAGGCATGATCATGTATATAGGCATCATGTCTGAGAAAAGTAGACCGACTCCTGCCTGCATCTACTACTATTACTCCACTCATCGACCGCTATCCAGCATGCATCTAGAGTATTAAGTTAAAAACAGAGTAACGCCTTAAGCAAGATGACATGATGTAGAGGGATAGACTCATGAAATATGATGAAAACCCCATCTTGTTATCCTCGATGGCAACAATACAATACGTGCCTTGCTGCCCCTGCTGTCACTGGGAAAGGACACCACAAGATTGAACCCAAAGCTAAGCGCTTCTCCCATTGCAAGAAAGGTCAATCTAGTAGGCCAAATCAAACTGATAATTCGAAGAGACTTGCAAAGATAACTAATCATACATAAAAGAATTCAGAGAATATTCAAATATTGTTCATAGATAGACTTGATCATAAACCCACAATTCATCGGTCTCAACAAACACACCACAAAAAGAAGATTACATCGAATAGTTCTCCACAAGAGAGGGGGAGAACATTGTATTGAGATCCAAAAAGAGAGAAGAAGCCATCTAGCTAATAACTATGGACCCGTAGGTCTGAGGTAAACTACTCACACTTCATCGGAGGGGCTATGGTGTTTATGTAGAAGCCCTCCATGATTGATGCCCCCTCCGGCGGAGCTCCGAAACAGGCCCCGAGATGGGATCTCGTGGATACAGAAAGTTGCAGCGGTGGAATTAGGTTTTTGGCTCCGTATCTGATCGTTTGGGGGTACGTAGGTATATATAGGAGGAAGGAGTACGTCGGTGGAGCAACACGGGGCCCACGAGGGTGGAGTGCGCGCCTGGGGGGGTAGGCGCCCCCCCTACCACGTGGCCTCCTCTTTTGTGTCTTGACGTAGGGTCCAAGTCTCCTGGGTCTTGTTTGTTGAGAAAATCACATTCCCGAAGGTTTGATTCCGTTTGGACTCCGTTTGATATTCCTTTTCTTCGAAACCCTAAAACAGGCAAAAAAAACAACAATTCTGGGCTGGGCCTCCGGTTAATAGGTTAGTCCCAAAAATAATATAAAAGTGGAAAATAAAGCCCAATAATGTTCAAAACAGTAGATAATATAGCATGGAGCAATCAAAAATTATAGATACGTTGGAGACGTATCAAGCATCCCCAATCTTAATTCCTGCTCGTCCTCGAGTAGGTAAATGATAAAACAGAATTTTTGATGTGGGGTGCTACTTGGCATAATTTTAATGTAATTCTTCTTAATTGTGGTATGAATATTCAGATCTGAAAGATTCAAGATAAAAGTTTAATATTGACATAAAAATAATAATACTTCAAGCATACTAACAAAGCAATTATGTCTTCTCAAAATAGCATGGCCAAAGAAAGTTATCCCTACAAAATCATATAGTCTGGCTATGCTCCATCTTCACCACACAAAATATTTAAATCATGCACAACCCCGATGACAAGCCAAGCAATTGTTTCATACTTTTGGTGTTCTCTAACTTTTTCAATCTTCACGCAATACATGAGCGTGAGCCATGGACATAGCACTTATAGGTGGAATAGAATGGTGCTTGTGGAGAATACAAGAAGGGAAAAGATATGGAGATGCCCATTAATAGATATCAATGTGAGTGAGTAGGGATTGCCATGCAACGGATGCACTAGAGCTATAAGTATATGAAAGCTCAACAAAAGAAACTAAGTGGGTGTGCATCCAACTTGCTTGCTCATGAAGACCTAAGGCATTTTGAGAAAGCCCATCATTGGAATATACAAGCCAAGTTCTATAATGAAAAATTCCCACTAGTATATGAAAGTGATAACATAGGAGACTCTCTATCATGAATATCATGGTGCTACTTTGAAGCACAAGTGTGGTAAAAGGATAGTAGCATTGCCCCTTCTCTCTTTTTCTCTCATTTTTTATATTTTTTTATTTGGGCCTTTTCTCTTTTTTATGGCCTCTTTTTTTTATTTTTTTATTTTTCATCCGGAGTCTCATCCCGACTTGTGGGGGAATCATAGTCTCCATCATCCTTTCCTCACTAGGACAATGCTCTAATAATGATGATCATCACACTTTTATTTTTCTTACAACTCAACAATTACAACTCAATACTTAGAACAAAATATGACTCTATATGAATGCCTCCGGTGGTGTACCGGGATATGCAATGACTCATGAGTGACATGTATGAAAGAATTGTGAATGGTGGCTTTGCCACAAATACGATGTCGACTACATGATCATGCTAAGCAATATGACAATGATGGAGTGTGTCATAATAAACGGAACGGTGGAAAGTTGCATGGCAATATATCTCGGAATGGCTATGGAAATGCCATAATAGGTAGGTATGGTGGCTGTTTTGAGGAAGGTATATGGTGGGTGTATGATACCGGCAAAAGGTGCGCGGTATTAGAGAGGCTAGCAAAGGTGGAAGGGTGAGAGTGCGTATAATCCATGGACTCAACATTGGTCATAAAGAACTCATATACTTATTGCAAAAATCTACAAGTTATCAAAGCAAAGTATTACACGCATGCTCCTAGGGGGGATAGATTGGTAGGAAAACACCATCGCTCGTCCCCGACCGCCACTCGTAAGGAAGACAATCAAAAAATAAATCATGCTCCGACTTCATCACATAACGTTTCACCATACGTGCATGCTACGGGAATCACAAACTTTAACACAAGTATTCTTCAAATTCAAAACTACTCTACTAGCATAACTTTAATATCACCATCTTCATATCTCAAAACAATTATCAAGCATCGAACTTCTCATACTATTCAACACACTCATACGAAAGTTTTATTATTTATCTTGTGTACCAAGCATATTAGGATTTTAAGCAAATTACCGTGCTATTTAAGGATCTCAAAATAATCTAAGTGAAGCATGAGAGATCAATAGTTTCTATAAAATGAATCCACCACCATGCTCTAAAAGATATAAGTGAAGTACTAGAGCAAAACTACATAACTCAAAAGATATAAGCGAAGCACATAGAGTGTTCTAACAAATTCCAAATCATGTATGGCTCTCTCAAAAGGTGTGTACAGCAAGGATGATTGTGGTAAACTAACAAATAAAGACTCAAATAATACAAGACGCTCCTAGCAAAACACATATCATGTGGCGAATAAAAATATAGCTCCAAGTAAAGTTACCGATAGAAGTAGACGAAAGAGGGGATGCCTTCCGGGGCATCCCCAAGCTTTGGCTTTTAGGTGTCCTTAGATTATCTTGGGGGTGCCATGGGAATCCCCAAGCTTAGGCTCTTGCCACTCCTTGTTCCATAATCCATCAAATCTTTACCCAAAACTTGAAAACTTCACAACACAAAACTTAAAGTAGAAGATCTCGTGAGCTCCGTTAGCGAAAAAAAAAGAACACTTCAAGGTACTGTAATGAACTCATTATTTATTTATATTGGTGTTATTCCTACTGTATTCCAACTTATCTATGGTTTATAAACTATTTTAATAGCCATAGATTCATCAAAATAAGCAAACAACACACGAAAAACAGAATCTGTCAAAAACAGAACAGTCTGTAGTAATATGTAGCTAGCACAAGATCTGGAACCCCAAAAATTCTAAAATAAATATCTGGACGTGAGGAATTTATCTATTAATCATCTGAAACAAGAATTAACTAAATATCACTTTCCAAATAAAAATGGCAGTAGTTCTCGTGAGGGCTAAAGTTTCTGTTTTTTACAGGAAGTGTAACAAGACTTTCCCCAAGTCTTCCCAACGGTTCTACTTGGCACAAACACTAATTAAACACAAAAAAAAACAGAGGCTAGATAAATTATTTATTACTAAACAGGAGCAAAAAGCAAGGAATAAAAATAAAATTGGGTTGCCTCCCAACAAGCGCTTTTCTTTAAAGCCTTATAGCTAGGCATAATATTTCAACGATGCTCACATGAAAGACAAGAATTGAAGCACAAAGAGAGCATCATAAAACATGTGACAAACACATATAAGTCTAACATACTTCCTATGCATAGGAATCTTATAGGCAAACAAATTATCAAGGCAAGCAAAAACTAGCATATGCAAGGAAGCGGAAAGAAACAATAGCAATCTCAACATAACGAGAGGTAATTTAGTAACATGAAAATTTCTACAACCATATTTTCCTCTTTCATAATAATTACATGTGGGATCATAAGAAAATTCAACAATATTGCTATCACATAACATATTCTCAACACGATCCATATGCATGCAAAGTTGACACTCTTCCAAAATAGTGGGATTAATATTAACTAAAGTCATGACCTCTCCAAACCCACTTTTATCAAAAATACCATAAGATGGAAAATTCTCCAAATATGTGGGATCTAAAGTTGACACTCTTCCAAACCCACTTTAAATGTTATAGCAAATACCATTATCAATCTCAAATTCATCATGGGGCTTAAATAAATTTTCAAGATCATAAGAAGAATCACCCCAATCATGATCATTGCAACAAGTAGTAGACATAGCAAAACTAGAATCCCCAAGCTTAGGGTTTTGCATATTATTAGGACAATTGACATCAATAGAATTTATGATAACATCATTGCAATCATGCTTTTCATTGAAGGAACTACCAAGTATGGGTGAAATAGCAACGACCTCATGTTTAACATAAGGAACTATAGCAAATTCATCTTCATAAATATTGGCATCATGGCCACAAGAATAGCAACCATCATGTTCATCAAGGGATATTTCAATCAAATCATCGGAATCATCATTATCGATAGATTCATGCATATCATTATTTTCTTCCAAAGCAACGGTCATTCTCTCAATAAATTCTTTGACATGGACATTATGAGCATAGTTTTCATAGCAATATTTAAGTATGTCAAAATTTTCAGATTCGTAGAGAGTAGTAGCATACTTTTCAATCAAAGAAGCAACTTCATAAGCACCCTTAAAAGCAACAAATTCTTCAGTTTGTTCTATATCATAGTAACTATAAACACCCTTCGCATAAGAAGATAAGATTTCATTATCATTAAACTCACATAGGTAGGGGAGGTGTTTTTTAGGGTTCTTAGAGCAACAAGTAAAATCATGAATTTCACAAAGATTCCAAGCATAACACAGCAACTTGTTTATTTCATTCCATAAGAGTTTCCCTTTTCAGACAAACAGTGACGCACAAAATTAGCATGCTCATCTAAAGATTTCCCATCAACTAGGCTAGTTGGGGTTTCAGCACAAGCGCATAAGGATCGAAGATGATCCAAGTAGAACACTTTAAGTGGATCCATATCAATAGATTTTCAGCAAGCGAAGATGCAAGCATATAGAAGGCACATGGCAACACGAGTAAACAAAAGGACGAACGGAAGATGGGCGAATAAAATGGCAAGGGTGAAGTGGGGGAGAGGAAAACGAGAGGCAAATGGCAAATAATGTAATGCGGGAGATAAGGGTATGTGATGGGTACTTGGTATATTGACTTTTGCGTAGACCTCCCTGGCAAGGGCACCAGAAATCCTTCTTGCTACCTCTTGAGCACTGCGTTGGTTTTCCCCGAAGAGGAAGGGATGATGCAGCAAAGTAGCGTAAGTATTTCCCTCAGTTTTTGAGAACCTAGGTATCAATCCAGTAGGAGGCTATGCGCGAGTCCCTCGTACCTGCACAAAACAAATAAATCCTTGCAACCAACGCGAATAGGGGTTATCAATCCCTACACGGCCACTTACGAGAGTGAGATCTGATAGATATGATAAGATAATATTTTTGGTATTTTTGTGATAAAGATGCAAAGTAAAATAAGGCAAAGTAAAGAGCAAAGGAAATAACTAAGTAGTAGGAGATTAATATGATAAAGATAGACCCGGGGGCCATAGATTTCACTAGTGGCTTCTCTCGAGAGCATAAGTATTATACGATGGGTGAACAAATTACTATTGAGCAATTGATAGAATTGAGCATAGTTATGAGAATATCTAGGCATGATCATGTATATAGGCATCACGTCCGTGAAAAGTAGACCGACTCCTGCCTGCATCTACTACTATTACTCCACTCATCGACCGCTATCCAGCATGCATCTAGAGTATTAAGTTAAAAACAGAGTAACACCTTAAGCAAGATGACATGATGTAGAGGGATAGACTCATGCAATATGATGAAAACCCCATCTTGTTATCCTCGATGGCAACAATACAATACGTGCCTTGTTGCCCCTACTGTCACTGGGAAAGGACACCGCAAGATTGAACCCAAAGCTAAGCACTTCTCCCATTGCAAGAAAGATCAATCTAGTAGGGCAAACCAAACTGATAATTCGAAGAGACTTGCAAAGATAACCAATCATACATAAAATAATTCAGAGAAGATTCAAATATTGTTCATAGATAGACTTGATCATAAACCCACAATTCATCGGTCTCAACAAACACACCACAAAAAGAAGATTACATCGAATAGTTCTCCACAAGAGAGGGGGAGAACATTGTATCGAGATCTAAAAAGAGAGAAGAAGCCATCTAGCTAATAACTATGGACCTGTAGGTCTGAGGTAAACTACTCACACTTCATTGGAGGGGCTAGGGTGTTGATGTAGAAGCCCTTCGTGATCGATGCCCCCTCCGGCGGAGCTCCGGAATAGGCCCCAAGATGGGATCTCGTGGATACAGAAAGTTGCGGTGGTGGAATTAGGTTTTTGGCTCCGTATCTGATTGTTTGGGGGTACGTAGGTATATATAGGAGGAAGGAGTACGTCGATGGAGCAACAGGGGGCCCACAAGGGTGGAGGGCGCGCGTGGGGGGGTAGGCGCGCCCCCTACCTCGTGGCCTCCTCTTTTGTGTCTTGACGTAGGGTCCAAGTCTCACGGGTCTTGTTTGTTGAGAAAATCACGTTCCCGAAGGTTTCATTCCGTTTGGACTCCGTTTGATATTCGTTTTCTTTGAAACCCTAAAACAGGCAAAAAACAGCAATTCTGGGTTGGGCCTCCGGTTAATAGGTTAGTCCCGAAAATAATATAAAAGTGGAAAATAAAGCCCAATAATGTCCAAAACAGTAGATAATATAGCATGGAGCAATCAAAAATTATAGATACGTTGGAGACGTATCACCAAGACATAGGAATAGGAAGGGAGGGGGAGCGGCCGAGAGGGCAAGGTAGGCCGACTGGGTTGGTCTGCTGGGCTAGGCCCAGTGGGAGTCAGCAGTTTCTTTTTCTTTTGTTTCTTTTCTTTTTCCATTTTGTTTTCCATTTTCTATTTTCCTTTTGCATTTTCTTTTTGTACCAATTGAGTTTTGTTATGAACAAAACTTGGCACATAAATCTAACACAATATATTGAGATGGAACAAAAAGTATGGAGTCAAAAAGGAGTTGTTTAACCATTTATAGGAATTGAAAAAGGTCAATTTTTAATCCTGATGGACCACTAAAAACTTTCCAGGGGCACTTTGGGGATCCAAAAGAGGTTGTTTCCAACATGACATTTATCCAGGGATTATTTGCCACACTTTGAAAATTTTAGTTTTGAAGTTTGACAAATTTGAATTATTGACTTTAGATTTGAAATTGAAATTGAACAATGACTTGGATCAAGTGAGGATTAGCAATAGTAAGAGTGATGACCTGGCATCATTAGCAGGAGGTTATTGTAGCTTAATTATCCAGGCATCACAATTCTCCTCCACTACAAGAAATCTCGTCCCGAGATTTAAGGGGTGGAGTAAGGGGGAAAGTCTTGGGAAGGACGAAGCTCAAGACAAGATAGGTACCTGGGGGCTATCTCGGTGAACGTGGCATAGAGGCATCTCTCGAGTTGAAATTCAAGAAAGTCATCGAGAGCAAGGTAAGAAGGTGCAATAAGAAGCTTCAACCGGGTAGGCAATCGTTCGTTGCCTAAAACAGAGGGTGAAATGGGTTCAGAGCAATGGGAATAAGCATTGCGTATGATACCAGAATAGATCACTAGGTGGGTAAGACAAGCGCAAGGAACAATTTTGGAAAATAGTGATATACAAGAGAGTCAGGTTTCAATCCTGTGGAACTGTGGGTTATGGGCCCACCATGAGGGTAAAAAACAGGAAGGTTGCTAATCATTTTGCACGGTCATGATAGCAAGGCAAGTCATAGGATAGCCTGTCAATTATGTTAGCAACAACGTTGGTACCAAGGGCGAAGGACGAAGAGAACCATTTTCCTGCTCACAAGGCAAGGCGGACCAATAGGCAAAGTTCTCGTCCATCGGTGGCTACCGGAATGTCATCAACAATAGTAACAAGGTCTTTCTGACAGAGTTTGTACATAGAGGTGTTTACATAAGCAAGGAATTACCACTGCTCAGATATGTTAGGTTACAAGAAAGGTTAAACCAAACAATGGAAAGGAAAGTGTAGTCTCGAATAAGTTATCGGTGTTCTCGAGTGTCTAGCAACTCAGAACCCGTGGAAAATCTGAGTCCGTGAGAAATAATAGTTGATGAAGAACTCATAAGAAGTTATGTAATTCCGTGATATTCTTGAGATACCAGAGTGTTGGGGATATGACTATTTGTGTAAGCCATCCAGGAGAGGCCGGGTTACGCAAATAGAGGTTCATCAGAAGCCCAAGACCAAGGCATGAAGATGGCGGTTCACTAAAAGGCTTAAAGGCCCACAGGCGACTCTGAGGCCCGTAAAGATAAACCACCATGATGGTATAACTTGTACTGTAAGGTAGAAGTAACTAGTCACCGAGCCGGACACTATTTATGAGCCTGCCGGGACTCTGTAGGCCGCAGGGCGTCAACCCGTGTATATAAGGGGACGACCCACCGGCGGCTTAGGGGGGAAACAACGGATCGAGAGCCAGGCATAGCGTATCTCGCTCCCTGGTCATCGAAACCTCAAGCAATTCCAACCCAACTAGACGTAGGCCTTCCTTCACTGTAAGGGGCTGAACTAGTATAAACCTCGCGTGTCCTTGTCCCGATTAACCCCTTTAAACTTCCTAGTTGCGATGGCTCCACGACTAAGTCCTTGCAAAAGGACATCTGCTGTGACAATTCCACGACAGTTGGCGCCCACCGTGGGGCCAGCGCACGGTGGATTTGAGTTCTTGAAGGGCAGCTTTGAAGGGCTCAAGGGATACGCAGTTGGCCGGATGACCAAGAGTCGTCGCAGCAAGATCTACATCGACGACGAAGGCTGGGACCCCGACGCCGGCTCAATTGAGTACGGGTACCGGGTCCCCTTTGGCGGAATTCACATCTTCATCGGCCGGATTGGTGAGCTGGGCCCTGAGCCGGACAGCTGCACCGACCTCGTCGAGACGGCTCAGCGTGCGAAACCCGCCCGAGCTCAACCCGTCGTGAAGCGTGCCTTTGTGGGTTGCATCCACAGAGGTGAACTTTCTGAAGGATCTGAAGGTGATGGTGAGCCGGCCGGCCTCTCTGACGGTGATTCGTCCGCCGGCTCAACAGATTCGCTGTATCAAGTTCAAGATGGTGTGCTTGGGGGATGTTCCGATGGCAGCACTATTCTGGACCCCTCAGAGTCGCCAAACTGGGCAGGAGTCTTCATGGCTGGTACTCAACCCGGCCAAAATTCTACAGCCTCAGCAGCGATAACGTCCGGGTTAGGAGCAGCCGGGGCAGGAGGCCTTGTGCGCTCACCGGCTCAGGTGCTGATGGATCTCATGGATAAACTTACGGCCTTGTTAACTGCTACAGTCATCCCTGCGAACCAATTTGAGCATGAGGCAGAGGTGGCACAGGTTCGCGATGAGATCGCCCGAGCCAAGGAAACCTTAGCAGCTGAAGATACTAGATTAGCGACAGAGCGGGCGACTTTGGACGTACGGGTGCAGCAACTTCAGGCAGAGGCCTTTCAGCTCACGTTGAGCTTGAACGCATCTAATGAGGTAATGAGCAAGAGTCATCAGAAAACTCAGTCCCGTTTACCTCAGATTTATGATCCTCGGAATCTCTTTGCTACACCCGGGGCCGGCCCAAGTAACCCGCCAGGTGCAGATCAGTTTATGACATCCGGAGCGGGAGGCCTAGTCCAGCCTCCGGTGACGGCGCCTCTTCACGGCAATATGGCACCGCCCCATTATGTACCAATACCACAGGGTCACTTCTCCAACCCCATGGAGAACTTAATCACAGCATCAGCACGTTTGGCGGCTCTCCCGGTAGATGGTGATGATCCGACAGCGGTGGAAACCCGGAGGATCAGGGAACTTGTCCAAACAGCCCTGGCTCAGCAAGAGACCTACTCCTACAGCCGGGACAGGATTCACTCAACTCCTCCGCCCTGGTTAGCTCCGCCTCGTCAAAACCGGAGCCCGAGTTACAGTAGACACATGGAGTCAGAGGCCTTGTCAAGTAGCGCTCAGCGTCGGAACCAGCCCGGCGGGTATAACCCGGTTCAGGATCGGATATGTCAGGAGGACGAGCGGGCGGCTCAGCTAGCGGCTCAGCTAGCAGCCCAACAGGACTCACCGGCTTACCCGACGACTTCTGCTGAGGCGGGTGTTGCTACTAGAACCGGAGGAGTTCCTTCTCTGGTACCGGCTCTACGTAATGTACGTCTGCCCAAGGATTTCAAGGGACCTCGAAAGGTGCAGAATTATACGGCTGATTTACAGCCTGGGGCGTGGATTGAAAGTTACGAGATGGCCATGGAGCTGCTGGAGGTTAGTGATGAAGCGATGGCTAAATACTTCACCATGATGTTGGACGAAACGGCCCGTTCTTGTTTAAAGGGTTTGCCACCCAATTCCATTAAATCATGGGCGGAGCTAAAGGCCCATTTCATCCAGAACTTCAAGGACACTTGCAAGCAGTCTATGTCGATTGTGGACCTGACAAATTGTAAGCAGGAGGAAGGTGAATCTACGACTCATTGGGTGCGCCGGGGCAAAGATATAATACATTCGTCTGACAAGATGGATGCCGGCTCAGCAGTTCTCATGCTGGAGAAGAATTGCTGCTTTGAGCCTGTGACACAGAAACTAGGGCGCGTTAAGCGTGATTGCAACGATATGGGGACACTGATGGCGGCTTTAGTCAAGTATGCTGATTCTGATAGTACCAAGGATCCCGCGTCTGATGAGGAAAAGACAGGGAAGGGAAAGAAGAACGGTAATGGAAAGGGTCAGTAGCATAACCCGGCGAGTCAAGGAGGCAATAAGCGTAAGGCGGACGGTAACCCGGAATTTGCGGCCAATGCATAGGGTAACAATCAGAAGCGCAAAGGAAAGCCACCCCCTCGGTTTAGCGGGTCAGGTCCGTCTCTTGAGCAACTACTCAATGAGCCCTGCCCGAAACACGGCACCCGGGAACGACCAGCGACTCATTTATGGAAGGATTGCGCAATCATGAAGGCTTTCAAGAATTCTAATACATTTAATGGCAATCAAGGCCCAGGCGGCGGCTCAGGAGCTGGCGGCTTTCATGGCCCGGGCGGCGGTTCAGGATCCGGTTTTCAGGGAAGCCAGGGTGGTTATAATCAACAGCAGTCTGGTCAAGGAGGTCAGCAGCAGCAGCAGTCGGGTTATCAGAGCCATCCAAAACAACTAAACAATGAGCAGTATCACGTGTTCACCACAAGTTTGTGTAAACGTGATCAGAAAGTTCATAGGAGGGTGGTGAATTCTGTTGAGCCGGCAGTCCCTCGTCACTTGAGGTGGTCGGAACAGCCTATTGTCTGGAGCAGGGAGGATCACCCTCCCCGGGTTGATAATCCGGGTCAACTGGCCTTGGTAGTGGCACCGCAGGTTGGTGGTTATAAATTTACTAAGGTGCTCATGGATGGAGGTAGCAGCATCAACATCCTCTATTATGAGACCTTTCGGCGCATGGGCTTAACTGACAAGAATTTAAAGACTTCCAACACCGTCTTCCATGGAGTGGTGCCTGGTAAGTCGGCGTATCCTGTGGGTAAGATTGAGCTAGAGGTGGCCTTTGGAGATGAGCATGATTCTAGGGCGGAAAGGTTAACTTTTGAAGTGGTAAAAATCAAGAGTCCATATCACGCTTTGTTCGGGCGGCCGGCTTATGCCAAGTTCATGGCGCGGCCGTGTTATGTTTATTTACAGCTCAAGATGTCGGGTTACAAGGGTACCATCACTGTGCATGGAAGTCGAAAGGTGGCCCTGGAATGCGAAGAAGGCGATGCGGCTTATGCCGAGTCTGTCTGTGCAGCAGAGGAGCTCAAATTTTATCAAGATAACGTTGACCCGGTGGATATGACCTCCCTCAAGAAGCTGACTACGGAGCATGACCCGGCCATGAAGTTTAAATCGGCTGCAGAGACTAAGCTTGTTGATTTTACTCCGGGCGATTCGTCTAAGCAATTCAGCATCAGTGCCAACTTGGATCCTAAATAGGAAAGCGCGCTCATCGATTTCATCCATGAGAACCGGGACATCTTTGCATGGAAGCCTTCTGACATGCTGGGTGTACCGAGAGGACTCGCTGAGCACACTCTTAATATTGATCCGAAGTATAAGCCGGTCAGGCAGTTTCTGCGGCGATTCAATGAGGAACTACGAAAAGCTATAGGAGAAGAGGTCGCCCGGCTCTTGGCGGCTGGGTTCATTGTCGAAGTGTTTCACCCGGAGTGGTTGGCTAACCTGGTGCTCGTGCTCAAGAAAAACGGCACCTGGCGGATGTGTGTGGATTACACGGACTTAAATAAGGCTTGTCCGGCTGATCCTTTTGCTCTCCCCCATATTGATCAAATCATTTATGCTACGGCGGGTTGTGCGCGTTTGAGATTTTTGGATGCTTACTTTGGTTATCATCAGATCAAGATGGCAGTTAAGGACCAGGAGAAGACGGCTTTCATCACTCTGTTTGGAGCCTTCTGCTATGTGTCTATGCCTTTTGGGCTCAAGAGTGCCCAGGCGACTTATCAACGGTGTGTACAGAATTGTCTCCACAATCAGATTGGGCGCAATGTTCATGCTTATGTGGATGACATAGTGGTGAAATCCAGAGAGGCGGAAACCTTGATATCTGATCTCAGAGAAACCTTTGACAATCTCTGGGTTTACAAAATGATGCTTAACCCGGAGAAGTGTGTATTTGGTGTGCCAGCTTTTGGGATTCTTGGTCTCAAACAGGGGCATCGAGGCTAATCCGGAGAAGATTAAGGCAATCACTTCTTTGGCTAAACCGGCATGTATCAATGATGTTCAGCGACTGGTGGGTCGTGTTGCCGCTTTAAGCCGGTTCATAAGCCGGTTAGGTGAGAAGCCCCTACCGTTGTACCAACTGATGAAGAAGGCAGACACCTTTGTCTAGAGTAATGCTGCTAATGCTGCTTTTGAGGATTTGAAGAGGCAGTTATCTGAGCCGCCAGTTCTTGCAGCTCGCATTGACAAAGAGTCTTTGCTGTTATATGTGGCTGCTAATTCACGAGCCGTCAGTGTGGCAATTGTGGTAGAGTGCAAGGAGGCTGGTAAGGAACATCCGGTTCAACGGCTGGTTTATTATGTCAGTGACGTACTCATCGAGTCAAAACAAAGATATCCTCATTGGCAGAAACTTGTTTACGGGGTGTTCATGGCAAGCCGGAAGCTGAAGCAATACTTCCAAGGTCACTCTATCACTATGGTAAGTTCTGCCCCCTTGGGAGACATTATTCAGAACAGAGAGGCTACAGGACGAGTCGCCAAGTGGGCCATCGAGCTCGGGCCTCATGGTCTGAAGTACGTACCACGCACTGCCATTAAGTCTCAAGCTTTGGTGGATTTCATCAACGACTGGACAGAGCTACAGGCACCTGAGGAGAAGCCCGATAACACTTATTGGACTATTCACTTTGATGGGTCCAGACAGTTGGAAGGCTCGGGGGCTGGAGTCGTGTTAACTTCCCCTCGAGGTGACAAATTTTGTTATGTGCTCCGGCTTATGTTTCCTTGTACTAACAATGCAGCTGCGTACGAGGCCCTACTCCATGGTCTCCGGATGGCCAAAGAGATGAACTTGAGCCGGGTAAGATGCTTGGGAGACTCAGACCTTGTGGCTCAACAGGTGTCAGGCAAGTGGGACTCTAAAGATCCCCTTATGGCGGCTTACTGTCATGAAGTCGATGTTGTGGCTGGACATTTCAAGGGTTATGTGGTGGAACACATTGATCGAAGGAAGAATGAGGCGGCTGATGCCTTAAGCCGGCTGGGGTCTCAGCGTAAGCCGGTGCCGCATAACACCTTTCTTGATGTTTTGAATAATCCTTCTGTTAAGTTACCTACAGAGGAAGATCTGGCAATACCAGACCCGGAGGCACAGCTGGTGGCGGCTCTCCACGTTATCCCAGATTGGACGGTGCCTTATTTGGCTTACATGACCCGGGGAGAGTTGCCTGAAGATGAGACCTTGGCAAGACAAATCGCCCGGCGGTCCAAGTCCATGACAATTGTCAATGGCGAGTTACATCATTGCAGCGTCACTGGAGCGTTTCAACGTTGCGTATCACCTACAGAGGGTCAGGAGATCCTTCGTGAGATTCATGAAGGCGATTGTGGTCATCACGCCGGCTCAAAATCTCTTGTGGCCAAAGCTTTCCGTCATGGGTTTTATTGGCTGACGGCTCATGCTGATGCAGAAGACCTGGTCAGTAAATGTGACGGATGTCAGAAATTCTCACGACGAGCCCATGTGCCAGCTCAAGAATTGAGGATGATTCCAATTACTTGGCCGTTTGTAGTCTGGGGGCTTGATATGGTCGGGCCTTTCAAAAGGTCTAAGGATAAAAAGACGCACCTCTTGGTGGCGGTTGACAAGTTCACAAAGTGGGTGGAGGCGGAGCCAGTCAGTAAGTGTGATGCAGCCACGGCAGTCTAGTTTATGAAAAAGGTGATTTTTCGCTTTGGTTTTCCACACAGCATCATAACTGATAATGGCACTAACCTCTCCAAAGGAGCTATGGAAGAGTTCTATCAACGAGAGCATATCCGGCTTGACGTTTCAGCTATGGCTCACCCTCAATCCAATGGTCAAGCAGAACGAGCTAATCAAGAAATCTTGAGGGGTATCAAGCCCCAGCTCTTGGTCCCCTTGCAGCGGACGCCGGGTTGTTGGGTGGAGGAGTTACCTTCTGTACCTTGGAGCATCAATACTACACCTAACAGATCTACAGGTTACACGCCTTTCTTTATGGTGTATGGAGCAGAGGCGGTCCTGCCAAGTGACATCCGTCATGACTCACCCCGTGTGGCGGCTTATGTTGAGGAAGACAACGAAAAAGCTCGGCAAGACGCACTTGACCTGTTGGATGAAGAGCGAGACATGGCAATAGCCCGCTCGGCAATTTACCAGCAAGACTTGCGCCGCTACCACGGCCGCCGGGTTAGGTCCAGAACCTTTCAGGAAGGCGACTTAGTGCTCCGACTCATCCAGGATCAATCTGACATGCACAAGCTATCCCCTCCTTGGGAAGGACCCTTTGTGGTCAGCAAGAATCTGAACAACGGATCATACTACCTTATCGATGTTCGAGAGCACAAAGACTCACGTAAGTCGGAGGAGGAGACCCGTTGGCCGTGGAATATCGCTCATCTTCGGCCTTATTATACTTGAGCCATCGGCTCTAATGTGTATATATTTATACTATGTATATTACAAATAAAGCAGGACCTCTGTCCTTTTTTCCACCCCCAAAAAAGGTTTATGTGTTTTCTTTGTCAGGTGGTGGAGATAACTAAGGAGAAGCGGATCATATCTGAATCCGGCTTTCCTTTGGTCCAGCTTATGATCATATCTGAATCTAGCCGTGATCACTTGGGGGCTTCCTGTTCAAACATAGGTCGTATTCGAACCAAAGAGAACATAGTTGTCGATACCCACTTGATCGGCATACTGCCAAACCCACTTGGGGGCTTCTTGATCATATTTGAATCATAGCTTAACCCCTTTGGGTCTGACATGGATCGTATTCGAATCAGCGTCATTAAACAACTCTTATGGTCACTTGGGGGCTTCCTGTTCAACATAGGTCGTATTCGAACCAAAGAGAACATAGCTGTCGATACCCACTTGATCGGCATCGCCACAGCCACTAGGGGATAACATATCATATCCGAATCTTAGCTCAACCCCTTTGGAACGGTTCACTGATCGTATTCGAATCAGAAACCCTTTTGTTCATCATATTTTACAAAGTATCAACATTGGATATCTTGCGACCCTCTTGAAAATACAATGGAGTACATTGCAATCCTCCAGGATTAAAATTGGTTACATCAGGTTGTTAAGTACCAGGTGAACTTTTATGTGCCAATTTTCAGGAGTTAAACTTACCCTCAGGGGTTGGCTTATATAAGCCGGAAAAGCAGTCGTAAGCATCACAGGGCAGTGCAAGACATTTCTGCAAAGGACATAACAGATTCGTATAAACTACAAAGTGCATAGTGACGGCGGCTTATGCAAGTATTAAGGGCCATAAGCATGCGCAAAGGCATAGCAAAACTCAAAGTATTTTCTACTCTGTTACAAGACTCCCCGAGTCTAAATGATGCGGCATTGTTTTTCTACAATGACATAAGCAGGTGGCGCCTGGCAATCTACTCTTGGGGTTGACTTGAAGCCTCCGGGTTATCCTTCTCCGCCTCTCCGTCGGCTGCTTTGTCCTGGAAGGATGATGAGGCACAGTCAATGCCACTCAAGGCCTCAAACTTAGCTTCATCATCTATTAAACCGGTTGGGTCGACTTTAGGGGCAAAGGTGTGCTTACGGATTGGAGGGATCAAGCTAACATCATCATAATGCGGTGTGGAGATTCTCCGGTTCTCCTTGTCATAACCCAACCGATACTTGGTGAGGTCAGTGTTGTTTCCAATTTGAGTGGCCACAGGGCGTATATCCCTCACGCAGGTGGTGAAATCCTTTTCATCAAATGGAGTGCCATCCTCCTTTAAACTTGGATACCCAAGAGCGATGTCGGCCGGGTCTAGCTCTGGTAACCAGGCTTTGGCCCGACTCAAAGCGGCTATTGCTCTGGCTCTTGCTTGGGCCCGTCTCAACTCTTGAATCCACTGAGGAAGTACAGCAAGCCGTTGTAACACATCTTGCAAGAGGTGGGGCACATCATTTGATAAGGCTACAACGGCCAAGGCACGTTGTGACCCAATGTACAGTTGCTCTACTAGAGTATACACTGCCTTCAATTTGATCAGCATATTCTTCTTGAGGTTTGTGCTCATGGGGCCTGTATTGGTAAGTATAAGGTAAACCTCACGTAACAATTGAAGGAATATTTACAATATTTAATGCTTTCTTAAGATAACTTACCAAAGATCACTGAGACCATCCGAGATATCTGGCGTTGTAAGCCGGTCAGTTCGGCTGTTGCATTTGCCAGCGATGCCTCTGCTGTCTCGGCCCGGGTCACCAGTCCGGCCTTTTTGTCAGTCCAAATTTTCTTCTCCGACTCAAAAATTTTCTTCAGCTTCTCTTGTTCAGAGACGCTGAATTCAAATTTGGAGTTAGCCTTTTGAATTTCAATCTCCTGGGCTGCCAGGCGGTTCTTCAGGTCGGCAATCTCCGATTCAAATTGACTTATGGTGGCTTGCATTGCACCGGATAGTAGTCAAGATTACGGTAAATAATATTAAGTCCCAAGCACTTTGCAAGCAAAGATACTTGACACTTGGGGGCTAATGTATACCAAAGCTTTCTAATTTATTAAGCCGGTCTTGGATATTAAGTCCCAAATACTTTGCAAGCAAAGATACTTGGCACTTGGGGGCTAATGTGTATCGCAAGTTAAAGGTATTGTGTTACATCCGGTTTAAATATTTTTCTTTAAGTCGGGCAAGCAGCTCTAACAATTTTTCTAAGTCTACAGCATATTTATTCATAAGCAATAGACTTGGGGGCTGGTACAGTAAGTATGATTGAAAGTAAGGAAGCATAAGTCATACCTCAGATTTTTGTTGTATTTGCTTCACCATGTCAATTTCCAGGTCACGGCTGCTTTGCACCTGGTTGATATAGCCCGAGACGATCTCTCCAATACTCAAATGAGTATAGTCGATGATATCCATCTTGGCCTTACAGCGTTCTAGCAACTCCTCTTTCGCCGAGCATTTGGCAAGGACGATGGGCCTGGCCAGCTCAACGAATTGAGCCTTGAGAAATTCCACTTCTGGGTCAGCCGTTTTGACTGGGCTAGGTGCCTCCGGGTTAACAGAACCATCAAGAATATCTTCAGCAGGCGGGTCAGAAGTTGGTGCTGCAATGTCTTGAGCCGTCTCAGGCGGCGGTTGATGTGTGGAAGAGTCGGGAGCAGCTATACCCTGTTCCGGTTCAGTCACCACAGGGGTTTGGGCCGGTTTATCCTTCTTGGTTTTCTTCCTGGGCTTAACCTGCATGCTGTGGGCAAAGCAGAGAAATAAGTAAAGAAACATGAAGAAAGAAAAACATAAGGTGAATAAATTGATATTACCCAGGGGCAGTCTTAAAAGCCGGCATGTTTGATTGCATGGACTCGCCGGATGAAGGAGAGGTATCCTGGTAATTGGAGTCAGAGGAATTGAGAGGTTGACGGATTAGACCCGCCAAAGGTAAAAAAGGGTATAAGTTGGAGATAACCTCAGTCCGACGCTTCCGGGTTGTGTCAGGCAAGCCGGAGGATAGCTCTGCATCCTTGCTGGTCCGGGTCTGCCTCCGGTTTTCAAATTCCTGTTACTTCAAAAGAAAGTCAGGATCTTGGTAAGCCAAAGGGTGTGAAAATCTTACTTTCCGGGTTACTCTTCGAATTTTCTGACGCGGCCGAAGCTCGGAGTCGGAGGAGATTATAGTTACCTCTTCCTCGACGGGTTGGCTGTTGCCCGTGTCTTCCTGAAAGAAGGTTAATATCAGTAAGGTAGTGATAAAGGAGAAAGGGAAATTAAAAAGTTACCTCTTCCTCATTATCATCAGAATCATCAAGCTGAAACAGCTCAGAAGCGCTTGGCTTCCTTTTCCTTGAAGTGGTGGGCTTGGCGGTTTTCCTTTCGGCTCTCTTGGCCGCCCTGGCTTTCTTGGCCGCCTCATGATCATATTGGATTTTCCAGAAGTTATCATTTGCCTGTAAAAGGTTATAAAGGGTTATGCGTAAGAATACAGTATAACATGATAAAAAATAACCCGACGGCTGGAAACTTACTGCAGGGGTCGGGTTCTTCTTGCAAAAAGGTAGTAAGCCGAAAGCGTTACTATTCACTGTGCCCTCTTTCAACAAAGTCTGAGTTGTAGCTTCCACTACGTCATCTGGTAAGTCGTCAGGACTATGACGCTGAGGGTCATCTTTCTCGCCTGAATAATTACACATTAAGCCGGGGCGGCGGCTTAACGGAATTATTCTCCAAGCAACCCAGACTCGGACCAGGTCAATGCCATCTAAGCCGTTCCCTAAAAGAGCTTTAATCTTCTTGATCTTGGGGGTGAGTGGCAGACGTTCAATAGCAGTCAACTTATCCGGCAGCGGGTGAGTAGGTTCAAGGTGCAATGCACGGAAGCCGGGCAGCGGGTTTTCACCAGCCGGAGAAGTATCTTGGCAGTAGAATCATGTCTGGTTCCAGTCCTTTGGATGACTCGGCAATTCAGCATAAGGGAACAGGCAGTCTCTCCGCCTTTGAATCGATATGCCACCAAGCTCCAGACTGGGCCCGTTGGCCCGCTCATTCTGCCGGTTCAAATAGAACAATTCCCTGAACAAAAGTAGGCTGGGTTCTTCTCCAAGGTAGACCTCACAGAAAACTTGGAAGTTGCAGATATTTGACACGGAATTGGGCCCGATGTCTTGAGGTCTTAAGTCAAAGAAGTGCAAAACGTCTCTAAAGAATTTTGAACCGGGAGGAGCAAATCCCCGGCTCATGTGATCGGTAAAAATGATCACCTCCCCTTCCTTGGGTTGAGGTTTCTCTTCAGACGGGTCAGGAGCACGATAAGACATGACATCCTTCTTGGGCAGATGGCCAGACTTTACAAACTCGGACAGTTTGCTCTCTGTAACAATGGATGGGACCCAGTTGCAGGTAACCGGAGGTTTAACAGCTTTGGGTGCCATTGGGTAAATTGAAGCCTACAACAAGATAAAGGAAATTTTCCGGTTTATTATAACCCGGAGAATAAACATTATTGGGTTATTTAAGATGGCGGCTTAAGAAGGGGCCTAATGACATACAGGTAACTATGTGATAATGTTTAACAGCTGCAGGTATTAAAGATGATTAAGGTTTTCTTAAGTCGCCAGAGGCAAGCGGTGCTGACAGCCGGTATTATCTTAAACCGGTTACACGGACTACTATGGCTGAAACAGAGTCAACAGACACAGTTTTTCGCTAAGTGTGGAGCAAACAGGTTTCACAAATTGCAGTTATTATTTTGGATCAAACAATGCTCTTGAAAGGAAAATTTTCTAGACCTAAAATAGTACAGGGAAGTTCATATACTCAAGGAGGGCTTCCAAAACAAGGAAATGAGATCTGTTTTCATACAGAATAAGCACACAACATCCTCCGCAGCAGTTCTATGTGGTTTTTACGATCTGCACAAGGTATTAGAGGTAAGAACTAATGGAGGTTGCGTCGGGCGACGATGAACGTCGACGAACTCAAGATAGTACTAATGCAGATCTGAGAAAGGGGGGAAAGAGAACTCACCGATGTGGAAGAACTGCGGAGGGTGGCCGTTGTTCTTTGGTCAAAAAATAGGGTGATGCAGCGGCCTGAGTCGGTGAAGACGAGGTTTCCGACGGTGGTGGCGGCAGAGCTCGAGCGGTAGAAGAGTGAGTGCAAGGAAGAAGACGATCGGAGGAAATTAAAAAGACCTAGGTCGCGCCTATTTATAAGGAGGACCGACTAAGATGGCGCGAGAAACGAGGAGACCAAGACATCATTATCCAGCGGCCCCGACGCCTCGATTTTTGGGAGGGTCAGTAAAGGCAAAGATCCGTTGAAGATATGATGAATTAAAATATAAGTTTTATTGAA
Source organism: Triticum aestivum (assembly GCF_018294505.1). Taxonomy (NCBI): domain Eukaryota; kingdom Viridiplantae; phylum Streptophyta; class Magnoliopsida; order Poales; family Poaceae; genus Triticum; species Triticum aestivum. The sequence continues at coordinate 146,855,336 of NC_057806.1, forward strand.
GATGACGTCGTGATGATTTAACCCGGAGCCAGAGGATGACGTCACGGCGGGTTACAATTTTCACGCAAGACAGAAGAATAAAGGCCAGTTCATAAGGTTTTCAAAGATTGACATGAACCAGTTCAAATCAATGTGGGGCCTAATGTTGGGGATATGACTATTTGTGTAAGCCATCCAGGAGAGGTCGGGTTACACAAATAGAGGTTCATCAGAAGCCCAAGACCAAGGCATGAAGATGGCGGTTCACTAAAAGGCTTAAAGGCCCACAGGCGACTCTGAGGCCTGTAAAGATAAACCACCATGATGGTATAACTTGTACTGTAAGGTAGAAGTAACTAGTCGCCGAGCCGGACACTATTTATGAGCCGGCCGAGACTCTATAGGCCGCAGGGCGTCAACCCGTATATATAAGGGGACGACCCGCCAGCGGCTTAGGGGGGAAACAACGGATCAAGAGCCAGGCATAGCATATCTCGCTCCCTGGTCATCGAAACCTCAAGCAATTCCAACCCAACTAGACGTAGGCCTTCCTTCACCGTAAGGGGCTGAACTAGTATAAACCTCGCGTGTCCTTGTCCCGATTAACCCCTTTAAGCTTCCTAGTTGCGATGGCTCCACGACTAAGTCCTTCCAAAAGGACATCTGCCGCAATTCCACGACACAGAGGGTAATACTCGAAGGTAGAACAGGATAGAGGTTGGACATGTGAAAAGATCTGCAGAAGACAAGTACTTTAACTTGTCCGAGAAATGGGATCAAAGAAGAAAATATGGTCAGAACCACGGTTGTAAAGGACCAAATATAGATACAAGATGAACTTATCACAAGGGGATTATTATTATAAAAAGAAGCTTCCATGATAAGTTCCACATCGGGTCCATGGGCATGAACCCAAGGTTCAAGGTCGACTCCCGCTTCTCTAATGCACAACTTTCCATTCACTTCTCGCATTTGAAGAAGTTGTAGTGTTGAAATTTTACCTGAAGAAAAGCCGGTAGAGTATAACCCGCATAACTTTCGAGTTCACACGGATTTTGGGAAGACATAGGTTCAACCCATCGGGGCATCTTAAGAACATATACCACAAACTGCACGAGTAAATAACTCAAGACCGAAAGCAGAGTATGGTTGCCAAGAGCGGGGATACAATTTACCAAAAGCATTATGTATCCGAGGAAAGGCTCACAAGGTTACTGAATAAGAAGGAAGCTGTCGGATAAAACTCAACAAAGGATCTGGTGGTTCACAAGGGATCTGATGTGAGCATCGGTACTCAACCAGAAGAAGAAAGAATGCAAGGATATCAGATTATAGAAACAACTGACTAATTCAAAGCTCAAATGTAACGGAATTATGAATTCCAAATCGGGGGATCGGAAGCAGAGGCTTTGATCAAAGACAAGTAAGTTGAATAGACATAGATTGGAATAGACATAGATCGACAATCAATCAAGGTTTGATTTGTCGAACACCGGCTCATGTCCGGGGTGATGTCTGAGCCGATGGGAAGAATTCTAATTGTGATTGATGATTGCGAGCATTCACAAACATATCGAATCAAATGCTCGAAATTACGATGACAAAGGATGCTAATGAGTATAAGTAATCATAATGCAAGTAGATAAGTATTTGCAGAGCAATAGTTGGAGAGGATTATCGGAAGATCGGATAATACTTCAAAGTATCTTGTGAATCACTTGATCAACTAGGAATGAACAAATCCTCGAAAAGTCTGAGGAATTATTCATAGGGGTATTCATGCGGCAAGGAACTGCAGGGCAGTAAGCATAAAGGATTCTCAGAACATCAAAGAGTATTTCAAGACATCTTGTAATAACAAGAGCAACTAGGGATGAAGGTATGAACGATAAGGTAGGTAGTTACCCATAAGGATTTATCGGTAGTAGGGATCGCAATGGCAAAGGGCGCAGGGGTCTCAAAAAAACATCGCAGAGTATCTTCAGAATCTTCTGGTGCACCAAGCAATCATCTCGAGTGAGGGGCTCTCCGGGAGAAAGTATTTATGAGAACCTAGAGTTAGAGTTAGCAAAATCAATTAACCCGAATAGAAGAGAGATCATATTCCCAGAGTATAGACGAGGAATAAAATATCCTAATACCACCCAATGGCGATGTGGGCCCGTAAGCCACACAGCCATGTTAGTAAAATAGTTTTTCATAGACTAGACTCAACTTCGGCCAAGGAGTTGGAAAGGGGGGTTCCTACAGGAAGTCGGCTCTGATACCAACTTGTGACGCCCCCTATTCAATCGTACACTAATCATACACGCAAATGTGTACGATCAAGATCAGGGACTCACGGGAAGATATCACAACACAACTCTAAACACAAATTAAAATAATACAAGCTTTATATTACAAGCCAGGGGCCTCCAGGGCTCGAATGCATAGCTTGGTACACAAGAGTCAGCGAAAGCAACAATATCTGAGTACAGACATAAGTTAAACAAGGGATGCCTTAAGAAGGCTAGCGAAAAAGCAACAACGATCGAAGGGGAAAGGCCTCCTGCCTGGGACCTCCTAACTACTCCTGGTCGTCGACGATCTCCACGTAGCAGTAAGCACCATCGGGAAGTAGTAGACATCGGCGGTGTCATCTGGCTCCTGGGATCCACCATCTGGTTGCAACAACCGGAAAGAAGATAGAAGGGGGAAAAGGGGGTAGCAAAGCAACCATGAGTACTCATCCAAAGTACTCGCAAGCATCAGATCTATACTAAGTATGCATTGGTATCAAATGGAAGGGTTGTATCTGTGGACTGAACTGCAAAATGCCAGAGTAGAGGGGAAGCCCTAGCCTATCGAAGACTAGCATCTTCAAGCAGCTCCAAGCATCTTGCAACATGTAGAAGAGTAAAGAATAGCAGTTTATATTTAACAAACATGTTGTAGTAATAACACCTAGAGATCCTTCGTCCACTCCCTGTGAGAAAGCAATCTCGGAGCCACATATCCATCACATGTTTCAAGTATCCATTTCTACTTATATAAGATCAGGATACAAGTCTGAATGTCCATTACCATGGGCACGGTATTCGAATATATATCTTCCCTGTAGGGGTGCACCACGTTACCCAACACGCTCGATCACTCTGGTCGGACACACTTTTCTGGGTCAATGCCCGGCCTCGGAAGATCAACACATCGTAGCCCTACCTAGGCTCAGTAGAGAGGTCCCTGCCGGTCTACATCCTAAGCACTCCGGGGTCTTGGGCCCATCGCCCATTGCACTCCGTGTCATTGTGTGCACGGTGGATACCAGCACCGCCTCGGATGGCCAGCACGATCCGACCATGCCACAATGCTGAACTGGATGTCTGACAAAGCTTCAGCTGATACTACGACATTGAGGCCCATATCTATTCTCGCATGGTGGTTAGTGCGTAAAGGCCAAAGGCCAACTCAGAACAAATACCCAAACATGTTAGTGCATTGGGGGCTCGCGAAGACGAGTAGAGACTCACGATAATGTGACCCCGTCGCCCCGTCTCATGGACTTACGGCAAGGGCCAAAAATTCCCAGCTGTGCCACATGGAAAACTCACGGGTGCTCTCCGCTCCCGCCCGACTTTCACATCAACTCGCGGGTACCCCTCAGGGCCGACCCGACTTCAACAAAGGTCTCAAGTAAAGTCAAGGTAACCGTGTGTCCAAACATCAAGGGGGAAACCTGAGGAATCACCCTCGGTGAATTCCACTCGATGTAATCATCAAGGTGAACGTAAGAGGAACCACCCTCGAGGTTCACACTTGAGGGGTTGCACGACAGAGACGTATCGGGAGTGGTGAAGGAGGAACCACCCTCGTTAACCACGACCGAATAGCTACACTACAGAGTTTTCATCAGGAGTGTGTATGAGGTTCCACCCTCTACACTCGATGGTAACTTTGCAGAGTCGAGCAACAAAAGGGGCGTGATGTGACGTGAGGTGTCGGGTCTGGTCGTTGATCACAGTGATCGAGTCATCGATGATGAAGCAGGGGCAACAAGGACAAGGTGGGAGTCACCGATGGATCACTAACCAACCTATACTAAGCAGTTTAGGATAAATAGGTAGGTAACAATAAGCAGGTTACAAAAGCAGGCTATGCATCAGAATAGGAGCAATCAATAATAGTAGCAAAATCTAATGCAAGCATGAGACAATGGAATGGGCGATATCGGGATGATCAAAGGGGGGCTTGCCTGGTTGCTCAGACGAGAAGGAGGGGTCGTCGGTGACGTAGTCGATCACAGGGGCATCGGCATCGGTCTCGGGGTCTACCAGAGAGAAGAGGGGGAAGAAACAGTAAATACAAAGCAAATAGATGCATAACAGGACAACAGGCAGAGCTAGACATGTTCTAACGCGGTGCTACACGATACTGGCGAAGGGGGATAACATCCGGGAAAATTTTCCCGAAGTCCGGCATTTTCGGACAGATGAAATGGAGGGGAATGGTTGCATGTTTGCTATGCTAGGGACGTGTGGCGAATGAACGGACCACGTATTCGGATTTGTCTCGTTGTTCTGAGCAACTTTCATGTATAGAACTTTTTCATCCGAGTTAAGGATTATTTTATATGAATTTTTTAAAGATTTAAACAATATTCTGAAACTATTATTAATTCAAAAATAAAGACTAAATTGCTAGGGGCACCTAGCGCAGGGTACACACAAGTGTACCAGTGGCTGACAGGTGGGCCAGGGGGTCCTAGTTGACCAGTCAACGTTTGACTGGCCAACAGGGGTGGGGCCCCCTGTCATTGCCTCGCCTAACTAATTACTTGATTAATTAGGCTAACTAATTGGTTAGTTTAATTAAACCATTATAATTAAGTTAATTAATTAATTAGTTTATTATTAATATATTTTTTAAAAACTTTTTTAACAAAATGGGGGAGGGGCCCCAACTGTCAAAGGCCCTAAGGCCTTAGCGGGCGACGGGCGCTGGGGCGGGGCGCACCCAGGCGCCCAGCATGCGGGGGGGCAGGCCGGCCGGTGCCCCAAGCGGCGCCGGCAGCGGCGGTAGCCACTGGCAGCCGGAGGCGGCCGGGGACGGGAAGCAGGGGCCACGGTGGCGCTAGGCAGGGGAGAGGGGAGGGGAGCGAGGCGCGGCGTGCGCAGGCTGCGCGGGCGACGGCAGCGTGGGCAGAGCAGAGCCGCCGCGCCGGGCTAAGCAGAGCAGCGGGAACAGGGCGTGAGTGGCGACGGCGCGGCCACGCACGGGCAAATGCACGTGCGAGGGCGTGGCAGCTGCGGCAGCACGCAGCACTCGGGCAGGGAGGCGAGTGTCGGGGTGGAGCGGCCAGGGGGAGCGCGAGCGCAGTTGAGCACGGGTAGGGTTGCGCGTGGGTGCATTGGAAAGAGCGTGTGATGGCGAGGCGATCTGCAGCGGTGGCGTGGCCGGAGGAGCACCGCAGCGACGACGGCGAGCCCATCGGCGGACGGCGGCGCTCGGGCCCCGATCGAGAGTAAGGCGGGGCGACTAAGGGGACTATACACGAGCACAGGGCGGCGCCGCGGGCACTCTGACGTGCGCCCAGAGCAGTCGCGGGCGCGCCAGAGTTAGCACAGCGCGCAGGCAGCAGCCATGGCGGGCAGTGGAGCTCGGTAACGTGGCAGGACGGCTACGGGCATAGAAAACGAGGGTAGGAGGAGGGGAGCACGCAGTGCTCGCCGCCGTTGCTGGGAAGGCCCGAGGGAGAGTCGAGGTGGCCGTAGTCGTTGGTGAGCTCGTGGTGGCCGGAGCGGAGGAAGAAGGGTCGGCCCGGCGATGAAGGGGCTCCCAGCACCTGCATGTGGGCATGGACGACAGAGCGGACGGCGGCGGTCCTCCTGGACGCCTCCGGCGGCGCGGGGCAGCTGGTGGCCGGGGAATCGACGCGGAGATGGCGACAATGGCACTCGGCCGTTGTGGGGAAGATGGAGCGAGTGAGAGGAGGGAGAGAGTGGGCAAATGGGCGAGTGGACGCGGCGGATGCGGGAGAAATATCTAGGGGGAGGCCTCGGTGGAGGCCTTATCCTCTCCTGGCGTCACCGGCGAGGTGGTCGGGAGCAGCCATGCCCCTGTAGCAACCGTGACATAGGAATAGGAAGGGAGGGGGGCGACCGAGAGGGCAAGGTAGGCCGATTGGGTTGGTCTGCTGGGCTAGGCCAAGTGGGAGTCAGGGGGTTTCTTTTTCTTTTGCTTCTTTTCTTTTTCCATTTTGTTTTCCATTTTCTCTTTTCCTTTTGCATTTCCTTTTTGTACCAAATGAGTTTTGTTATGAACAAAACTTGGCACATAAATCTAACACAATATATTGAGATGGAACAAAAAGTATGGAGTCAAAAAGGAGTTGTCTAGCCATATATAGAAATTGAAAGGGTCAATTTTAAATGTTGATGGACCACTAAAAACTTTCCAGGGGCACTTTGGGGATCCAAAAGAGGTTGTTTCCAACATGACATTTATCCAGGGATTATTTTCCACACTTTGAACATTTTAGTTTTGAAGTTTGACAAATTTGAATTATTGACTTTAGATTTGAATTTGAAATTGAACAGTGACTTGGATCAAGTGAGGATTAACAACAGTAAGAGTGATGACCTGGCATCATTAGCAGGAGGTTACTGTAGCTTAATTATCCAGGCGTCACAACTTAGTACATGTGTGAATGCATAGACAAACTGAGTGTCACTAGTATGCCTCTACTTGACTAGCTCGTTAATCAAAGATGGTTAAGTTTCCTAGCCATGGACAAAGAGTTGTCATTTGATAAACGGAATCACATCATTAGAGAATGATGTGATTGACTTGACCCATCCGTTAGCTTAGCACTTTGATCATTTAGTTTACTGATATTGCTTTCTCCATAACTTATACATGTTCCTGTGACTATGAGATTATGCAACTCCCGAATACCGGAGGAACACTTAGTGTGCTATCAAACGTCACAACGTAACTGGGTGACTATAAAGATGCTCTACAGGTGTCTCCGATGGTGTTTGTTGAGTTGGCATAGATCGAGATTAGGATTTGTCACTCCGTGTATCGGAGAGGTACCTCTGGGCCCTCTCGTTAATGCACATCACTATAACCCTTGCAAGCAATGTGACTAATGAGTTAGTTACAGGATGTTGCATTACGGAACGAGTAAAGAGACTTGCCAGTAACGAGATTGAACTAGGTATTGAGATACCGACGATAGAATCTCAGGCAAGTAACATACCTATGACAAAGGGAATAACGTATGTTGTTATGCGGTTTGACCGATAAAGATCTTCGTAGAATATGTAAGAACCAATATGAGCATCCAGGTTCCGCTATTGGTTATTGACCGGAGATGAGTCTCGGTCATGTCTACATAGTTCTCAAACCCATAGGGTCCGCACGCTTAACATTCAGTGACGATCAGTATTATGAGTTAATGTGTTTTGATGTACCGAAGGTAGTTCGGAGTCCCGAATATGATCACGGTCATGACGAGGAGTCTCAGAATGGTCGAGACATAAAGATTGATATATTGGAAGGCTATGTTTGGACATCGGAATGGTTCCGGATGAGTTCGGGCATTTACCGGAGTACCGGGGGTTACCGGACCCCCCCCCCCCCGAGTATATGGGCCTTAATGGGCCTTAGTGGGAGAGAAGAGAAGGCAGCCTAGGATCCCCTCCCCCCCAAGCCCAATCCGAATTGGGTGGGGGGGCGGGCTGTTGGGGAACGTAGTAATTTCAAAAATTTCCTACGCACACGCAAGATCATGATGATGCATAGCAACGAGAGGGGAGAGTGTTGTCCACGTACCCTCGTAGACCGAAAGCGGAAGCGTTATCACAACGCGGTTGATGTAGTCGTACGTCTTCACGGCCCGACCGATCAAGTACCGAAACTACGGCACCTCCGAGTTCTAGCACACGTTCAGCTCGATGACGATCCCCGGACTCCGATCTAGCAAAGTGTCGGGGAAGAGTTCCGTCAACACGACGGTGTGGTGACGATCTTGATGTTCTACCGTCGCAGGGCTTCGCCTAAGCACTGCTACAATATTATCGAGGACTATGGTGGAGGGGGGCACCGCACACGGCTAAGAGAACGATCTTGGAGATCAACTTGTGTGTCTATGGGGTGCCCCCTGCCCCCGTATATAAAGGAGTGGAGGAGGGGAGGGCCGGCCCTCTCTATGGCGCGCCCTAGGGGAGTCCTACTCCCACCGGGAGTAGGATTCCCCCTTTCCTAGTCCAACTAGGAGTCCTTCCATGTAGTAGGAGTAGGAGACAAGGAAGGGGAAGAGGGAAGAGAAGGAAGGAGGGGGCGCAGCCCCTCCCCCTAGTCCAATTCGGACTAGGCCTTGGGGGGTGCGCAGCCTGCCTCTCCCTCTCCCCTAAAGCCCAATGAGGCACATATACTTCTTCTCCCGTATTCTCGTAACTCCCCGGTACTCCAAAAAATACCCGAACCACTCGGAACCTTTCCGATGTCCGAATATAGTCGTCCAATATATCGATCTTTACGTCTCGACCATTTCGAGACTCCTTGTCATGTGCCCGATCTCATCCGGGACTCCGAACTCCTTCGGTACATCAAAACTCATAAACTCGTAATATAACTGTCATCGAAACCTTAAGCGTGCGGACCCTACGGGTTCGAGAACAATGTAGACATGACCGAGACACGTCTCCGGTCAATAACCAATAGCGGAACCTGGATGCTCATATTGGCTCCCACATATTCTACGAAGATCTTTATCGGTCAGACCGCATAACAACATACGTTGTTCCCTTTGTCATCGGTATGTTACTTGCCCGAGATTCGATCGTCGGTATCTCAATACCTAGTTCAATCTCGTTACCGGCAAGTCTCTTTACTCATTTCGTAATACATCATCTCGCAACTAACTCATTAGTTGCAATGCTTGCAAGGCTTATGTGATGTGCATTACCGAGAGGGCCCAGAGATACCTCTCCGACAATCGGAGTGACAAATCATAATCTCGAAATACGCCAACCCAACATGTACCTTTGGAGACACCTGTAGAGCTCCTTTATAATCACCCAGTTACGTTGTGACGTTTGGTAGCACACAAAGTGTTCCTCCGGTAAACGGGAGTTGCATAATCTCATAGTCATAGGAACATGTATAAGTCATGAAGAAAGCAATAGCAACATACTAAACGATCGAGTGCTAAGCTAACGGAATGGGTCAAGTCAATCACATCATTCTCCTAATGATGTGATCCCATTAATCAAATAACAACTCTTTGTCTATGGTTAGGAAACATAACCATCTTTGATTAACGAGCTAGTCAAGTAGAGGCGTACTAGTGACACTTTGTTTGTCTATGTATTCACACATGTATTATGTTTCCGGTTAATACAATTCTAGCATGAATAATAAACATTTATCATGAAATAAGGAAATAAATAATAACTTTATTATTGCCTCTAGGGCATATTTCCTTCAGTCTCCCACTTGCACTAGAGTCAATAATCTAGTTCACATTGCCATGTGATCTAACATCAATAGTTCACATCTTTATGTGGTTAACACCCATAGTTCACATCGATATGTGACCAACACCCAAAGGGTTTACTAGAGTCAGTAATCTAGTTCACATTGCTATGTGATTAACACCCAAAGAGTACTAAGGTGTGATCATGTTTTGCCTGTGAGAGAAGTTTAGTCAACGGGTCTACCATATTTAGATCCATAAGTATTTTGCAATTTTCTATGTCTACAATGCTCTGCACGGAGCTACTTTAGCTAATTGCTCCCACTTTCAATATGTATCTAGATGAAGACTAAGAGTCATCCGGATTAGTGCCAAAACTTGTATCGACGTAACCCTTTTACGACGAACCTTTTGTCACCTCCATAATCGAGAAACATATCCTTATTCCACTAAGGATAACTTTGACCGCTGTCTAGTGATCTACTTCTAGATCACTATTGTACTCCCTTGACAAAATTAGTGTAGGGTATACAATAGGTCTAGTACATAGCATGGCATACTTTATAGAACCTATGGCCAAGGCATAGGGAATGACTTTCATTCTCATTCTATTTTCTGCCGTGGTCGGGCTTTGAGTCTTACTCAATTTCACACCTTGTAACACAGGCAAGAATTCTTTCTTTGACTGTTCCATTTTGAACTACTTCAAAATCTTGTCAAGGTATGTACTCATTGAAAAAAAAACTTATCAAGCGTCTTGATCTATCTCTATAGATCTTGATGCTCAATATGTAAGCAGCTTCACCGAGGTTTTCTTTGAAAAAATCCTTTCAAACACTCCTTTATGCCTTGCAGAATAATTCTACATTATTTTCGATCAACAATATGTCATACACATACACTTATCAGAAATGTTGTAGTGCTCCCACTCACTTTCTTGTAAATACAGGCTTCACTGCAAGTCTGTATAAAACTATATGCTTTGATCAACTTATCAAAGCGTATATTCCAACTCCAAGATGCTTGCACCAGTCCATAGATGGATCGCTGGAGCTTGCATATTTTGTTAGCACCTTTAGGATTGACAAAACCTTCTGGTTGCATCATATACAACTCTTCTTTAAATCCATTAAGGAATGTAGTTTTGTTTATCCATTTGCCAGATTTCATAAAAATGCGGCAATTGCTAACATGATTTCGACAGACTTAAGCATCGCTACGAGTGAGAAATTTTCATCGTAGTCAACACCTTGAACTTTGTCAAAAACCTTTTTCGACAAGTCTAGCTTTGTAGATAGTAACACTACTATCAGCGTCCGTCTTCCTCTTGAAGATCCATTTATTTTCTATGGCTTGCCGATCATCGGGCAAATCCATCAAAGTCCATACTTTGTTCTCATACATGGATCATATCTCAGATTTCATGGCCTCAAACCATTTCGCAGAATCTGGGCTCATCATCGCTACCTCATAGTTCGCAAGTTCGTCATGGTCTAGTAACATGACTTCCAGAACAGGATTAGCGTACCACTCTGGTGCGGATCTCACTCTGGTTTACCTACGAGATTTGGTAGTAACTTGATCTGAAGTTACATGATCATCATCATTAGCTTCCTCACTAATTGGTGTAGTAGTCACAAGAACAGATTTCTGTGATGAACTACTTTCCGATAAGGGAGAAGGTTCAATTACCTTATCAAGTTTTCTACTTTCCTCCCACTCACTTCTTTCGAGAGAAACTCCTTCTCTAGAAAGGATCCATTCTTAGCAACGAATGTCTTGCTTTCAGATCTGTGATAGAAGGTGTACCTGTTGGGGAACGTAGCAGAAATTCAAAATTTTCCTACGTGTCACCAAGATCTATCTATGGAGAAACTAGCAACGAGGGAAGGAGAGTGCATCTACATACCCTTGTAGATCGCTAAGCGGAAGCGTTCAAGAGAACGGGGTTGAAGGAGTCGTACTCGTCGTGATTCAAATGACCGGAGATCCTAGTGCCGAACGGACGGCACCTCCGCGTTCAACACACGTACATCCCGGTGACGTCTCCCACGCCTTGATCCAGCAAGGAGAGAGGGAGAGGTTGAGGAAGACTCCATCCAACAGCAGCACAACGGCGTGGTGGTGGTGGAGGAGCATGGCAATCCAGTAGGGCTTCGCCAAGCACCACGGGAGAGGAGGAGTAGGGAGAGAGGTAGGGCTGCACCAAGAGGAGAAGTTCTCATAGGTTTAGCAGCCCCAAACCTCAACTATATATAGGGGGAAGGGGGGCTGCGCCCCCTTTAGGGTTTCCCACCCCAAGGGGTGCGGCCATCCCTAGAAGGGACTTGGGGGGGCGGCCAAGAGGGGGAGAGAGGGGAGGCGCGCCTGGGGTGGGCCTTAGGGCCCATCTGCCCTAGGGTTTGCCCTCTCCCCTCCTAGTTGCGCCTTGGGCAAGGGTGGGAGGTGCACCAGCCCACTCTGGGGCTGGTCCCTTTCCACTCTAGGCCCATGCAAGCCTCCGGGGTTGGTGGCCCCACTTGGTGGACCCCCGGGACCCTCCCGGTGGTCCCGGTACGTTACCGATAAAACCCGAAACTTTTCCGGTAACCAAAACAGGACTTCACATATATAAATCTTTACCTCCAGACCATTCCAGAACTCCTCGTGACGTCCGGGATCTCATCCGGGACTCCGAACAACATTCGGTAACCACATACAAGCTTCCTTTATAACCCTAGCGTCACCGAACCTTAAGTGTGTAGACCCTACGGGTTCGGGAGACATGCAGACATGACCGAGACGTTCTCCGGTCAATAACCAACAGCGGGATCTGGATACCCATGTTGGCTCCCACATGTTCCACGATGATCTCATCGGATGAACCACTATGTCAAGGACTCAATCAATCCCGTATACAATTCCCTTTGTCTAGCGGTATTGTACTTGCCCGAGATTCGATCGTCGGTATACCGATACCTTGTTCAATCTCGTTACCGGCAAGTCTCTTTACTCATTCCGTAACACATCATCCCGTGATCAACTCCTTGATCACATTGTGCACATTATGATGATGTCCTACTGAGTGGGCCCAGAGATACCTCTCCGTTTACACGGAGTGACAAATCCCAGTCTCGATTCATGCCAACCCAACAGACACTTTCGGAGATACCTGTAATGCACCTTTATAGCCACCCAGTTACGTTGTGACGTTTGGTACACCCAAAGCATTCCTACGGTATCCGGGAGTTGCACAATCTCATGGTCTAAGGAAAAGATACTTGACATTTAGAAAAGCTTTAGCATACGAACTACACGATCTTTGTGCTAGGCTTAGGATTGGGTCTTGTCCATCACATCATTCTCCTAATGATGTGATCCTGTTATCAACGACATCCAATGTCCATAGCCAGAAAACCATGACTATCTGTTGATCACAACGAGCTAGTCAACTAGAGGCTCACTAGGGACTTATTGTGGTCTATGTATTCACACGTGTATTACGATTTCCGGATAATACAGTTATAGCATGAATAAAAGACTATTATCATGAACAAAGAAATATAATAATAACACTTTTATTATTGCCTCTAGGGCATATTTCCAACAGTCTCCCACTTGCACTAGAGTCAATAATCTAGTTCACATCGCCATGAGATTAACATTCACAGGTCACATCGCCATGTGACCAACATCCAAAGAGTCTTGGGTTTGATCATGTTGCTTGTGAGAGAGGTTTTTTAGTCAACGGGTCTGAACCTTTCAGATCCGTGTGTGCTTTACAAATCTCTATGTCATCTCCTAGATGTAGCTACCACGTTCTATTTGGAGCCATTCCAAATAACTGTTCCACTTGGAGCTATTCTAAATTGTTGCCCCATTATACGTATCCGGTATCTCTACTTAGAGCTATCCGGATAGGTGTTAAGCTTGCATCGACGTAACCTTTACGACGAACTCTTTTACCACCTCCATAATCGAGAAAATTCCTTAGTCCACTAGTTACTAAGGATAACTTTGACCACTGTCTGTGATCCATTCTTGGATCACTCTTGTACCCCTTGACTAACTCATGGCAAGGCACACTTCAGGTGCGGTACACAGCATAGCATACTGTAGAGCCTATGTCTTAAGCATAGGAGACGACCTTCGTCCTTTCTCTCTATTCTGCCATGGTCGAGCTTTAAGTCTTAACTTCGTACCTTACAACTCAGGCAAGAACTCCTTCTTTGACTGGTCCATCTTGAACACCTTCAAGATCATGTTAAGGTATGTGCTCATTTGAAAGTACCATTAAGCGTTTTGATCTATCCTTATAGATCTTGATGCTCAATGCTCAAGTAGCTTAATCCAGGCTTTCCATTGAAAAACACTTTCAAAATAACCTTATATGCTTTGCAGAAATTCTATGTCATTTCTAATCAACAACATGTCAACGACATATACTCATCAGAAATTCTATAGTGCTCCCACTCACTTCTTTGGAAATACAAGTTTCTCATAAACTTTGTATACACCAAAATCTTTTATCATCTTATCAAAGTGCACATTCCAACTCCGAGATGCTTACTCCAGTCCTTAGAAGGATTGCTGGAGCTTTGCATACCTTTTAGCATCCTTAGGATCGACAAAACCTTTCTGATTGTATTACATACAACCTTTCCTTACGAAAACTGGTAAGGAAACTCATTTTGACATCCATCTGCCAGATTTCATAAATGCAGCTTATGCTAACATGATTCCGACGGACTTAAGCATCGCTACGAATGAGAAAATCTCATCGTAGTCAACTCCTTGAACTTGTGAAAAACTCTTCGCCACAAGTCGAGCTTCATAGATGGTGACATTACCATCCACGTCCGTCTTCTTCTTAAAAGATCCATTTATCTCAATGGCTTGCCGATCATTGGGCAAGTCCGCCAAAGTCCATGCTTTGTTCTGATACATGGATCCTATCTCGGATTTCATGGCTTCTAACCATTTGTTGGAATTTGGGCCCACCATCGCTTCTCCATAGCTTGTAGGTTCATTATTGTCTAGCAACATGACCTTCAAGATAGGATTACTGTACCACTCTGAAGTAGTACGTATCCTTGTCACCCTACGAGGTACGTTAGTGACTTGATCTGAAACTTCATGATCACTATCATAAGCTTCTACTTCAATTGGTGTAGGTGCCATAGGAACAACTTCCTGTGCCCTGCTACATACTTGTTGAAGTGACGGTTCAATAACCTCATCAAGTCTCCACCATCCTCCCACTCAATTCTTTCGAGAGAAACTTTTCCTCGAGAAATGACTCGTTTCTAGAAACAATCACTTTTGCTTTCGGATCTGAATTAGGAGGTATACCCAACTGTTTTGGGTGTCCTATGAAGATGCATTTTATCCGCTTTGGGTTCGAGCTTATCAACCTGAAACTTTTTCACATAAGCGTCGCAGCCCCAAACCTTTAAGAAATGACAGCATAGGTTTCTCTAAACCGGTGTCATCTCAACGGAATTACGTGGTACCCTATTAAAGTGAGTGCGGGTGTCTCTAATGCCTAACCCATGAACGATAGTGGTAATTCGATAAGACACATCATGGTACCCACCATATCCAATAGGGTGCAACTATGATGTTCAGACACACCATCACACTATGGTGTTCCAGGCGGTATTAATTGTGAAACAATTTCCACAATGTCTTAATTGTGTGCCAAAACTCGTAACTCAGATATTCATCTCTATGATCATATCATAGACATTTTATCCTCTTGTCACAATGATCTACTTCACTCTGAAATTACTTGAACCATTCAATAATTCAGACTTGTGTTTCATCAAGAAAATATTCTCAACATCTACTCGAATCATCTGTGAAGTAAGAACATAACGATATTCACTGCATGCCTCAGCACTCATTGGACTGCACACATCAAAATGTGTTACTTCCAATGAGTTGCTATCTTGTTCCGTCTTACTAAAACGAGGCTTTCAGTCATCTTGCCCATGTGGTATGATTTGCATGTCTCAAGTGATTCAAATCAAGTGAGTTCAAAAGGTCCATTTGCATGGAGTTTCTTCATGCATATACACCAATAGACATGGTTCGCATGTCTCAAACTTTTCAAAAACGAGTGAGTCCAAAGATCCATCAACATGGAGCTTCTTCATGCGTTTTATACCGATATGACTTACGTGGCAGTGCCACAAGTAGGTGGTACTATCATTACTATCTTTTGGCATGAACATGTGTATCACTACGATCGAGATTTCAATGAACCATTCCTTTAGGTGCAAGACCATTGAAGGTATTATTCAAATAAATAGAGTAACCATTATTCTCTTTAAATGAATAACCGTATTGCGATAGACATAATCCGATCATGTCTATGCTCGACGCAAACACCAAATAACAATTATTTAGGTTTAACACCAATCTCGTTGGTAGAGGGAGCGTGCGATGCTTGATCACATCAAGCCTGGAAAAAACTTCCAACACATATCGTCAGCTCACCTTTAGCTAGTCTCCGTTTATTCCGTAGCTTTTATTTCAAGTTACTAACACTTAGCAACCGAACCGGTATCTAATACCCTGGTGCTACTAGGAGTACTAGTAAAGTACACATCAACACAATGTATATCCAATATACTTCTATCGACCTTGCCAGCCTTCTCATCTACCAAGTATCTAGGGTAATTCTGCTCCAGTGGCTGTTCCCTTTATTACAGAAGCACTTAGTCTCGGGTTTGGGTTCAACCTTGGGTTTCTTCACTAGAGCAGCAACTGAATTGCCATTTCATGAAGTATCCCTTATTGCCCTTGCCCTTCTTGAAACTAGTGGTTTCACCAACCATCAACAATTGATGCTCCTTCTTGATTTCTACTTTCGTGGTGTCAAACATCGCGAATATCTCAAGGATCATCATATATGTCCCTGATATATTATAGTTCATCACGAAGCTCTAGCAGCTTGGTGGCAATGTCTTTGGAGAAACATCACTATCTCATCTGGAAGATCAACTCCCACTCGATTCAAGTGATTGTTGCACTCAGATAATCTGAGCACAAGCTCAACGATTGAGCTTTTCTCCCTTAGTTTGCAGGCTAAGAAAATCGTCGGAGGTCTTATACCTCTTGACGTGGGCACGAGCCTGAAATCCCAATCTCAGCCCTCGAAACATCTCAGATGTTCCGCGACGTTTCGAGAATGTCTTTGGTGCCTCAACTCTAAACCGTTTAACTGAACTATCACGTAGCTATCAAAACGTGTATGTCCGATGTTCGCAATATCCACAAACGACGTTTGGGGTTCAGCACACTGAGCAGTGCATTGAGGACATAAGCTTTCTACTGATTGCATAATTGCTACTATCAACTTTCAACTATATTTTCTCTAGGAACATATCTAAAACAGTAGAACTAAAGCGCGAGCTAACGACATAATTTGCAAAAGGTCTTTTGACTATGTTCAGGATAATTAAGTTCATCTTATGAACTCCCACTCAGATAGACATCCCTCTGGTCATCTAAGTGATTACATGATCCGAGTCAACTAGGCCGTGTCCGATCATCACGTGAGACGGACTAGTCATCATCGGTGAACATCTTCATGTTGATCATATCTTCTATACGACTCATGCTCGACCTTTCGGTCTCCGTGTTCCGAGGCCATGTCTGTACATGCTAGGCTCGTCAAGTTAACCCTAAGTGTTTTCGCTGTGTAAAACTGTCTTACACCCGTTGTATGTGAACGTAAGAATCGATCACACCCGATCATCACGTGGTGCTTAGAAGCGACAAACTGTAGCAATGGTGCACAGTTAGGGGAGAACACTTCTTGAAATTGTTGTAAGGGATCATCTTATTTACTACCGTCGTTCTAAGTAAACAAGATGCATAAACATGATAAACATCACATGCAATCAAATAGTGACATGATATGGCCAATATCATTTTGCTCCTTTTGATCTCCATCTTCGGGGCTCCATGATCATCATCGTCACCGGCATGACACCATGATCTCCATCATCATGATCTCCATCATCGTGTCTTCATGAAGTTGTCTCGCCAACTGTTACTTATACTACTATGGCTACCGGTTAGCAATAAAGTAAAGTAATTACATGGCGTTGTTCAATGACACGCAGGTCATACAATAAATAAAGACAACTCCTATGGCTCCTGCCGATTGTCATACTCATCGACATGCAAGTCGTGAATCCTATTACAAGAACATGATCAATCTCATACATCACATATCATTCATCACATTCTTCTTGGCCATATCACATCACATAGCATACCCTACAAAAACAAGTTAGACGTCCTCTAATTGTTGTTGCATGTTTTACGTGGCTGCTATGGGTTTCTAGCAAGAACGTTTCTTACCTACGCAAAACCACAACGTGATATGCCAATTGCTATTTACCCTTCATAAGGACCCTTTTCATCGAATCTGTTCCGACTAAAGTGGGAGAGACTGGCACCCGCTAGCCACCTTATGCACCAAGTGCATGTTAATCGGTGGAACCTGTCTCACGTAAGAGTACGTGTAAGGTCGGTCCGGGCCGCTTCATCCCACAATACCGTCGAAACAAGATTGGACTAGTAACGGTAAGCATATTGAACAACATCAACGCCCACAACTACTTTGTGTTCTACTCGTGCAAAGAATCTACGCAATAGACCTAGCTCATGATGCCACTGTTGGGGAACGTAGCAGAAATTCAAAATTTTCCTACGTGTCACCAAGATCTATCTATGGAGAAACTAGCAACGAGGGAAGGAGAGTGCATCTACATACCCTTGTAGATCGCTAAGCGGAAGCGTTCAAGAGAACGGGGTTGAAGGAGTCGTACTCGTCGTGATTCAAATCACCGGAGATCCTAGTGCCGAACGGACGGCACCTCCGCGTTCAACACACGTACAGCCCGGTGACGTCTCCCACGCCTTGATCCAGCAAGGAGAGAGGGAGAGGTTGAGGAAGACTCCATCCAACAGCAGCACAACGGCGTGGTGGTGGTGGAGGAGCGTGGCAATCTAGCAGGGCTTCGCCAAGCACCACGGGAGAGGAGGAGTAGGGAGAGAGGTAGGGCTGCACCAAGAGGAGAAGTTCTCATATGTTTAGCAGCCCCAAACCTCAACTATATATAGGGGGAAGGGGGGGCTGCACCCCCTTTAGGGTTTCCCACCCCAAGGGGTGCGGCCAGCCCTAGATGGGACTTGGGGGGGAGGCCAAGAGGGGGAGAGAGGGGAGGCGCGCCTGGGGTGGGCCTTAGGGCCCATCTGCCCTAGGGTTTGCCCTCTCCCCTCCTAGTTGCGCCTTGGGCAAGGGTGGGAGGCGCACCAGCCCACTCTGGGGCGGGTCCCTTTCCACTCTAGGCCCATGCAAGCCTCCGGGGTTGGTGGCCCCACTTGGTGGACCCCCGGGACCCTCCCGGTGGTCCCGGTACGTAACCGATAAAACCCGAAACTTTTCCGGTAACCAAAACAGGACTTCCCATATATAAATCTTTACCTCCGGACCATTCCGGAACTCCTCGTGACGTCTGGGATCTCATCCGGGACTCCGAACAACATTCGGTAACCACATACAATCTTCCTTTATAACCCTAGCGTCACCGAACCTTAAGTGTGTAGACCCCACGGGTTCGGGAGACATGCAGACATGACCGAGACGTTCTCCAGTCAATAACCAACAGCGGGATCTGGATACCCATGTTGGCTCCCACATGTTCCACGATGATCTCATCGGATGAACCACTATGTCAAGGACTCGATCAATCCCGTATACAATTCCCTTTGTCTAGCGGTATTGTACTTGCCCGAGATTCGATCGTCGGTATACCGATACCTTGTTCAATCTCGTTACCGGCAAGTCTCTTTACTCGTTCCGTAACACATCATCCCGTGATCAACTCCTTGATCACATTGTGCACATTATGATGATGTCCTACCGAGTGGGCCCAGAGATACCTCTCCGTTTACAAGGAGTGACAAATCCCAGTCTCGATTTGTGCCAACCCAACAGACACTTTCGGAGATACCTGTAATGCACCTTTATAGCCACCCAGTTACGTTGTGACGTTTGGTACACCCAAAGCATTCCTACGGTATCCGGGAGTTGCACAATCTCATGGTCTAAGGAAAAGATACTTGACATTTAGAAAAGCTTTAGCATACGAACTACACGATCTTTGTGCTAAGCTTAGGATTGGGTCTTGTCCATCACATCATTCTCCTAATGATGTGATCCCGTTATCAACGACATCCAATGTCCATAGCCAGGAAACCATGACTATCTGTTGATCACAACGAGCTAGTCAACTAGAGGCTCACTAGGGACTTATTGTGGTCTATGTATTCACACGTGTATTACGATTTCCGGATAATACAGTTATAGCATGAATAAAAGACTATTATCATGAACAAAGAAATATAATAATAACACTTTTATTATTGCCTCTAGGGCATATTTCCAATAGTACCCAACAGTCTCCTTTGGGTATCCTATGAAGACATATTTCTCCGATTTGGATTTGAGCTTATCAGGATGAAACTTTTTCACATAAGCATCACAACCCAAAACTTTAAGAAACGACAACTTTGGTTTCTTGCCAAACCATAATTCAGATTGCGTCGTCTCAACGGATTTAGATGGTGCCCTTTTAACGTGAATGCAGTTGTCTCTAATGCATAACCCCAAAACGATAGTGGTAGATCGGTAAGGGACATCATAGATTGCACTATATCCAATAAAGTACGGTTATGACGATCGGACACACCATTATGCTGTGGTGTTCCAGGTGGCATGAGTTTGTGAAACTATTCCACAATGTTTTAATTGAAGAGCAAACTCGTAACTCAAATATTTGTCTCTGCGATCAGATCGTAGAAACCTTTTCTTTTCTTGTCACGATGATTTTCCACTTCACCCTGAAATTATTTGAACTTTTCAAATGTTTCAGACTTATGTTTCATCAAGTAGATATACTCATATCTGCTCAAATCATCTGTGAAGATCAGAAAATAATGATACCTGTCGCGAGCCTCAATATTAATCGGACCACATACATCAGTATGTATGATTTCCAACAAATCTGTTGCTCACTCCATTGTTCCGAAGAACGGAGTCTTGGTCATCTTGCCCATGAGGCATGGTTCACAAGCATCAACTGATTCATAATCAAGTGATTCCAAAAGCCCATCAGTATGGAGTTTCTTCATGCGATGTACACCAATATGACCTAAACGGCAGTGCCACAAATAAGTTGCACTATCATTATTAACTTTGCATCTTTTGGTTTCAATATTATGATTATGTGTATCACTACGATCGAGATCCAATGAACTATTTTCATTGGGTGTGTAACCATATGAGGTTTTATTCATGTAAACAGAACAACAATTTATTCTCTTACTTAAATGAATAACCATATTACAATAAACATGATCAAATCATATTTATGCTCAACGCAAACACCAAATAACACTTATTTAGGTTCAACATTAATCCCGAAAGTATAGGGAGTGTGCGATGATGATCATATCAATCTTGGAACCACTTCCAATACACATCGTCACTTCACCCTTAACTAGTCTCTGTTTATTCTGCAACTCCCGTTTCGAGTTACTAATCTTAGCAACTGAACTAGTATCAAATACTGAGGGGTTGCTATAAACACTAGTAAAGTACACATCAATAATATGTATATCAAATATACTTATGTTCACTTTGCCATCCTTCTTATCCGCCAATCACTTGGGGTAGTTCCGCTTCCAGTGACCAGTCCCTTTGCAGTAGAAGCACTTAGTCTCAGGCTTAGGACCAGACTTGGGCTTCTTCACTTGAGCAGCAACTTGCTTGCTATTCTTCTTGAAGTTCCCCTTTTTTCCTTTGCCCTTTTCTTGAAACTAGTGATCTTGTCAACCATCAACACTTGATGCTCTTTCTTGATTTCTACCTTCAGCGATTTCATCATGAAGAGCTTGGGAATCGTTTTCGTCATCCCTTGCATACTATAGTTCATCACGAAGTTCTACTAACTTGGTGATGGTGACTAGAGAATTCTGTCAATCACTATCTTATCTTGAAGATTAACTCCCACTTGATTCAAGCAATTGTAGTACCCAGACAATCTGAGCACATGCTCACTACTTGAGCGATTCTCCTCCATCTTTTAGCTATAGAACTTGTTGGAGACTTCATATCTCTCAACTCGGGTATTTGCTTGAAATATTAACTTCAACTCCTGGAACATCTCATATGGTCCATGACGTTCAAAACGTCTTTGAAGTCCCGATTCTAAGCCATTAAGCATGGTGCACTAAACTATCAAGTAGTCATCATATTGAGCTAGCCAAACGTTCATAACGTCTGCATCTGCTCCTGCAATAGGTCTGTCACCTAGCGGTGCATCAAGGACATAATTCTTCTGTGCAGCAATGAGGATAAACCTCAGATCACGGATCCAATCCGCATCATTGCTACTAGCATCTTTCAACACAATTTTCTCTAGGAACATATCAAAATAAACACAGGGAAGCAACAACGCGAGCTATTGATCTACAACATAATTTGCAAAATATTACCAGGACTAAGTTCATGATAAATTTAAGTTCAATTAATCATATTACTTCAGAACTCCCACTTAGATAGACATCCCTCTAATCCTCTAAGTGATTACGTGATCCAAATCAACTAAACCATGTCCGATCATCACGTGAGATGGAGTAGTTTAATTGGTGAACATCACTATGTTGATCATATCTACTATATGATTCACGCTCGACCTTTCGGTCTCCGTGTTCCGAGGCCATATCTGTATATGCTTGGCTCGTCAAGTATAACCTGAGTATTCCGTGTGTGCAACTGTTTTGCACCCGTTGTATTTGAACGTAGAGCCTATCACACCCGATCATCACGTGGTGTCTCAGCACGAAGAACTTTCGCAACGGTGCATACTCAGGGAGAACAAGATAATTAGTGAGAGATCATCTTAAAATGCTACCGTCAAACTAAGCAAAATAAGATGTATAAAAGATAAACATCATATGCAATCAAAATATGTGACATGATATGGCCATCATCATCTTGCGCCTTTGATTTCCATCTCCAAAGTACTGTCATGATCTTTATCATCACCGGCATGACACCATGATCTCCATCATTCTGATCTATATCAATGTGTCGTCACGTGGTCGTCTCGCCAACAATTGCTCTTGCAACTATTGCTATCGCATAGCAATAAAGTAAAGCAATTATTGGGTGCTTGCATCTTATGCAATAGAGAGACAACCATAAGGATTTTGCCAGTTGCTAATAACTTTAACAAAACATGATCATCTCATACAACAACTTATATGTCATCACGTCTTGACCATATCACATCACAACATGCCCTGTAAAAACAAGTTAGACGTCCTCTACTTTGTTGTTGCAAGTTTTACGTGGCTGCTACGGGCTTAGCAAGAACCGTTCTTACCTACGCATCAAAAACCACAACGATAGTTTGTCAAGTTGGTGTTGTTTTAACCTTCGCAAGGACCGGGCGTAGCCACACTCAGTTCAACTAAAGTTGGAGAAACTGACACCCGCCAGCCACCTGTGTGCAAAGCACGTCGGTAGAACCAGTCTCGCATAAGCGTACGCGTAATGTCGGTCCGGGCCGCTTCATCCAACAATACCGCCGAACCAAAGTGTGACATGTTGGTAAGCAGTATGACTTATATCGCCCACAACTCACTTGTGTTCTACTCGTGCATAACATCAACTCATAAAACCTAGGCTCGGATGCCACTGTTGGGGAACGTAGTAATTTCAAAAATTTCCTACGCACATGCAAGATCATGATGATGCATAGCAATGAGAGGGGAGAGTGTTGTCCACGTACCCTCGTAGACCGAAAGCGTAAGCGTTAGCACAACACGGTTGATGTAGTCGTACGTCTTCACGGCCCGACCGATCAAGTACCGAAACTACGGCACCTCCGAGTTCTAGCACACGTTCAGCTCGATGACGATCCCCGGACTCCGATCCAGCAAAGTGTCAGGGAAGAGTTCCGTCAACACAATGACGTGGTGACGATCTTGATGTTCTACCGTCGCAGGGCTTCGCCTAAGCACCGCTACAATATTATCGAGGACTATGGTGGAGGGGGGCACCGCACACGGCTAAGAGAACGATCTTGGAGATCAACTTGTGTGTCTATGGGGTGCCCCCTGCCCCCGTATATAAAGGAGTGGAGGAGGGGAGGGCCGGCCCTCTCTATGGCGCGCCCTAGGGGAGTCCTACTCCCACCGGGAGTAGGATTCCCCCTTTCCTAGTCCAACTAGGAGTCCTTCCATGTAGTAGGAGTAGGAAACAAGGAAGGGGAAGAGGGAAGAGAAGGAAGGAGGGGGCGCAGCCCCTCCCCCTAGTCCAATTCGGACTAGGCCTTGGGGGGGCGCGGCCTGCCTCTCCCTCTCCCCTAAAGCCCAATAAGGCCCATATACTTCTTCTCCCGTATTCCCGTAACTCCCCGGTACTCCGAAAAATACCCGAACCACTCAGAACCTTTCCGATGTCCGAATATAGTCGTCCAATATATCGATCTTTACGTCTCGACCATTTCGAGACTCCTCGTCATGTCCCCGATCTCATCCGGGACTCCGAACTCCTTCGGTACATCAAAACTCATAAACTCATAATATAACTGTCATCGAAACCTTAAGCGTGCGGACCCTACAGGTTCGAGAACAATGTAGACATGACCGAGACACGTCTCCGGTCAATAACCAATAGCGGAACCTGGATGCTCATATTGGCTCCCACATATTCTACGAAGATCTTTATCGGTCAGACCGCATAACAACATACGTTGTTCCCTTTGTCATCGGTATGTTACTTGCCCGAGATTCAATCGTCGGTATCTCAATACCTAGTTCAATCTCGTTACCGGCAAGTCTCTTTACTCGTTTCGTAATACATCATCTCGCAACTAACTCATTAGTTGCTATGCTTGCAAGGCTTATGTGATGTGCATAACCGAGAGGGCCCAGAGATACCTCTCCGACAATCGGAGTGACAAATCCTAATCTCGAAATACGCCAACCCAACATGTACCTTTAGAGACACCTGTAGAGCTCCTTTATAATCACCCAGTTATGTTGTGACGTTTGGTAGCACACAAAGTGTTCCTCCGGTAAACGGAAGTTGCATAATCTCAGTCATAGGAACATGTATAAGTCATGAAGAAAGCAATAGCAACATACTAAGCGATCGAGTGCTAAGCTAACGGAATGGGTCAAATCAATCACATCATTCTCCTAATGATGTAATCCCGTTACTCAAATAACAACTCTTTGTCTATGGTTAGGAAACATAACCATCTTTGATTAACGAGCTAGTCAAGTAGAGGCATACTAGTGACACTTTGTTTGTCTATGTATTCACACATGTATTATGTTTCCGGTTAATACAATTCTAGCATGAATAATAAACATTTATCATGAAATAAGGAAATAAATAATAACTTTATTATTGCCTCTAGGGCATATTTCCTTCACGGGCCCCCTTTCCTTTCTCCTTCTCCCTCTTCCTTCTATTCCTAGTGGGACTAGGAAAGGGGGGAGACCTACTCCTACTAGGAGGACTCCTTCCTTTGGCGCGCCTAGAGAGGGCAGGCCGGCCTCCCCCTCCCTCCTTTATATACGTGGGGAGGGGCACCCTAGAACACACAAGTTGATTGTTTAGCCGTGTGCGGTGCCCCCTCCATAGATTTCCACCTCGGTCATATCGTTGTAGAGCTTAGAAGAAGCCCTGCGTCGGTAACTTCATCATTATTGTCATCACGTCGTCGTGCTGACGAAGCTCTCCCTCGACACTCAGCTGGATCTAGAGTTCGTGGGACGTCGCCGAGCTGAACGTGTGCAGATCGCGGAGGTGCCGTACCTTCGGTGCTAGGATCGGTCGGATCATGAAGACGTACGACTACATCAACCGCGTTGTCATAACACTTCCGCTTACGGTCTACGAGGATACATGGACAACACTCTTCCCTCTCGTTGTTATGCATCACGTAGATGGATCTTGCGTGTGCGTAGGAATTTTTTTGAAATTACTGCGTTCCCCAACACATTATGCTAAGCTAACGGATGGGTCTTGTCCATCAAATCATTCTCCTAATGATGTGATCCCGTTCGTCAAATGACAACACATGTCTATGGTTAGGAAACTTAACTATCTTTGATTAACGAGCTAGTCTAGTAGAGGCTTACTAGGGACACTATGTTTTGTCTATGTATCCACACATGTATCAAGTTTTTGGTTAATACAATTTTAGTATGAATAATAAACATTTATCATGATATGAGGAAATGCTTGGTAATGCTTGAACTCGCTTTACCTTTTTCCCTCCTCCTGACTCTGTATTCGGAACTGGTTGTATTTCCGTTGCTTGCAATGGAAAGGGGTAATGCCTGGTTCAAAAAAATGATATAAGGAAATATAAAATAACAACTTTATTATTACCTCTAGGGCATATTTCCTTCAGCGGGTGCCCCTGTCATGCCGCTAACCACCGCCATCCGCGCTTGATGCTTTGTACCCACCACACCATCGTCAATGGATCCGACACGGCCTTCGACAGATGTCGCCGCCGCCACGCCCCGCGAGAGAGGTGAGAGAGTGAGGTGGGTGGGAGACTGAGTGACTGGGGAAGAGAGCGCTCGGATTTGTTCCGACAAAGCAGTCTACAGTCATTTACGCCGCACCGTTACCGTTGTCGGCTCACGAGGAATTACACACGTCAAAACGTGCCCAAAAAATAGGTCAATGTTTTTTCGCACGGTCAAAAATTCGATGTGGTGCGAAATGCCACGTTTCGTAAAGTGATGGTTTTTCGCTAATTGTGACATGATTGTGGTGATTCTGTGCATTTAATCTCAGAAAAGTTTACGGATTTCAATGCGGGTTAAAGGTGGAGATTAGAAGGTACTCTTTCTATCAAAAGGATAATAGTGTTTTGTATCCAAATCAATATATTCAATTAAAAAGTGGAGACTAACGTTTACTTTCCGAGTTGTCTTTCGAATGGAAGGAGTTGCATAACCAGGCCAACTCACGCCGTGCAAAGCTTTGCACAATGAAAACTGAGGTTAGGCTCTTACAACAGTAAACACTCATAAGCTTAGCTCCATGTCGCAATCACATCCTAACAACTATTATGCTCATACGTACCTATGAATGCCCACACCCGACCTAACAATTATCGGCAGGCTGCCAACTGCGGCATCCTAAATTTCAAGCGAACATCAGTAATTTAGTTTAGTTTGCCACGGTTCCGCGCTTGTTCAAGTACTCCATCGCCACAGCAGCATGGAAGGCAGCACCCAACGGGAGCACACCCTCATCGATCACAAAGTTGGGGGAGTGGAGTGGATGCACCGCGGTTGCCATGGCCTCGTCGCGGGTTCCTATCATGAAAAATGCCCCTGGGAATCTCTGCGTGTAGAAGGAGAAATCCTCCGCGGCCATGATTGGGCCACCCATCTTGACGTGGCCTTCTCCAAGCATAGCCTCTGCCACTGATCTGGCATGATCGTACATCCCTTCGTTATTGACGGTAGCTGGGTATGGCCGGAGCTCCTCATCCATGAAGTCGACGGTGGCAGTGCAGCGGCTCACGACGGCGTGCGCTTCCACAATCTTCCAAAGAAGCATAAAGTTACCGGTTGCACATCTTTGGTTTAAGCTCGGCTTCTGAGATATGTTGGAGACGGAAAGTGTTTATTTGATTGATTTACCTCCTTGATCCTCTTCTTAAGATATGAAAGACCTTCTGTTGTCAAGCTCCTGAAGGTGCCACCCAAGCAAGCTGACTCAGGAATGACATTGTAAGCATCACCTCCTTTCATGAATGTTACTGAGACGACCTGAAAAATATGTAAACGATACCATATCATTCACCAAGGAACACCTCCTATCTGATGCACAAATTAAGACAAACGTACATAGACTGGACACTTGAGACAGTATAATGCAAGCTAATACATGCATTCTATGCGGATCACATACCGCGGCTTCGAGGGGATCGATCTCCCGAGCTACGATTTGTTGGAGGCTGATGATGGCAGAGGATACCATGACGATGGGGTCGACAGCATTGTGTGGCATTGCTGCGTGACCGCCTTTCCCAATGACCGTTATCAAAAACCGTCCCGATGCTGCCATGAATGGCCCTGGCCTGGAGACGACGGTACCCACTGGAAGACTTGGGTCGACATGCAGACCAAAAATGGCGGACACATCATCTAGAATACCTTCTTCTAGGACATGGTAAGCCCCAGCATATCCTTCTTCTGCTGGCTGAAAGACAAGCTTGACGGTACCCTGACGAAAACAAAAAGCAACTATCGTGCGTTAGGTGAGACCTCCTATTGGACGCCTGTACGCGTTGTCAACTAGGGAGGCAACGCCTGAAAAGCAAGGGCAAATGGGCCGACCCACTCTGGAGTTAGTGGGGTTTTTTCCTCTTTGCTTTTAGTCCTTTTTTCCTCAAAAATCAGCTTTTTACGGAGCTAAATATTCAAAACCTAGTTAGTGTATACTAAAAATATGTTCATCGTGTATTAAAAAGAGTTCACCATATATTATGAAAATGTTTAGTGTGCATTAAAAAAATGTTCAACATATGTTACAAAAATGCTTACTGTGTATTAAAAAAATGTTCATCATATATTAAAGAATCGCTCACCATGTATTCAAAGCAAAGAACAAAGAAGACAAAAAAACAAACAGACAAAAAAACGAAAAAAAAAACCCTGAAAGAATAGGAAAGGAAAAAATCGTAAAACAACAACATAAACAAACAAAAAAAAAGGGAGCCAGCAAACGAACGCAGCGCGTGCTGCCGAATTGGGTCAGCCCACCTCGATCGGCTACGGGCGCTGCCTCCCCCCTAGTTGACGCCTTGCCGAGTTAGGTTACAGAAATCTGGTGTTAGGAGGACCACACAATGGCTAATACCTTGATGTAATCCTTCCAAGAATGAAGTAGCTTAGCAGCTCCGAGAAGCATTGATGTGTGAGCATCATGTCCACAAGCATGCATTTTCCCACTCTCCTGGCTTTTGTATTCCCAATCTACCAGTTCCTGTGAAGTGGTGAGAAAAGTATAATTGTTCAGTGTGTAATGAAGGGCACTGTCAAAGGTGTATAAACGGCTGACGTAGTAGAATACTATTTCTTCAGAACCATTCTAAGATGTTCAAATTTGGCTGTTACTTATCTCCAACATTCTACTTGAATGTTACTCCCTCCGTTCCAAAATAATTTGAACTAAAACCACGTCAAGTATTTTGGAACGGAGAGAGTACCTTTTAATATAGATATGTTAGCAATAAATAAAATGTGACTAGCTCAAAAAAAGTAAAAAAAAAAATGATGTTAAGAAAATAATTTTCATGATAAGTACAATGATATTTGAACCAATCATCTCAGCAATGACCAATCTTATATATAGGTCTCAAAGTTACATAATTTTGACTAAACGTCTCAAAGTTACATAATTTTGTAAACTAAGGTATTGCTGTTTAAGCCGTGATACACATCACCGGCCAGAGCTCTGCTTATATAGCTTGAGTTACAACATCAGTTACAAATGAATAGATAATGGATAATCAAGAGAGGACTCTAGTCCTTCTGAATTCTAGCACTAAGCACTAATTATCCAACGCCACTTCATGCTAATGGCAGAACGTTACTTCATGCTAATGGCAGCACTAACTCATAGTTATCTTAACATCCCCCCTCGATCGAAATGCGGGGAGCACATTGAGATCGCTTCTGAACCTTTCAAACTGATGACTCATCAATGGTTTGGTTAGTATATCTGCGAGTTGATCATGAGTTGAGATATGCCGAATTTCAAGTGCCTTTTTTGCAACTCTTTCACGCACGAAATGGTAATCAATCTCGATATGCTTCGTGCGAGCATGAAAAACTGGATTCATGGAGAGATACGTCGCGCCAATATTATCACACCACAAGGACGGCGGTCTGTTCTCTGGAATACCAAGTTCTCCAAGCAACGCCTGTATCCACATAAGCTCTGCTGTTGCATTTGCTACGGACTTGTACTCGGCTTCCGTACTTGAACGAGAAACAGTAGGCTGCTTTCGAGAATTCCATGCAACTAGATTACCACCAAGGAAAACAACATGGCCACCGGTGGATCGTCGGTCATCTGGGCACCCGGCCCAGTCAGCGTCAGAGAAGGCACTGAGCATAACGGATGGAGAACGCCGGAGTAGGAGTCCATATGACGATGTTCCCTGAAGATATCGCAGGATCCGTTTCACGGCTGTCCAATGAGCTTCGGTCGGCGAGTGTAAGAACTGGCAGACCTTATTTACGCTATACGAGATATCAGGCCTCGTCAGCGTAAGGTATTGAAGTGCTCCAACCACACTGCGATAGCGTGTGGCCTCAATTGAAGACAAGGGTGTCCCATACTGTTTGGATAACTTTTCTGTTGTTGCCATCAGTGTAATGCATGGCTTGGAGTTTGCCATGTTGGCCTTCTTAAGAAGATCAAGTATATACTTGCGCTGGCAAAGAGCAAGACCACCTTCAACAGTCTGAACTTCAATGCCAAGGAAGTACCTCAATACTCCAAGATCCTTGATGTTGAAATCATTTGGTTGTGCATGTTGGCCACATCTTCGCCCTTACAATTCTAGAAAACTTGCTTTCCGATCCAAAGAATGCATCTTTGTTGGTTATAGTTCACACCACAAGGGATATAAGTGTCTTGATGCTAGTACTGGACGCATATATATTTCTTGTGATGTGGTTTTTGATGAAGGGGTTTTTCCATTTGCTCGTAAGTTTGAAGCTACGCTTGCACCTGCCAATTCATCAACACTCCCATACGTCCAACTTTTCCCTCCCATCACACATTCACCACCCCATGTTCCAGCCCCAAGCGGAAGTACTAATAGTTCTAATGATCTAATGGCCGATGTGCAGTCTGTTTCTTTTGATGTTCATGCAGATTCTGCTGCTGATTCGGCGTCAACGTCATCTGTGCCTCAAAGCATGGATCATGAAACAACAGTGGCTTCTCAACAAACATCGCGTGGATCTGCAGCGGCCGACTCTGACACTTACGGGTCGTCTCTTGGCTCAGATTCTCCCGCCACCTCGAGCTCATGTTCTTCCGCGGCCGCTGACTCCGCGGCTCCGACGCCTCCTGTCCCGAAGCAGATGCGGCCGCACACTCGGTCTCAGTCCAGCATTGTTAAGCCGTACATCCGCACTGATGGCACCGTTACGTATGTGTGCACAACATCTTCAAACGACAACGTCGGTCCTACCAACTACACTGAAGCTGCACGGCATCCATCTTGGAAGGCTGCAATGGATGACCAGATGGCTGCTTTGCATCGGAATGAAACCTGGAGTTTGGTTCCATTTCGTCCAGGACTCAATATAATTGATAGTAAATGGGTTTTTAAGCTCAAACACAAGGCTGATGGCTCTGTTGATCGGTACAAAGCTCGTCTAGTTGCTAAAGGATTCAAACAACGCCAAGGAATTGATTATGATGATACTTTCAGTCCGGTCGTGAAGCCCACTACAATTCGTGTTCTGTTATCACTTGCAGTCACTCATCAATGGAGTATGCGACAACTTGATTTTCAGAATGCATTCTTGCATGGTGTGTTGACTGAAGACGTGTACATGTATCAACCGCCGGGCTACATCGATCAGCGGTTCCCTCGTCATCTATGCAAACTTCAGAAGTCCCTTTATGGCTTGAAACAGGCGCCACGTGCATGATACCATGTAAACTAAGGTATTGCTGTTTAAGCCGTGATACACATCACCGGCCAGAGCTCTGCTTATATAGCTTGAGTTACAACATCAGTTACAAATGAATAGATAATGGATAATCAAGAGAGGACTCTAGTCCTTCTGAATTCTAGCACTAAGCACTAATTATCCAACGCCACTTCATGCTAATGGCAGAACGTTACTTCATGCTAATGGCAGCACTAACTCATAGTTATCTTAACAAATTTTGACTAAACGTCTCAAAGTTACATAATTTTGACTAAACGCTTTCTATCACCTATTTACAAGTGGAGATAATATTTCCGTTTTCTCCATGGTCATGCTTACAATATTTGCCCCACTTCTAGATTAGTTAACATTCATTCAATTCTATGATGACATGATGGATATGATGTAGGATTGCTATAGGCTATTGTCCGGATTGGTTTCTTAGTTAGTGTAACCAGTTCACCACCTAACAGAACAACAATGCAAATATTTTAATTAGAACACTACTGGACGAGATACATATTGGAATTGGCCAATACTGTTACCAGAATTTAATTAGAACACTAACATACAATTTGATGCATATAATCGAGATGGTAAAACCGCATAATGATGCATATAATTCCATAGCAATACAAGGCAGAACGCCACGAGATTGGTGTTTCTACTGTGTCCCGGAACCGTCCGCTCATCCCACAATATCCGTGCCCAAAAAAGACCAAAAAATGCTACTCCCTCCATTCCATAATGTAGTGCCCCCGCGCTTTTCGAGATTTCAGTTTGACCATAAATTTAACCAACGTGGGCGACTGTGACGGGAGCAAAAATTATACCATTGAATTCGTATTCGAAAGAAGTTTTCAATGGTATAATTTTTGCTGCCGCCGCAGTCATCCACATTGGTTAATTTATGGTCGAACTTAAATCTCAAAAAATGCGGGCGCACTATATTATGGAATGGAGGGAGTATTTACAATTATTCGTACTTCCTATACTGTGTCAGATAAAATATCTTTCCTTCCCCTCCACTCACTTAGTTTACTCTTATGATATGTGGGGTACTTGGATAGTGGCCCACCTGTAAATGAACAGTTGACAGGGTGTGTTTTGGAGTAGAAGGTGCAATACTGGCCTACCCACCCTTTCTTTTTCAGGTGATTCCAAAGTTTGTGTCAATTCTATCTTTTGATCCAAATTTTCAGTTTATGATTTGTTTGCATATTGTGGCAGGGGATAGAAGAGACAGGTCATAACTGGAGTAGGTCATAAATTGGACTCTCTGATTCAAAAAATAAAATAGATTGAAGCTTCAAAATTATATGAAAAAAGTATGGGTGGTGAGGTACTATTGGGTGTCAGGGGATAGAGGAGACAGGTTGCTACAAATAATGTTGAGCCGGCCACAGTATAATCCCCTTTCTAAGAACGCCACAAGCTGATAGGCATGATCTTTTCAGTTTACCTCTTCTTTGGATTGGACCTGTCTTCTTCCCCTGATTACAATTTTCTCATCTCTTTCTCATTGTAGCAAAATCATGGAGTGGTGATTAAGTGGCATACTTTGAAAAGCGTGGTCAACGGAATGTTGTGCCAATTCGCAGTCGATCAAATTGTTGGAAAATAAACTTGCCGACCCTAGTTGAACAACGAAAATATCTCAGAACCGGGTAGCGTGCGTACCTGCAAGGGGAGCGCGTCCATGTCCGCCCGGAGCGCGACAACGGGTCCAGCCCCGCCGCCGCCGACGATCGTGGCTACCACACCGGTCTGGGTGACGGGCCAGGAGTCGGACACGCCGATCGTGTCCAGCTCGGCGCGGACGAGCTCGCTTGTGCGGTACTCGTGGAAGGCCAGCTCGGGGTGCTGGTGGATGCGCCGCCGCACGCTGCGCAGCCACGCGGCGAACCCCGAAGCGCGGGCCGCGTCCAGGAGGTCACCCGCCAGAACCGTCTCCGCCGCCGACGACGCGTGGGGAGAGATGTGGGCCAAGAAGAGGAGGAGAGAGAAGAGAGGGAAGGAAGCCATGGCAGTACGGAGATGTGGCTCAGCTTTCTCCTACGAAGCTTACCACCCAGGAAGATGCCATCGAACCGTACTTTGATGAGGACGTGGATGAAAAATTGAAAATATTATACGTCGTTGCCATGAATTGAAAATTTAAACTAAAAAGAGCATTTGTAACCATGGTTAACTAATTTGGGGCTCTATGCTTCGCAGATGCGTCCGAATGTGTCCATGGACAATGATCAAACCTCTCCGCAATCGTGCTTTTTAAATATCCGCCTCGAATTTATACAGACTAAAAAAACTACATAGATCATCATACACATATAAAGCACACAATTTCGACATAGATAGGGTATTAAGTTTAGTACAATCTGATTCAAAAGAGTCAGCCAGAGTTCATCACTTAACTAAAACCCTATATTAAAAGTAATTAAACTGACAAAGCCAACTGGAATTCATCACTTCCTCGCCGGCCGCTCTCATAGAGTTCTCGGGTGTCTCGGCATAGGCTATCAGAGCTAAATTTAACATGTCTCTCGGTAGGTATTCTAACTAGGCTATTTAGTGGGATGATAATAAAGACAAGGATTTTTACCCACGTTTCAGGCTCTCACGGTGAAGATAATCTCCTACATCATGCTCTTTGCTTTGTTGTGTTGGGGTGTACATAAAGTACAAAGTATCGAGGGATTCTAATGCTTCTGCGACGAGCTCGGCCCTCGGCTTATATAGCATACCAAGAATCCTAGAGTTACACAACTAGGACGGCTATGTCTAGAGCAAATTGAGAAAATGCCACATGTTTCTTGGGACTTTGCCTCTGTACTACATCTTTTTTTATTGAATTATATACCACACCTTTGACCAAGCTAGATAAAATACCACAAATTGATGTTTTTTCTTCTTTTCCACGTCCAGGCCCACACCTCATTTTTGCTAGGACGAATTTGCCCTTAGCTCGTTCCTGGTCATACGAAACGATCGACGCAGCCGCCCCGCCGCCTCGGTGCTCCTCCCAGCGCCGCCGCTGCCGCCTCGGTGCTCCTCCCAGCGCTGCCGCCTCCATGTGCCTCCGCCATGGCGAGCTGCCGCCTCGCCGTGCTCCTTCCCCGAACTGACGCCTCGCCCTTCCTTCCTTGCAGGCGCGCCGCCACCTCGACGTGCTTCATCCTGCCGAATGTGCTGATCATTGTCCAGTTCCTTGATCCTTGTCCTTGCCTTCTTCAGGTCTATCATGTCGGCGCACATCTGGTTCTTCTGTCGTCGAATGTGCCGATTTAACTCCTGGATAAAAGCTGCAATTGATCTATCCTTTCTGGTGCTGATCATCTCCCAGTGCTTATCTCGGCGCCCACAAATCTGGTAGATAGTATCCTTGAGATCATTGCGGTAGACTTCTCCAATGCATCCCATGGCGATGTGAGCTGCCATGCTCTTTCCTAGACTCCAGGTTGGTGCATCAAAAGAAAACTCTATGGGCTCAGTGACTGGCATGAACGTTCTTCCTGGAACTTGAACTTGAATCATCCAGCGCTCTTCTTCAGGTAAAGTGGCGTTGTAGGTTCGTGTGAAGTTTGGTACTCCTATGTTCAGGTATCTAGTGACTTCCTTCAAGTGACGTCCAAAGGGTGTATCTTCATCCGGTTGTGTGAACTTATTCCTTGCATCCGCCATCCTAAAGAGTAGAAAAAGATGAGGAGCCAGAAGAGAAGAGAGTGAATAGTGATCTAGGTCTTTAGCTTAGTGGTCGTGTCCTACAGTCAGCGTGTGCTCTGATACCATCTCTATAGCGACCAGACCTCAAACAGTCTGATCTCTGTGCTCTGATGTCATCCCTGGATCAGTAATGCTGACACCACACAGTACTCGGAGGATTTATAACAGAGTAGCAATCACACACTTATTATATCGAGTGTCTCAATAGAGAACTTATTACAATAAATATGGCTTAAGTCCATCTAATGACGATAACAGCGGAAGGCTTGGAAGATAAGTGAGTCCATCAACTCCAACGGCATCACTGAGTATAGAACCACGACCTAAAAACTCCTTAATCGTCGTCTGAAAAATCTGCAACATTAATGTTGCAGCCCGAAAATGGGTCAGCACATGGAATATGCTGGCAAGGTAACACATAGAGAATAATGGAATGAAACAGCTATACTATATGCATATTTGGCTGGTGGAAAGCTCTCTATGGTTATTGTTTTGCGAAAAGCCAATTTTTCCCTACTACAAAGGAATAAATTTATTTAACTATTATGGTGGTTGTTAAACATTGAAAATGATTGACAGCATTCTCAATCCCAATTAAGCATCATTAACAAAACCCAACAAAATTAATTTAGAGTAACATGTTGAGATTCACATGATAATCCAGGTACTAGATACTCAAGATGTCCATAACCGGGGACACGGCTAACCATGATTAGTTTATTATACTCTGTAGAGGTTTGCGCACTTTTCCGCACAAGACTCGATCGCCTCCATTTAGTTTCTCGCACTACATGGTGTTTGAGAAGACGGATGACCGAGACATAGTCTTTCAGAAGCGCTAGCACCTTAAGATCGGGTAGACCGTATCACCTACATCCCCTACATCTGCTAGTCTACCACTGTAAGAGTTCGCACGACTTAGTCAACTATGCTAGGGCCCATAATAGCTTGTGGCTGCACACGGAAGTTTCTAGTATGAATAGTCTCATGATCCCTTTGAGCCCGGGTGGCGGTCCAAAAGAAAACAGGCAAGTCCTGGAATACTCAGGTGCCTCAATCCACCCAGATGTGTGTTTAAGTTGCCACCTTAGATAAACCATTAATTAACAAACTCACATCTGTCATGGATATCACTCACCCAATCCACGTCTACTAGCATAGCATGGCATAATAAGCAAACGTAGAAGTAACTTCCAAAGGTTTGATAATAAACAGGTAATAGGTACTACCTCATCTACTTCCCATCCCACAATTTAATTAGATCCTAATCATGCAATGTGTGAGGATTGATCTAATGCAATAAAACTGGGTAGTAGAAAAGGTATGATCAAAGTGTTACTTGCCTTGCTGATGATCCGCGAAACCTAGCGATTCGAAGTAACAGGCGGCGCACTCCGGGTACTCTATCGCAAACAAACAAACAAGCACACAATAAGTATTCATCTAATGCACAGGTAAAACTCAAATAAGAGATCTAACCAGAAGGTTCAACTTAAGAACTCCGGTTTGCAAAAAGAATCAAATCGAACGAAGCAACGAAAGTTAAACGGCGAAAGAAAACAACTTCGTTCTACTAATCTGAATCTAGGGCAGTTTTTACAGTAGCAAAAACTTGTTTAAGTTAAACGGATAGAGGGTTTCGAGACGAAACTCTAGGCGCTTGAATCGTCTGATTCCGATAAACGAGCGAAAAGTTATATTAAAAAGAAAATCGGATCAGGAATCGCGATCAGAAAAATCGTGGATTTAATCCGAGAAAAAAAACGACGAACGTTCGCTAGAACGAACGAACGGACGAACGCTCGCTATTTAAATAAATCGGAAAAACCGATCTATTTAAAAAACGAATCTAAAGAAAAAAACTGACGGAAAAACCGGACGGGTTTTCTAAAAAAATATAAAAAAACGGCACGGAAATCGAGGCGGCGGCGAACCTCGGGCAGCGGGGGCGTCCGGCGGCGGAGCGGCGCGGCGGCGACGGCGGCGGCTTGGGGCAGCTGGGGCGGCTTAGGGTGGCTGGGGCTGGCTAGGGTTTTCGGCTGGGCCTCCCCCGGCTATATATAGCCTAATGGGCCGGGAGTCCTAGTCGGACACGGCCCTAGGTCGGTTCGTTTTTTTTAAATAATTACACGCAGAATAAAAATAAAAAGAAATACTAAACGGACTTCAAAAAATCCGAAATAAATTTTCACGGGCTTCTAAAATCAAGTCGCACAAGGTGAACATTTATTTGGGGCCTAAATGCAATTTTGAAAAACGCATATTTTCCTTAAATTCAAATAAAATAACGAAAAACTGCGAAATAAAATCTTATTTGATTTTTTTATTAAATCCTCAATATTTATTTATTTTGCGAAAGTCATTTTATTCCCTCTCTCATATTTTTGTAATAGAAATAATTGATGATAAAATAAATAAAATCAAATGATCCTATTCTCAAAATTTGAGAAAACTCAAATATGAAAATAATGAATTCCCCAACTCTCTCTATGGGTCCTTGAGTTGCGTAGAAATTCTAGGATCGAAACCAATCACAAATAAAATATGATATGCAATGATGATCTAAT
The DNA here is from genome assembly GCF_018294505.1 of Triticum aestivum. Lineage (NCBI taxonomy): Eukaryota > Viridiplantae > Streptophyta > Magnoliopsida > Poales > Poaceae > Triticum > Triticum aestivum. The sequence continues at coordinate 146,892,854 of NC_057806.1, forward strand.
GTATAACATTCCAAATTGAAAATTTGGGATGTTACACGTCGCCTCGTCCTGCTTCCTGTACTCTCAGACGGTCCACACATACGTCCCGTCGCCGCCCCGACAGGTTGCCTCTCTCCCTCCCTCTCGCTCTCTCCCCCTCCCTCGCTCCCTCCATCCCTTTCTCCCTCTCTTAGTTGATCTGAATTCTGAATTCTGACCTGTGTATCAAAAACCCTAGGGCATGGAGATTATGGTGAAAGAGGAGAACTAGTGGGCAGCTTCACAAGTACGAGTAGATCGTATTGTTTGCGGAGATGGAGCCAGGGGGTGCAACTCCAGAACGGTTAGAGATAGAGGGCGCAGCTCCGGAACGGTTAGTCGATCAACCTAAGTTTTTGAATTGAAGGATTCCGTGAATTGTTTACTGCATATTGAGGAATATATACTTAGGCCTACTCATTGTTTCTATTTGAAAAAACATGTAATTTTGTAGGGAAGAAGGTGTGGAGTTGCGCGTTGTCATTTATAAACTGATTGTTAGAGTTCTTCGATTTGTCGCAAAGCTTGACGATGGCAGCGAGCATCAAGTTTCCCAGCATGATGTGGAATTTGAGGTTAACATGAAACGTTTTACTGTTGAAAAACTGATAGAACTCATTGGGTCCAAAGTTGTTTGGGGGAGTGGGCAGGAGGTCCATATTTTGTGCAAGGACAAGCATTTTGAATCAGTTGAGAGGATTGATAACTACTGGAAATTGCTCACATCATTTCTTGAGAGATGGGAAGAGAAAGAATTGCTTGTGCTAGCTCAAGTTGTGGACATTGCAGAGGGGGTTACAGCATCATCTTGTTCAGAAAATATCCCATCTAGTGAGATAGTAGACAACATCATTTGTTCAAGTTCTGACATTTACCAGTCAAATGCTAGTAGTGCATCATGTGTTGATGATTCTACAAATTGTAATGTGCTTCGTAATAATGAGAGATATGTGCAATCTGATGGTGGTGTTGTCATTGATTGGTCAACTCTTGAGATAACTCCTATTGGTGATGATATAATAGCTCCTATGTCACAGGAAAACATGTGTGAGGTACTTGGAATTGAGGATGAGGTTGAGGATGCTCAACCAGTAAAGGATCCAGCTCCAGTTGTTGTGTGACATGCTAATGAGGAGTTAATGGCTGAGGGAGCTATACCAGTTGATGACCAAGTTCCTGAAGATGTAGAAATGTCATATGACAAAGATCATCCTAAAGTTGAGAAAGGTTCAATCTTTCCAACGATGATCGATTGTAGGAGAGCTGTGAGGCAATGGGCAATTAATGAAGAATTCAACCTTGGGACTCACAGAGCTGACAAGAGTAGGTGGATGGCACATTGTATGGCTGAGGATTGTCCATGCAAAAAAACATGTCGTATTATGGCTGACAAGACAAAGACCAGGGTACTAACATAGCTTAATATTTCACCTTTTTCTATTATTTCTATTATGGTAGCATCATATTATTTGAGGAACACTAACAACTTTGTTATGTATGCAGGTTAACCAGATCGGACCAGCACACACATGTGTTTCAAGTAGCAGGTAAATTCAGCAATGGCCTCGCAAGATTGGGTTTAAGAAAGGTCTAAGAAGATCTTGAGGAAAACTCCGAACATTGGCTGCAAGGATTTACAGGAAACGCTGGAGGAAGACTGGAATGTAACCACTGGCTATCACACTGTATGGAAGGGAAGAGAGAGAGCAAAGGATGAGATCTATGGTTCTTGGGGTAGTAGCTTCCGTTACCTATTCAACTTCAAAGCAGAGATGGAACTTAGATCCCCTGGAAGCATTGCTGAGGTCGATACTAAACTAACGGACAGTAAAGTTTACTTTCACAGATTCTTTATGGAAATTAAGCCTTGTGTAGATGGATTTCATGCTGGATGTAGGCCTTATCTTAGCATAGACTCGACTGCATTGAATGGAAACTGGAATGGTCATTTAGCTGCATGCACTGCTTTAGATGGACATAATTGGATGTTCCCTCTTGCATTTGGTTTTATTGAGGTTGAAGATGAAGATAATTGGAAATGGTTCATGACACAGTTGCATAGAGCACTAGGACCAATTTCAAAGCTTGCTATATGTACTGATGCATGTAAAGGCCTAGAAAATGATGTTAAGAAAGTTTTTCCTCAAGCAGAACAGAGGGAGTGTTTTAGGCATTTAATGCAGAATTTTTCGAAAAGATATAATGGTGACATAATTGGACGCATGTGGGCTGCAAGAAAGACACATAGACCATCATTGTTTGACTACCACTTTTCCAAGGTTCTAGAATCTAGCCAAACTGTGGGCAAGTACTTGCAAGATTACCATAATCTGAAGTGGATGAGGTCTAGTTTTGACACTGAGATCAAGTGTGATTACATTCATAACAACCTTGCAGAGACCTTCAACAATTGGATAAAAGGAACCAAAGATCTTCCCGTAGATGTGTTAGCTGACACACTTAATGGGAAGATAATGAAGTTGGTTGCAACAAGGAGAAAGATTAGGGAGAAGCTACAAGGACGGATGTTACCAGCAGTTGTACAACAAGTGAATAATAGAACAAGAGGGCTTGGGCACTTGAAAGTTACCCGATCAAGTAATTGGAAAGGTGAGGTGAGGGACATCAACAAAGACAATTTGAGGCATGTGGTTAACATAGAGAAAAGTGAGTGGACATGCCTTGAGTGGCAGCACACAGGTAAACCGTGTGAACATGCACTTGCTTTCTTGATTGGGAAAAGGAACATGAAGATGGAAGATTATCTTCATGAGTACTACTCTCTAGAAAGGTTTAGGGCAGCATATAAGGAGGTTGTAGAGCCCCTCACAAATCGATCACAATGGCCTAATGTTAAATTAGATTTTGTATTGCATGCACCACTCCCCAAAAGTTCCAAGGGAAGAAAAAGAAAGTTGAGATTTAAAAGTTGCCTTGAAAAGGGAGGAGGACATTATAAAAAGAAACCACCACCAAAAGGTCAATTAGGAAGCCAAAACAGGTGCAAGAAGTGTAAGCAACTTGGACACAGGCAAGCTGGATGCCCAACTAATGGAGTGAAGAAAAGGTCATTTATATTGATTTAGATTTTCTTAACTCATATTTTCTCTTGTAATGCTCGAGTTTGTAACAATATTTGGATTTCTTGACAGGAAACCGAAACCTAGAAAGATAAAACCAAACACCGAAATTGATGTTGAATGTACAATCCCAGGAGACGCTCTCCAACAAGTCAGCCCATGTCATGTTACAAGGAGGTAAGAAATAAAGCTTCCCTCCAATTTCTCAACTGGGCATGGCATATTTTTTTCTCAAACTACATATTGTGCAGCCAATCATCTCTTTGTAGCCCTCTTGGAGGGATGTCTCCATTGCCTGTCTCACAAACGAGCCCTCGCCCTATGACTATGAGGTATTTTTTTGGCCTTATATTCAGTATCTCTACAAATGTGGCATGTTTTTATCTTAAACAATGTTTTTTTGTGTAGTCAATCATCTCCCCGTAGCCCTCTTGGAGGGATGTCTCCATTGGGTGTCCCACAAGCTAGCCCTCAACCTATGACGCGGAGGTAAATTTTTTCCAGCCTATCTTCAATATCTCTACAATTGTGGCATGTTTTTATCTTACACAATACTTTTTTGTGTAGTCAATCATCTCTTCGCAGCCCTTTTGGAGGTACATCTTCAGTGGCTGTCCTACAAGGCAGCCCTCTTCCAATCACAAGGAGGTGAAAACAAATCTGATTTATTTCTTGAATTGTGTATAACATTGGTCTTATTTTTTTAATGCATGAAATTGATGTATTGTGTAGGCAACTTTCTATGGAAACTGGGACTCCCGCTTCTCCACCAAAAGTAGTTGTGAAGGCCACAAAAAGCTCACGCCGAGGAAGAGAAAAAGAGTGTAGCATGCCATTTTGTAATCTTGTTATGTGTAGTGATCTGCACGAAGTTAATGCCACTTCTTTAAGAAGTCGATGCTTTTCGATTAAATTCCTGTCTTCAATGTTTGTGATTTTGTCAGTGTGTGTACTCAGATGATTATTCACTTAAAAGCTTGATGCAACTTTTCAGATATATTAATTCTGGATTGTCATATATATATATTCTTGTGATATGTGTGGTACATATATATAGAGAGGTCATGTCAAAATTTCAGGTGAAAATGCTGTAGAAATTTTGATTATATCCCTATCAACAGAACTATATATCACCACATGTTACATCCCAATCTGAATTTTGATTACATCCATATGGACAAGCATCCATATCTGTTTGCAACAGTTGGTACAGCCATCAGGTAACAAATTTATTAGTGTGTGTTACTAGTATTTGAGCCATATGCTAATAAAGCTAGCAATCAGAGCAACGAGTAGCTTGCAACTGATGGAGCAGCCAGCATGTACAACGAGAACTTCTCCAGCCAGCCAGTACTGCAACGAGCAGCTAAGTCTGGACGGGGCATGCGCTGCATAGGTACGGGCGACAAGTGGGAAGGAGGAACGGCAAGGTGGTGGTGCAGGAAAGGAGGCACGGCGAGACGGCGGCTCGCTGGCAAGCTGGCACAGCGAGGCGGCGGCGACGGGAGTAGGCACGACGAGGCGGCGCCGTGCTTCGTTCTGTGATCACCTCGTATGACCAGGAAATGAGCTGAGGGCAAATTCGTCCTAATATATATGACGTGAGTGCCTAATGGTGCAAAAGAAGGAAAAAAAACTATTTGTAGTATTTTGTCCAGCTACTACTCAAAAATGTGGTATATAATCTAATAAAAAGAAAGGTGTGGTAAAGGGGCAAAGTTCCAGGAAAGATGTGGCATTTCCTCAAATTGCCCCTATGTCTAAGGTGGTAGAACTCTCCACGACTTCGTCTTTTTGTCTTGTACGTCAAGCCTTGTAGAATAGTCTTCTTGTCTTGTACGTCAAGCCTTGCAGAATCACTATATATTTCTCCTAAGCGGGGACATCATCAATAACCCATGAACCAATCTTCAAACCGCAGCACCTCGGTCCTTCCGAGCTGCTTCATCGTCTTCAGTCGCCCGTCTTGAAACTAGTTTAACAATAGTCTCCCGATTAGTGTCGTCATCCAGCTGACCTCCACTTGTCGAGGTGCCTTCCAAGGTGAATTGAACCACAACGGCTTTAGAATTGTCTAAGAGAGAGAACTGAACTACGTGCCCGAAGAGTTTTCCCGTGTGGCCCGTCACGGGGCAGGACAAGTTTCCACATAGCGTCTCAAAAGTCCTCCTGCATGGCTCTGACGAGTGAGGACGGTCTTATCCACGGGCCCACACGGCCACGTGCTAGCTTTGACCTGACGGTCAATGTAACATACCTCCAAAGCCACGTCCTATCGAGAGGGGGTGTGCGAGGGCGAGGCGATGCGAGAGATAACTTTGGCTCTCATTTCCCCCGCACTCACCTTCTTGCTCACCCAAAGCTCCAAGTGCTCCATTGTCGCGCCGCAAGCTTTTCTCCTTCTACGCGCCGCAACTTTCCACCGTAGCCAAAGTGATGGCTAGCGAGCGACGCCTGAGGAAGGCAGGTCAGCTCGTCGATATGGGCATCCAACACCCAAGGTGGCATCCACAACTAATGGAAAGTGCACCGCCGGATACTTGCCGCTGCCAGAGACCGCCTTCCCACGCCCCGGGCTCACCACGGTCGACGATGTCATCGTGCAGGAGACCATCCCCTATCCCAAGGAGAACGAACATGTATGCTTCCTGCCCTTTCGGATCCGTGGTTTGGGGTTTCCGGCAGTTACTGTTGGTTACCAAAAAAATCTCTAGCAGAGTTAATGTAAGTTACCAAAATGTTACAAAAATCTCTAGTAGTGCATACCTACAACTGGAAAGATCTGTTGCTTTTTTTTCCTGCCAGAAAACTCGTTTGCTCAAAATCCAGGTGCTATTTTTGAGCCAGAAAATTAGATTACTCAAAAGTTTCGGAGGGGGCTGTTTTTGTGACAGAAAACCTGATTATGGATGAAGGCAAAAGATCCATGCAACAATTATGTAGGCTTATCAGGGGCACCAAGCACAAACTAAGGCATAAGATAAACAGAAGAAGAAACTACTACATAACATCAGATGCCACTTGCCAGTAACTGCATCCTGGCATTGGAAGTAACTGCCAGAAAAAACAAATGTACGGGTACAAACTAAAAGAATGGATCATGTCGACAAAACTTGTGGTCAGCTCAACCTGTGCCACTTGCAAATGTTTTGCTAGTTTCGTTCGCCCTCATTGAAATAGGAAGTCCCGCAACCGTGTTGCTCACCACAAACCAATCATCTTCCACCAGAAGCCTCCGGCACCAAGCCAGATAATGATGTTAACAACGGAGATGACAAATCCGTAGCCCCACCACTCAGCAAGCGGAACATAGCCAGCTCCATAGAAGACGGGGGCTGACCCTATGCCATAATGGGTCAGGCCACCCATGAGGTTTGAAAGGAATGACATAACCATGGCAGCGAAAAGCGGAGGGGTGCCCAAGGCACTCGCCACAGACAGGAACGCAGTGAACATTGCACCGATGTGTGCAGCACCACTAGCAAAGAAGTAGTGGGAGTAGAAGTACATCAGCACCAAGACACCGAATGAGAGTTGCCAGGACAGACCAAGACCTCCAACAAACTGAGAGGAAAACAGATCAAGATATCAGAAAATGAAAATATTGAAAGCACTTTCCATCTAACTATGTTGATGTTACTCGACTCGCAAAAATATTGGAATATCAGGTCTGGAATGATAAAGCCATCATATTTCAATTCACCAACAAACTAATGAGCCCTCATGTGATATGTCTTACTTCCTTCAGATGTACTCCCTCCGTTCCGAATTACTTGTCTTGGATTTGTCTAGATACGGAGGTATCTAGCACTAAAATGAGTCTAGATACATCCGTATCTAGACAAATCCAAGACAAGTAATTCGGAACGGAGGGAGTATATAACCAGGAAATAAATTTCTAGTTCAGATCTAACAATCTAACCCAGCATATCAGCGGTAGGGTGCAGACATACGAGTAAAAGAACTTTTTGCAACGGATACCAGCAACATTAAAAGAATAAAGTTCAGTGAGGTGCCAGCATATAGAAAATTTCGTGCTGTCAAAATGCTAATAACGTGGCATAGTACAGCAACGCACATCCATCATGCTCAAAGCCTATAATTAGTAAGCAAGAATAACTAAATAGGAGCCAATATCATTTCAAGAGGAAACTGAGGGAAATAGAATGGAGCCATACCTTAACAACAGTCTCGCTGAACCAAGAAATCAACCCATATTTGTTGAGGTAGCCAGCCATCGCAATCAGCGCAGCAAACCAAGTAAGGGTATCCCATGCTACAGACTCTGCCAAACACTCTTTCCATGTGACAACTCCTGTAATTAGGAGGACAGATAGGCCAAGAATCGCTGCAGACACTGCATCTACACTCAGCATTCCTCCAAAGATCCAAAGTCCAACCTGGTGGCATGGACAGTACAATGTTTCAGTAGGAAAAAGTTTTCCAGATTACATTCAAGCAAGATGCAGACAGGTGGATGTACGAACAGCCATGTTTCAACAAGGTTACCCAACTTTATGCAAAATAAGGCACTCAATAAGTAACAGTGATTTAAGCCATAAATTGTGCAATGCTCTAAATATGAACAAAAACACAACCGAAAACAACAAAACAGAACCCTACGGTATTTCAGACTGTCTACTGAAAAATTTCAACTGTGTAATTCTCGAGGTGCCCCCTGTAGTTAAATGGCTCAATCCATCAGTCACTAAACAACACTTGAACACATTTTAGATAAATTCCAGTCAACATACATCCTTATGTCTCTCTCTATCTACCTCAAACCTTCCCCCGTCTTCACCAGTAACCCACCATGCACCACCTCCTCCACTTCCCAAGCGCCATCGCTGCCACCAGATCTGTGTCAATCTCCCCCGCTTCCTAACCCTATCACCTCGCTGCCATATGCCAACTCCTCTTGGTCGACCAGCCCTCTGACAATGGCTGTCTTCCCTGCTCATGTCGTCACTGCTTCGCTGCACCGTCCTCACACACTGCTGCCACACCCACCAACCTTCCCTCTAAGCCCAGGGAGCACAACAAACCCCAGGCCCCTGCAACCCTAAACCCTAAGCCAATGAGGTAAAGGGGAGGTCTCTGGCGAGGTCCATCATCACGGGAGGAAGAAGCTGAGGATGGAACAGAAGCAAGACCCATGTCGACTGCATTAAAGAATACTCCAGGCAACTGGGCTCTTGCAGTTTGGTTTAAATCAAGAGTCCAGTCTCTTAGGCACTCCTAATCTAGACAAGGCCACCATGTTGTCATGGAAATCTCTATTTCTAAACGGCTCTTTCAACTCCTCAAATACTAGAGGATCAAGTCCTAACACTGGATGACAGTGGCATACAAATAGCACTGAGCACAAGAGAGTATAGAAGTTACCTCATCACAATAATAAGAGCAATTGCGAACTAATTAGGCATGGTTCAAACGAAACAGTTGCAAAAAAAGATAGGAGGTACAGGTGGCATCATACCGTGAGCAGAAGCGTGCCGGCCATGATCTTCTCCTCCGTGCTCATGGGTCCCATCTTTGCCAGCCTCTCCTTGGCCAAGCGTGGTGCATCAGGGCTGGTCTTCACCTCCGGTGGGTAGATGACATAGAGGACCAGCGGCACAATCAGCAGCGACAGCAGCCCTGGCACAATGGCCGCCTTTGCCCACAGCGTCCACCCGATCCCCTGCCCGATGGTGCTGAGCGTCAGGTTGGCAGCAAGCGGATTGGCCGCCATCGCCGTGAGGAACATCGCTGACGAAACGACCGACGTCTGGAAGCATGTGAGCATGAGCCAGGCGCCGAGCTTTCGCTCTGTGCCGTCGTCAGTGCGCGATCCACACGCCTCGCAGAGGGATTTCACGAGCGGGAGGAAGATGCCACCAGCCCGCGCGGAGACCGAGGGGATTGCAGGCGCGAGGAACGCCTCGGCAAAGACGAGCGAGTAACCGAGGCCGAGCGTGGAGCCCCCGAATGCTTTAACGAATTGGTAGGCGACGCGGTTCCCGAGCCCCGTCTTGATGAAGCCCCGAGCGAAGAAGAAGGCGAGCGCGATGAGCCAGGGGATGGGGTCCCCGAAGGCCGAGAAGGCGGCGGCGAAGGTGAGGGTGCGGGTGAGCACGGCGGCGCCCAAGCCAAGCAGCGCGACGGCGCCCAGCGGCAGCGGCTGCGTGATGATCCCGACGATGGTGGCGAGGAACACGGCGAGCAGCTGCCACGCGTTGCGGGCCACGCCGGCGGGGGCAGGGATGAACCAGATGATGACCCCCGTGGCAATGGAGGCCAGCAGCGGCTTGATGGCCGCGCCCTGCAGGGCTGGCTTCGCCGGCGGCGAGACCGGCGCGGGGGGAGATGCCGGCGCCGCGGCGACGGGCGGGAGGAGGTGGCGAGCTGTGGACGGGGTCAGGGGCTTGGGGAGGGAGTGGGAGTGGGAGTGGGAGAGGGAGAGGGAGATGGGCTTCGATGAGAGTGGGGAGGTGGGGCGGCGGCGGAGGGAGAATGAGGGGAGGTGGGGGCGGTGGCGGATGCCCAGGTGGTGGCAGGTGAGCGGCGAGGCCGCCGACGCGGAGGAGGCCATGGCGTCGACGGCGGCGGCGGGGAGGGAAGGGGGGAGGAGGAATGGAGATGGGAAGGGAGGTGGGGTTTAATTGGATGGACGGCGGCTATGGGGTTGGACGGGGAAGCGGCATTGGGCGTATCGGATCCAGAGATTGGTTCCTTCGCGCGTGCATCCGGTGTTCGTAGACCAGGTACTAGTGTCGAGAACCGCTGCACCTGCAGAGAGCATATGCTCCTGTGAGCAAAAATAATGGTAGAAAAAACGAAAATAATTAGATATGTTCGTTGTCACACCCAAATGCTACCTGCAAAATTTTAGGTGAAAAGCCTAAGCATTTTGACCTGCGAGAAAAAAAAGTTGAACCCCAAATATTACCTCCACAAGTTACACTTAATTTAATTTTATTCACCGACGAAGCATTGTTATCATGTTTCGCATAAAAATTGTCAAGTCTACTTGTTACACTAACATGAACATCCACACAAAAAATCAGAATTTTTAAATTTATTTACTATTTATTTTTAATTTAATGTTCATCCGGAAGCATATGCTCCCCAGAGCTAAAACGGCTTTCCCTACAAATTGCAACTATATAAACAAGTTATGTGGATCCTAATTTCTCAAGATGGTATCTCACAATAAAAATTCTCAAGTCGGTGGGATGGAAAGCCAACTGGATAAACTCGGTTGATCTCTTAATTGTGCTGTCATCTCTACAATTACAATGATTATCGTTGAGCTCATATCGGTAGAACATGACTAAGAGAATCATCAAGCAAATAGATAATTGAGACGTGCTTTTCCAAGCGCTGGTTCAGGTTATGTCAACGGCGGTAATTAGTGTCAAATGGTATCACGTTTGTTTCCTCATCCATTTTGATGGCCTATTTGCCTTGGAATTCCCAACTTGCAGCTTGCAGCTGGAAGGCAGAGCTCTGAAACCTAGATGGTTGTAGCAGAATGGCGTTGACACGGAGAAACCTTGGCATGGGTTGCCACCGCCTATTGACAAGGAGGTTTGTGCATTATATGTTTCTTGCAATGTGATTCACATTGGTGACGGTAAATCCATGTCCTTTTGATTTGGCCACTGGCTAGTGGCATCACACCGACGGTTGCATTTTTTATTTGTACAAAACACAGTAGATAATGGTGTACCAGGCTGATAAACGAAAGATGGATTGGTCTTACTGATAAACCAATCTTATTCAACCAGCCCTGGTTATCTCTGTCAGTTCACCAGCAGTGTTGAAGCACCCTTCAAACATATCGTTTAGAAAAAAATATCCACCTTCCCGAAAAAAATAGTGTTTTTCTCTTGGCTGTGAATAGAGGGGAACTGTTTGACAGCTGATAATCTCGCAAAACGGGCATGGCCTCACAATCCAATTTGCCGCCTATGCAATCTCTATGAGGAACATGTTGCACACATTTTCGCTCAATACCCCTTCTCGACTGGAATTTGGGGATTTTGTTTTACCAAAATTCAGTTTCCTCCAAATCAATAACCCAATACCGAACCAGTCAACCTAATCGATTGGTGACCAATGGGCTAATGGCACTAGAGCAACTACTAGAACTCGCAGGAAGGCTTTCTCATACCTGGTATTATGAGCTAAGGACTCGGCTGTGTATTGGGATCAAAGTAGTTAGATGGATAGGCGAAGTGTAGGATTCAGTTCTTTCAGGGGGTTTTACATCATGTACCTGTAACACATGTATTTATGACAAAGTCTGAGTTAAGATGCTAAAAATGACTAGCTAGGGTTGAAATGCCCTAAAATTCATAATAAATAAAATATCAATGTCTGCTTTTCTTCTTTTTTGCTCTCTCCATATCGCTCTTCGACTGTGACCTCCCAAACTAAAGTATGAGCACGAATTAAGTCAATTTGCCCACATCGTATAACACATACGATAGTTGGCAAGATCTAAATCATGTTTTTTTGTGGGTCAAATACTTGTATTACTCAAATCATAAGGTTCATACAATCAACCACAGCTAACTTCACAGCAACTGGAGGCAAATAGGCTACATCATCAAATGCTAGTTTCCAAAATGTATTTATCCTGACTTGTACAAAATATATTCTGGTGTTATCATGCACTTGCAAAGTTTGATTTGTTTGTGTTCTTACGAAAAAAAGAAGCCTGATTAGTGAAATGTTTCTTTTAACTGGGAGACTTGTAAGGATAGGTCAGCGCACAAGTGCGTCAGAGACTTGTAAGGATAGGTCAGCGCACAAGTGCGTCAATTGTTTTTACAAATGCAAAATTGGATTCGATTAGCACTTGCATAAAAGTGAATTAAGAGTAGGGCGAAGCCACTAAGGCTATGTTTGGTAGTGAAGTACTAGAAAAACTGAAGTATTAAAAACCAAAGTATTTTAGTCAGTAGGTACAAGATACTACAGTTTTTACATAGCAAAGTATCTTGAAGTATTGAGAATAATGTGACACTTTTGGCAAGTGCTTATATGCACCAACATCAATTAGCTAGCTAGCATATGAAGCAGTTGCAATGCGCGCCTTGCTAGCTAGCTGGACGCACTGAACGGGCATGCATGACAACCAGTCACATGCACTGAACTACCATGCACAAAGCTAGCTTACAGGAAAAGAAGACACTTGAACACGTGTAACACCCCGGATGTAATTTACCTTATATGCATCCCAACTCTTGCCGTTTCCGGCCTAAGTTATTTTATTTTCCTCGGGTGTCGGTTTTTGTCTCCGTGTGTTGTTGCCTTTGTCATGCATCTCATATCATGTCATCTTGTGCATTGCATTTGCATACGCATTCGTCTCATGCATCCGAGCATTTTCCACGTTGTCCGTTTTGTATTCCGGCGCTCCTATCTCCTCCGGTGGTCCTTTCTACCTCCTTTCGTGTGTGGGGGTTAAATATTTCCGGATTGGACCGAGACTTGCCATGCGGCCTTGGTTTACTACCGGTAGACCGCCTATCAAGTTTCGTGCCATTTGGACTTCGTTTGATACTCCAACGGTTAACCGAGGGACCGAGAAAGCCTCGTTTGTGTTGCAGCCCAACACCCTTCCAATTTGGCCCAAAACCCACCAAAACCCTTTCCATCTTCTAGAGCGTCCGATCACGATCGCGTGGCCGCAAACCGCTCCTCATTCTGAGCTTCCTACCTCCTCCTATCTATAAAAAGGCCTCCTCCCCGAAAATTCCGGATCCAAACCACCCCTAACCCTAGCCCCGCTCCTCTCCGCGCGGCCGGACACGTCCGCCGGCCGCCGAACAGACCGCCGCCGCCACTCTTTGCCCGCCACGTGTCAATCTCCGGGTGTCCCCGCGCCGAAGCCCTCCGGGCCCGTGGCCGGCCCGCCCGCGCCCGCGCACGGGCCAGAGGAGCTCGCCTCTGCCGCCTTCGTCTTTTCCTTCGCCGGCCGCCGGCCGCCTTCGCTCGTCGCTCCGCCGCCTTCGCCCGAGCGCCGCACCTCGCCTGACCACCGCCGGCGCCGCCCCGCTCCGTCCCGGCCACCCGGAGCCGCCGCCTCGCCGCACCTCGTCGAGCGCGCCAAGTCCGAGCTCCGGCGGGCCCTCCTCCTCGCTCCACCTCGATCTCCGGCCGCGTCCCCTTCTCCGACGAACAGGAGCTCCGGCGACCTCGGGTTTCCTCCGGTGAACAGTACCGCGCCAGATCCGATCCAGATCTGAGGGTTGACCAAATTCTTTTGACCTAATCCCCTTTTTTTTGCATTCTTACACATGCTATATCTCTGCATCCGTAGCTCCGATTTGCACGTGTAGCATATCATAATGTTCGTCTCGACGAGTACATCATTTCATCTCATTGCATCATTTTCATTTGAGCTTATCTTGATGCCCGAAATTCTGTTGGAAGAGGGCTATGTGGTGAATTTGTCAGATCCGTTTCATCAAATAGCTATTTGTCATTTTTGTCATGTTTAATGTGTGCATGCTATGATCCTGAGCTCTACATGTGTTTTGTTATATGCCATGCCATCTTTCCAGAGGTGCTTGCCATGTATTTTTTTTGACATTTGTGGTGACTAACACAAGCTTGCAAAGTAGCGTAATCGGTAATGTTGTTTTCAGGGACTTCGAATTTCACCAAGTCCTTGTCCTGATTTTGTCGTTATGCCATATGTTCATGTTGTTTCCTAGTGATCCGTGTCTCTTTTGAGGACGATCAGTAAGGATGTTTTGTTAACATTGTGGTGCTCTATCCATCCATGTCTTTGTTTGCATTTATGGAGCACCCTAGATTGAGTCAATCGAGCTCTACTTTTGCTATTTCGTGAATCGTGGCAAATTGTTGACATGTTAGCGATTTTGCCGAGTATGTTGCTATTGATCCGTGCATGCTATGTTGTTGTCCTTGCCATGTCTAGCTTCTATGCTATGTATTCTTGATGGGTGTATGCTTAGTTTGTTATTCCATTCTCTGTAGTGAGTGCATCGAGCTCGTAAACATGCCTACTCGTTAACTAATTTGCATGCTCTGGTTTTTCTCTAAGTCTGAGATCTGTTTATGTTTTTGCCATGTCCACATGCTTGCAATTGTATTTTCTGATCCATTTTGGCTCAAGGTCACTAAGGGACTTTTGTTAAGTGCTTTGAGTAGCTGCATGCCATGCCTTGCTTTGCCATGTTAAGTTTCTGTAGCATGTAGTTTTCATGCCCTAAAGTGTGCTTCCTGATGATAAATTTCAGACTTGTGTTAATTTCACTAAGTCTGAAACCTGTTATCGTTTGCACTTTTGCCATGCTTGTTTGTACCTGTTAATAGATGAATTAGCCGTAGCTCAGTGTTCATCTTTTGTCAAGCTTCATGAGTGGATCACTGCCATGTATTTTGTTGTCATGTTTGAGTGCTGTTGCATATTTATCTTGGTGCATTTAGTTGGTCACTTGCTGATTATCGTAGACCGGTGCCATATTTGTTTTGCTTGCCATTTCCAAACCATGCATCCGATTCCGGTGATCTTTATATCGATTTCAACCGAAATCACCTCACCTTTCCAGTGGCACTCTTGGATTTCCAAGTTGAGACCAGGTTCAATCATTCCTTGTCAAATCTTGCATATGCATCACAAATCGCATCCCGCATAGCATACCATGTTTGCATCATGTTGTTTGAGCATTGCACGTGGTTGATTATATTCCTTTTGCTTGTTTGTTTTGTTTGGATAGAGCCGGGAGACGAGTTCGCGAACGAGGAGCCCATTGAGTTCGCTTACGAGGATCAAGTCAACTCCGACAACTTTGCAGGCAAGATGATCATACCCTCGAAATCACTTCTATCTTTGCTTGCTAGATGCTCGCTCTTTTGCTATGCCTATGCTACGATGCCTACCACTTTCTTATCATGCCTCCCAAATTGCCATGTCAAACCTCTAACCCTCCATGTCCTAGCAAACCATTGATTGACTATGTTACCGCTTTGCTCAACCCCTCTTATAGCGTTGCTAGTTGCAGGTGAAGATTGGAGATCGTTTCTTGTTGGAACATTGTTTATTGTTGGGATATCACTATATTATCTTGTTATCTTAATGCACCTATATACTTGGTAAAGGGTGGAAGGCTCAGCCTTTTGCCTAGTGTTTTGTTCCACTCTTGCCGCCCTAGTTTCCGTCATATCGGTGTTATGTTCCCGGATTTTGCGTTCCTTACGTGGTTGGGATATAATGGGAACCCCTTGACAGTTTGCCTTGAATAAAACTCCTCCAGCAATGCCCAACCTTGGTTTTACCATTTGCCACCTAGCCTCTTTTTCCCTTGGGTTTCCGGAGCCCAAGGGTCATCTTTATTTAAACCCCCCCCCGGGCCAGTGCTCCTCTGAGTGTTGGTCCAAACAGAGCCACTTGCAGCGCCACCTCAGTGAAACTTGAGGGTTGGTTTTAGTTGTACGTAGTGTTCATCTGAGTGTGACCTGAGAACGAGATATGTGCAGCCCCTATCGGGATTTGTCGACACATTCGGGCGGTGTTGCTGGACTTGTTTTACCATTGTTGAGGATGTCTTGTAAAACAGGGATGCCGAGTCTGATCAGAATGTCTCGGGAGAAGGAATATCCTTCATTGACCGTGAGAGCTTGTGATGGGCTAAGTTGGGACTCCCCTGCAGGGATTTGAACTTTCGAAAGCCATGCCCGCGGTTATGGGCAGATGGGAATTTGTTAATGTCCGGTTGTAGATAACATGAAACTTAACTTAATTAAAATGAATCAACCGCGTGTGTTACCGTGATGGTCTCTTCTCGGCGGAGTCCGGGAAGTGAACACGGTGTTGGAGTAATGCTTGACGTAGGTTGTTATAGGATCACTTCTTGATCATAGTTCTTCGTTCGTGCTTTGCCTTCTCTTCTCGCTCTCTTTTGCGAACAGGTTAGCCACCATATATGCTAGTCGCTTGTTGCAGCTCCACATATTACCTTGCCTTTACCTATAAGCTTAAATAGTCTTAATCACAAGGGTGCGAGATTGCTGAGTCCCCGTGACTCACAGTTTACTTGAAAATCAGATGCAGGGACTGATGATACAGTTCCAGATGATGCACTTGAGCTCAAGTGGGAGTTCGATGAAGACTCTCACTGTTACTATGTGAAAGTGCGTTATATCGACTAGAGGGGGGGTGAATAGGCGATTTTTATGAAAGTCTTCAAAACATGGAAGTTTCGAAGACAAACAATAGAAATAAACCTATTACCATGCAGCGGAAGGTAGACTACACTAGGCAAACCATAGTCAAGTATTCAATGAAGTGAAAGCACAATGACTAATAGCAGCTAGGTAGTAAGGATCAGGTAGGAAGATATTATGAAGCCAAACAGAACACACAGTCACTCAATGAAGACAAAAGATAGTGCAATCATACAATGACTTCACAAGGACCAACAGTAAGTAAAGGGAAGGGAAGGATGAAACCAGTGACTCGTTGAAGACAATGATTTGTTGGACCAGTTCCAGTTGCTGTGACAACTGTACGTCTAGTTAGGGCGGCTAGGTATTTAAACCTGAGGACACACAGTCCCGGACACCCAGTCCTGAACATGCAACTCAGGACACCCACACAGACCTCGCCCAATCACTCTGGTAAGTCTTCAAGGTAGACTCCCAAACCTTCACAGACTTCGTTCACCGACGATCCACAATGTCTTTTGGATGCTCAGAATGCGACGCCTAACCGGCTGGAGGATTCACAGTCCTCAAGTGTAATAAGTCTTCAGATCACACAGACAAGAAGACTTAAGTGATGCCTAACTCTCTTTGGCTCTGGGTGGTTAGGGCTTTATCCTCGCAAGGAATTCTCTCTCAAAGGCTTCGAGGTGAGTTGCTCTCAAACGACAAAAGCCGTACACTAACTCTGAGCAGCCAACCGTTTATGGTTGTAGGGGGTGGGCTATTTATAGACACTAGGCAACCCGACCTGATTTGTCCGAAATGACCCTGGGTCACTAAGGAACTGACACGTGTTCCAACGGTCAGATTTTAAACTCACACGGCAACTTTACTTGGGCTACAAGCAAAGCTGACTTGTCCGACTCTCGACAAGATTCGCTCTCGTAGTCTTCACTCGAAGACATAGGTTTTGGTTAAGCATCACTTCAGTCATTCTGACTGGTTCTCTTGGACCCCACTTAACAGTACGGTGGTTCCTATGACTCAACAAAGAAAAAGAACTACGAAAGATCTAAGTCTTCGAGTTCCATAGGCTTCAAGCGATGTCTTATCTTGTCATAGTCTTCGATGTGAATATCTTCATATACCACCTTTGACATCAATGTCTTCATATATTTTTAGGGGTCATCTCTGGTAGGAAAACCGAATCAATGAGGGACTTCTACATGTGTTGTCCTGCAAGTCTCACAAACACATTAGTCCCTCAACTAGGTTTGTCGTCAATACTCCAAAACCAACTAGGGGTGGCACTAGATACACTTACAATCTCCCCCTTTTTGGTGATTGATGACAAACTAGTTGAAGTTTTCAACGGGGAATATAATATGTGAAATTGCAAAAGTATAAAGAATTGTCTTCATAAGCTGCAAGGGCTCCCCCTGAAGATGTGCATATAAGTAATTTGCTTTTGGAATGCAAATGCACATGGCAGGTTATACTCGTAGAGATCCTCTTCAACTTATGATGACAATTCATTATGCATGAGAAGGTATGTGAAGATAATGACATGCATAATGAAAAATGGACGTCTGCAAAATGATCTAAGTGTGGAATTTATCGTCGCACATGCAGAATTTATCATCGCATCACAAAGTGGCAAATAAGTAGCAGACGACCATCGAGTTTAAGTGTTACAACTCAAAGAACCAAATGTATCAAAACGAGAGTTGTAAACACGAAGCAAAATATAAAGCACCCACCCATATGGACCCGTTTGAAGACTATCAAACTCATATGCTTCTCCCCCTTTTGTCAGTAAGAACCAAAAAGGTTCGAAGACATAGAGCATCTACTCGTTCCCATGAGGAGTAGGTGAAACAGCAGGGTCGTCGGTGGTGTTCGGCAGTGCAGAAGAACTTGGAGCAGTGTCGAAGCGTGCTGAAGGAGGTGGCGGTGAAGTAGCATCATCTTCGTCCTCGATCACTCTGGCATTCACAGTTGCAGCAGAGGAAGAGAACTCAGAGTCTTCAAGGGATGGAGTTCGTCGCAGCACTGCCCTTCGAGGAGGTGTGGAGTCAAACTTGAAGCGTTCAGAGAAGCCATCCTCTTGAAGATCATCTTCAGAGCACATTAGCGTCAGCCCTTTTCAGGTGCGTCGAGAGGTTTCGTGTGCAACAAAGGCATTCTTGCAAGATTGCGAATGCGATTAACATCCACCAAGAGGCTTTGCATTTGGTGCCTCAGCCAGTCATGATGCCTATCCTGTTTCTGATGCAGAGCCACAAGAAGCTCTCAGTCATTGAGAACACGAGTGCGCTTCTTGGGTCGTTGGGCAATTGTGCTATTGGTGGCTTCAGTGAGAGCAGGATGCGGTGCACCTGTAGTTCTAGCCAAAGGATACACACGAGTGACTGCTACAACTCCTTCAATGTTCTGAGAAAAATTTGATGCTCTGCATTCTGAAGACTTAGAGGTTCCTTGGTAGGCTCAAGATAAATGGCTTCAATAGACATATCCACATCAGGCAGAAAGATCCAATGATTGCGAGCAGATGGCTGATATGAGATAGCGGAGTGGAGTTTAATCAGCCGCATTATCCATGGAGCGTAGAACTTCAAGCCAAAAAGATCAGAGCCTGATGCAGCAAGTTGGCGAATGAAGAAGTCCTGTGCATTGAAGCATTTGCCATGAAGAATATAGAAGACCAAAGTCTTCATTGCATCTTCCAGCTTGGCATGTGGAGAATGTCCTTTTATGGGCCAGAGAGTTCGCCTTATGATGTGATAAATAGTCCTTGGCAGATACTCAAGTTCTTCAACGAAGAACTCCTTGGGATATGCAGCATCTTGGGGCAATGGCTTCATCATACTGAGCATCTGACTCATGTTAGGTTCAGGCTTCTGAAAGATGCTCTCCACAGCTTCATTGTGAAGTTGACAGCCAGATTCATAGAGATCGCCAAGAGTGGGTAGACCAGTGAGCTCAATGATATCAAAGGCTTTGGCTTCGTGATGAATATTTCCTGTCATCCACTCCAGGACCCAAGTCTTCGGATCTCTGTTGTACCCACGGATGTGAAGTGTGGCATAGAACTGGAGCAGCAACTCTTCATTCCAATGCTCTTGGTCGGTGACGAACGGCAGCAATCCAACCTCTTTGAAGCAATCCAGAGCTTCTTCCAGACAGGGCAGACCAGCTATTGCTTCAATGTCAAGACGCTTATGTGGGAAGATGCGACCTTGATTGTATAGAATGCAGGAGTAATAGCTTCGCTACGGATAGCTCCAGAACCGATCAGATGATATTCTTTCCCTTGAGTAGGGGTTCCTGGAGCTATTGAAGAAAGTGTTGTCTGCTTTGAAGCCATTGACATTGAAGGATCCAGGTGCTGATGCAGGACCTGGAAACCTGGGCAATCTGGGGATTGGCTTCTGTACCTGAGGCCTGTGCTCAACATGGTAGTCGAACTGAGGACCAGCAGCAGGCGCAGGAACAGAAGCAGTAGCATCATTGGCTTCACTGACTTCTGGTGCTTGGGTTGGTGAAGGCTCCACACTGGCTTCAGCCATGACAGCGTCATCGGCTTCATTGGTGTTGGTGGTGGCAGCCTCGAGATTCTCAACCTCCACTTGACGAGCTGGAGGGTCGGTCACAGTCACGTTCTCCTCGAGAACAGCTTCTTGGTGCGATGGGGAAGTAGCAGCTTTTGGGGTTTCTTCTTCATTGGCTGATGCAGCCGGAATGTCTTCAGCAGCTTTAGCTTCAGACTCAGAGACTGGAGGCCTTGGTCCTTTGCGAAGCCTGCGTAACGCTGGCGATGCCTGTGGAGTTGGAGTTGGCTGGGCCTCAAAGTCTTCTTCCTCTTGTGCTTGTGGGCGATCAGCCCATGATGCATCCTGAGCAATTGGCGTCAGAGGACGACCAATGCTGATGAGTTCGCTGTGCGTTAGCACGGGCGATGATACCTGTTGGTGCTCGAGCTGAGGAAGAACTGCATCATCTTCAACATGGTCATGGTGACCAATGTCTTCAGCAGCGATGGGATCAGCTGCTGGAAAGTCTTCAGCTTCATGAGCCCTTGTGAAAGCAGGCTCATGGACAGTCAGTTGGTGCTCTTGAGGTTCAGCGTCAGGGCGAACCATGGAGATGGGTTCAACAATCAAGGGCTCTGTGGGAGCAGCCCGTCCCTTCTTGGTCTTCCGCTTCTTCTTGGAGGAGGCAGTAGCAGAGGCTTCAAGATGTTTCCTCTTCCTTGCTTCAACCTCAGCAGTCCTCATCTTCTTCAGCTCTAAAGCGGTTGACCGGGCCTTTGGCTTCGAGCTAGTCATGCTAGTTGGGAAGACAATGGGATCTGCTTCCTGCCTTGGTGCGTTGGGTTCGGCCACAGTGGGCTTCTTCTTCTGCTTGGCAGCCATCCTGGGATCAATGCCCGGACGCCCAAGGGCCTTGCGCTTCTCAGCCTCGTTGTAGCCTTACACACACTTGTCAGTGAAGGAAATATGCCCTAGAGGCAATAATAAAGTTATTATTTATTTCCTTATAATCATGATAAATGTTTATTATTCATGCTAGAATTGTATTAACCGGAAACATAATACATGTGTGAATACATAGACAAACAAAGTGTCACTAGTATGCCTCTACTTGACTGGCTCGTTAATCAAAGATGGTTATGTTTCCTAACCATGAACAATGAGTTGTTATTTGATTAACGGGATCACATCATTGAGAGAATGATCTGATTGACATGACCAATTCCATTAGCTTAGCACCCGATCGTTTAGTATGTTGCTATTGCTTTCTTCATGACTTATACATGTTCCTATAACTATGAGATTATGCAACTCCCGTTTACCGGAGGAACACTTTGGGTACTACCAAACGTCACAACGTAACTGGGTGATTATAAAGGAGTACTACAGGTGTCTCCAAAGGTACATGTTGGGTTGGCGTATTTCGAGATTAGGTTTTGTCACTCCGATTGTCGGAGAGGTATCTCTGGGCCCTCTCAGTAATGCACATCACTTAAGCCTTGCAAGCATTGCAACTAAATGAGTTAGTTGCGGGATGATGTATTACAGAACGAGTAAAGAGACTTGCCGGCAATGAGATTGAACTAGGTATTGGAATACCGACGATCGAATCTCGGGCAAGTAACATACCGATGACAAAGGGAACAACGTATGTTGTTATGCGGTCTGACCGATAAAGATCTTCGTAGAATATGTAGGAGCCAATATGGGCATCCAGGTCCCGCTATTGGTTATTGACTGGAGACATGTCTCGGTCATGTCTACATTGTTCTCGAACCCGTAGGGTCCGCACGCTTAAGGTTACGATGACAGTTATATTATGAGTTTATGCATTTTTGATGTACTGAAGGTTGTTCGGAGTCCCGGATGTGATCACAGACATGACGAGGAGTCTTGAAATGGTCGAGACATAAAGATTGATATATTGGAAGCCTATGTTTGGATATCGGAAGTGTTCCGGGTGAAATCGGGATTTTACCGGAGTACCGGGAGGTTACCGGAACCCCCCGGGAGCTAAATGGGCCATGATGGGCCTTAGTGGAAAAGAGAAGAGGCAGCCCTACATGGGCCGCGCGCCCCTCCCCTCCCTTGGTCCGAATTGGACAAGGAGAGGGGGTTGGCCCCTCTCTCTCTTTTCCCCCCTCCACAAGTCCTATTCCAACTAGGATTGGGGTGGGAGGATCCTACTCCCAGAGGGAGTAGGACTCTCCTGGCGTGCCCTATGTGGCCGGCTAGCCTCCCCCCTTTGGTCCTTTATATACTGAGGCAGAGGCACCCTAGAACACACAAGTCGATCCACGTGATCTATTCCTTAGCCGTGTGCGGCGCCCCCAGCCACCATAGTCCTCGATAATATTGTAGCGGTGCTTAGGCGAAGCCCTGCAGCAGTAGCACATCAAGATCGTCACCACGCCGTCATGCTGACGGAACTCTTCCCCGACACTTTGCTGGATCGGAGTCCAGGGATCGTCATCGAGCTGAACGTGTGCTAGAACTCGGAGGTGCCGTAGTTTCGGTGCTTGATCGGTCGGATCGTGAAGACGTACGACTACATCAACCAAACGCTTCCGTTGTCGATCTACTAGGTATGTAGATCATACTGCCCCTCTCGTTGCTATGCATCACCATGATCTTGCGTGTGCGTAGGAATTTTTTTGAAATTACTACGAAACCCAACAGTGGCATCCAAGCCTACGTTTTATATGTTGATGTTATATGCACGAGTAGAACACAAGTGAGTTGTGGGCGATATAAGTCATACTGCCTACCAGCATGTCATACTTTGGTTCGGCGGTATTGTTGGATGAAGCGGCCCAGACCGACATTACGCGTATGCTTACGCGAGACCGTTTCTCCCGACGTGCTTTGCACAGAGGTGGCTTGTGGGTGACAATTTCTCCAACTTTAGTTGAACCAAGTATGGCTACGCCCGGTCCTTGCGAAGGTTAAAACGGAGTCAAATTGACAAACTATCATTGTGGTTTTGATGCGTAGGTGAGATTGGTTTTTACTTAAGCCCGTAGCAGCCACGTAAAACTTGCAACAACAAAGTAGAGGACGTCTAACTTGTTTTTTCAGGGCATGTTGTGATGTGATATGGTCAAGACATGATGTTGAATTTTATTGTATGAGATGGTCATGTTTTGTAACCGAGTTATCGGCAACCGGCAGGAGCCATATGGTTGTCGCTTTATTGTATGCAATGCAATCGCGATGTAATGCTTTACTTTATCACTAAACGGTAGCGATAGTCGTGGAAGCACAAGCTTGGCGAGACGACAACGATGCTACGATGGAGATCAAGGTGTCACGCCGATGACGATGGTGATCACGACGGTGCTTCGGAGATGGAGATCACAAGCACAAGATGATGATGGCCATATCATATCACTTATATTGATTGCATGTGATGTTTATATTTTATGCATCTTATCTTGCTTTGATTGACGGTAGCATTATAAGATGATCTCTCACTAAATTATCAAGAAGTGTTCTCCCTGAGTATGCACCGTTGCGAAAGTTATTCGTGCTGAGACACCACGTGATGATCGGGTGTGATAGGTTCTGTTGGGGAACGTAGCAGAAATTCAAATTTTTTCCTACGAATCACCAAGATCTATCTATGGAGAGACCAGCAACGAGTAGAAAGGGGAGTGCATCTACATACCCTTGTAGATCGCTAAGCGGAAGCGTTCAAGTGAACGGGGTTGATGGAGTCGTACTCGTCGTGATTCAGATCACCGATGATCCTAGTGCCGAACGGACGGCACCTCCGCGTTCAACACACGTACAGCCCGATGACGTCTCCCACGCCTTGATCCAGCAAGGAGAGAGGGAGAGGTTGAGGAAGACTCCATCCAGCAGCAGCACAACGGCATGGTGGTGATGGAGGAGCGTGGCAATCCCGCAGGGCTTCGCCAAGCACCATGGGAGAGGAGGAGGAGGGAGAGGGGCAGGGCTGCACTAACGAGAGATCAAATCGCGTGTTATGGGCAGCCCCTAGGCCTCATATATATAGGGGAAGGGGAGGGCTGCGCCCCCTTTAGGGTTTCCCACCCCCAAGGGGTGCGGCCAGCCCTAGATGGGAAAGGGGCGGCGGCCAAGGGAGGATTCCCTCCCCCCCCAAGGCACCTAGGAGGTGCCTTCCCCTCCTAGGACTCTTCCTTAGGGTTCCCCTTTGACCCTAGGCGCATGGGCCATGAGGGAAGTGGCGCCCCAGCCCACTTTGGGCTGGATCCCTTCCCACTTCAGCCCATGTGGCCCCCCGGGGCAGGTGGCCCCACCCGGTGGGCCCCCGGGACCCTTCCGGTGGTCCCGGTACAATACCGATGACCCCGAAACTTGTCCCGATGGCCGAAACAGGACTTCCTATATATAAATCTTTACCTCCGGACCATTCCGGAACTCCTCATGACGTCCGGAATCTCATCCGGGACTCCGAACAACATTCGGTAACCACATACAAGCTTCCTTTATAACCCTAGCGTCATCGAACCTTAAGTGTGTAGACCCTACGGGTTCGGGAGACATGCAGACATGACCGAGACGTTCTCCGGTCAATAACCAACAGCGGGATCTGGATACCCATGTTGGCTCCCATATGTTCCACGATGATCTCATCGGATGAACCACGATGTCAAGGACTCAATCGATCCCGTATTCAATTCCCTTTGTCTATCGGTATGTTACTTGCCCGAGATTCGATCGTCGGTATACCGATACCTTGTTCAATCTCGTTACCGGCAAGTCACTTTACTCGTTCCGTAACACATCATCCCGTGATCAACTCCTTGGTCACATTGCGCATATGATGATGTCCTACCGAGTGGGCCCAGAGATACCTCTCCGTTTACACGGAGTGACAAATCCCAGTCTCGATCCGCATAAAACAATAGATACTTTCGGAGATACCTGTAATGCACCTTTATAGTCACCCAGTTACGTTGTGACGTTTGATACACCCAAAGCACTCCTACGGTATCCAGGAGTTACACGATCTCATGGTCAAAGGAAGAGATACTTGACATTGGCAAAGCTCTAGCAAACGAACTACACGATCTTTGTGCTATGCTTAGGATTGGGTCTTGTCCATCACATCATTCTCCTAATGATGTGATCCCGTTATCAACGACATCCAATGTCCATAGCCAGGAAACCATGACTATCTGTTGATCACAACGAGCTAGTCAACTAGAGGCTCACTAGGGACATATTGTGGTCTATGTATTCACACGTGTATTACGATTTCCGGATAATACAGTTATAGCATGAATAAAAGACAATTATCATGAACAAGGAAATATAATAATAATACTTTTATTATTGCCTCTAGGGCATATTTCCAACAGTCTCCCACTTGCACTAGAGTCAATAATCTAGTTCACATCGCCATGTGATTAACACTCACATGTCACATCGCCATGTGACTAATACCCAAGAGTTTACTAGAGTCAGTAGTCTAGTTCACATCACTATGTGATTAATACTCAATGAGTTTTAAGTTTGATCATGTTGCTTGTGAGAGAGGTTTTAGTCAACGGGTCCGAACCTTTCAGATCCGTGTGTGTTTTACAAATCTCTATGCCATCTCCTAGATGTAGCTACCACGCTCTATTTGGAGCTATTTCAAATAACTGTTCTACTTGGAGCTATCCTAAATTATTGCTCCATTATATGTATCCGGTCTCTCTACTCAGAGCTATCCGGATAGGTGTCAAGCTTGCATCGACGTAACCCTTTACGACGAACTCTTTATCACCTCCATAACCGAGAAAATTCCTTAGTCCACTAGTTACTAAGGATAACTTTGACCGCTGTCCTATGATCCATTCATGGATCACTCTTGTACCCCTTGACTGACTCATGGCAAGGCACACTTTAGGTGCGGTACATAGCATAGCATACTGAAAAGCCTACGTCTTAAGCATAGGGGACGACCTTAGTCCTTTCTCTCTATTCTGCCATGGTCGAGCTTTAAGTCTTAACTTCGTACCTTACAACTCAGGCAAGAACTCCTTCTTTGACTGGTCCATCTTGAACACCTTCAAGATCATGTCAAGGTATGTGCTCATTTGAAAGTATTATTAAGCATTTTGATCTATCCTTATAGATCTTGATGCTCAATGTTCAAGTAGCTTAATCCAGGCTTTCCATTGAAAAACACTTTCAAAATAACCCTATATGCTTTCCAGAAATTCTACGTCATTTCTGATCAACAATATGTCAACAACATATACTCATCAGAAATTCTATAGTGCTCCCACTCACTTCTTTGGAAATACAAGTTTCTCATAAACTTTGTACAAACCCAAAATTTTTGATCATCATCAAAGCATACATTCCAACTCCGAGATGCTCACTCCAGTCCTTAGAAGGATTGCTGGAGCTTTGCATACTTATTAGCATCTTTCAGGATTGACAAAACCTTCCGGTTGTATCACATACAACCTTTCCTCATTAAAATCATCGAGGAAACAATGTTTTGACATCCTATCTGCAAGATTTCATAAATAATGCAGTAATCGCTAATATAATTCCAACAGACTCTTAGCATTGCTACGAGTGAGAAAATCTCATTGTAGTCAACTCCTTGAACTTGTCGGAAAACATCTTAACGACAAGTCGAGCTTTCTTAATGGTGACATTTACCATCATTGTCCGTCTTCCTTTTGAAATCCATCTGTACTCATTAGCCTTACGACCATCGAGCCGTTCTGCCAAAGTCTACACTTTGTTTTCATACATGGATCCTCTCTCGGATTTTATGGCCTCAAGCCATTTATCGGAATCCGGGCCCACCATCGCTTCTCCATAGCTCGTAGGTTCATTGTTGTCTAGCAACATGACCTTCAAGACAGGATTACGTACCACTCTGAAGTAGTACGCATCCTTGTCATCCTACGAGGTTTGGGAGTGACTTGATCCGAAGTTTCATGATCAATATCATAAGCTTCCACTTCAATTGGTGTAGGTGCCACGGGAACAACTCCCTGTGCCCTGTCACACACTAGTTGAAGAGACGGTTCAATAACCTCATCAAGTCTCCACCATCCTCCCACTCAATTCTTTCGAGAGAAACTTTTCCTCGAGAAAGGACCCGATTCTAGAAAGAATCCATATTGCTTTCGGATCTGAATTAGGAGGTATACCCAACTGTTTTGGGTTTCCTATGAAGATGCATTTTATCCGCTTTGGGTTCGAGCTTATCAACCTGAAACTTTTTCATATAAGCGTCGCAGCCCCAAACTTTTAAGAAACGACAACTTAGGTTTCTCTAAACCATAATTCATACGGTGTCATCTCATCGGAATTACGTGGTGCCCTATTTAAAGTGAATGTGGTTGTCTCTAATGCCTAACCCATGAACGATAGTGGTAATTCGATAAGAGACATCATGGTACGCACCATATCCAATAGGGTGCAACTATGATGTTCGGACACACCATCACATTATGGTGTTCCAGGCGGTATTAATTGCGAAACAATTTCCACAATGTCTTAATTGTGTGCCAAAACTCGTAACTCAGATATTCATCTCTATGATCATATCATAGACATTTTATCCTCTTGTCACAATGATCTGCTACTTCACTCTGAAATTACTTGAACCATTCAATAATTCAGACTTGTGTTTCATCAAGTAAATATACTCAACATTTACTCGAATCATCTGTGAAGTAAGAACATAATGATATTCACTGCATGCCTCGGCACTCATTCGACTGCACACATCAAAATGTGTTACTTCCAACAAGTTGCTATCTTGTTCCATCTTACTAAAAATGAGGCTTTTCAGTCATCTTGCCCATGTGGTATGATTTGCATATCTCAAGTGATTCAAAATCAAGTAAGTCCGAACGATCCATTTGCATGGAGTTTCTTCATGCATATACACCAATAGACATGGTTCGCATGTCTCAAACTTTTCAAAAACGAGTGAGTCCAAAGATCCATCAACATGGAGCTTCTTCATGCGTTTTATACCATTATGACTTACATGGCAGTGCCACAAGTAAGTGGTACTATCATTACTATCTTATATCTTTTGGCATGAAAATGTGTATCACTACGACCGAGATTCAATAAACCATTCCTTTAGGTGCAAGACCATTGAAGGTATTATTCAAAAATAGAGTAACCATTATTCTCCTTAAATGAATAACCGTATTGCGATAGACATAATCCAATCATGTCTATGCTCAACGCAAACACCAATCTCGGTGGTAGAGGGAGCGTGCGATGCTTGATCATATCAACCTTGGAAACACTTCCAACATATATCGTCAGCTCACCTTTAGCTAGTCTCCGTTTATTCCGTAGCTTTTATTTCGAGTTACTAACACTTAGCAACCGAACCGGTATCCAATACCCTGGTGCTACTAGGAGTACTAGTAAAGTACACATTAACATAATGTATATCCAATATACTTCTATCGACCTTGCCAGCCTTCTCATCTACCAAGTATCTAGGGTAATGCTGCTCCAGTGGTTGTTCCCCTTATTACAGAAGCACTTAGTCTCGGGTTTGGGTTCAACCTTGGGTTTCTTCACTAGAGCAGCAGCTGAATTGCCGTTTCATGAAGTATCCCTTTGTTCCCTTGCCCTTCTTGAAACTAGTGGTTTCACCAACCATCAACAATTGATGCTCCTTCTTGATTTCTACTTTCGCGGTGTCAAACATCATGAATATTTCAAGGATCATCATATCTATCCCTGATATGTTATAGTTAATCACGAAGCTCTAGCAGCTTGGTGGCAATGACTTTGGGGAAACATCACTATCTCATCTGGAGGATCAACTCCCACTCGATTCAAGTGATTGTTGTGCTCAGACAATCTGAGCACAAGCTCAACGATTGAGCTTTTCTCGCTTAGTTTGCAGGCTAAGAAAATCGTCAGAGGTCTTATACCTCTTGATGTGGGCACGAGCCTGAAATCCCAATTTCAGCCCTCGAAACATCTCATATGTTCCGCGACGTTTCGAAAACGTCTTTGGTGCCTCTACTTAAACCATTTAATTGAACTATCACGTAGTTATCAAAACGTGTATGTCTGATGTTCGCAACATCGACAAACGACGTTGGGGTTCAGCACACTGAGCGGTGCATTAAGGACATAAGCTTTCTACTGATCGCATAATCACAAGAAACCAACTTGATCACGAACTCAACATAGCGGTCAGGTGACAACCCGGTAACACCTCCAAGAAGATATTTGGAAAGTCACGAACCACCGGTATGTTACTAAGCTCGAGAACAATCTTGCTTTTGAGGGCAAGACGATATGATCAAATGAGTGAGGACTTGACAAGATCCTAACTCATCAATCGAAGGGTGCACCGAAATAAGGACTAGGTAGCACGATCAGTCTTAGAAGGATGATTCGAAAACCAACATACTAAGAATGAAATTATTATCCTTTAACTACCAAGCAACAGAGTTGCTAGCAGTATTGATTTCACACATCACAATTCATTTGTCGGTATTCCGGTTGCATCAACACGAGGGCCGAGGAATGAACAGTGATGGCAAGAAGTATCACTGTACCAAGAGTTCATGGGATGGTGTGCAATTCCTATAACAATCTCGATATAAAATATGTAATACTCCAAGGTAGAGCAGAACCAAAAGCTGGATTGGCATTTGATCTGCGGAATACAACTACTTTGACCCAATCCTAGATATGGAAGAGGTACTGGAGTTTGTTTCTCCTAGTCATTCCGGAATAGAATGGCTTGACAGACCACAAGAGTCATAGGCATCGATGAACGAACGCACGCATACTCTTGACTATCAATTGATAGACGAGGGTCAGAATGCAACTAAAGAGAACAACTCAAAGGAACATATAACTTTCTGAGTTGTGGATGCATAGATTAGTATGTCGAACCAAGTTCAACATATTTCTTCCGGATAACCCATGCAGAAAGGTAGAACTGGCAGAGTCACGATTTATGAATGGAGAACTCCTGAAGAGTACTCTAATTGTGATTTTTTTTGATCCAATAAACATCTACCATAAGTAGTTCATGGTATTTGGAAGAAGAAGATACCACGGACTTCAAGGACTATCGCAAAGGTTACTAATATCCTAAAGGCACTAGCAATTACTATCAACATGAAGTAGGTAGAGTGAATCTCGGGTTCAGAACCCAGGAGTAGAATACCTACTACTAAGTAGCATCACGGGATGCTTCCGAGAATAAAGGCCAGAATCTTCACACTAGGACACAAATCATGGCTAGACCACTAGATGATCCCCTAAGCACTTAGGGTCATAATAATAATTCCAACATATATGTCGAGGCAATAATTACCTCAACACACCGATTAGTGTGGTTAATCTGGCCCATGGGAACATCGGAAACAGAAGGAAGGGATTTGCAAATACATCGGACTATTTAGAAACCTGGGATGACTCGGACAGCATAACGGCTATAATTGCTCAAAAAGATTTGAGACAATCACAAAAATGGTGGCATAACCACTCAGAAGCACAATATCAAGGTTCCGAGATCAACAATTAACATACGGAAGTAGTAGGAACTGAACTGAGACTTAAATCCAACAATCTTATAAGTCTACTGATTAGTAACACGTGATCCTAATAGAAAGAAGAGATAGCCTAGTTCTTAATCCCCGCAGGAAAGATAAGATGACTCAGATCAGAAGGGCATGAGGTATAAGGAGTAAAAAGAGCCTTACATTCCATCCCACAATCAATTCCCTTATATAACTAAAGAATTTCTAAACTCAACTTCGACCAGTTTGGCTTGGTAATCCTACAGGCAGTCAAGCTCTGATACCAACGCTGTCAGGACCCCGACTCAATGCCACATCGAACTAGCATGTAACACCTCATATCACTTTGCGGCCTCACGCACGGTATTCCCACGGGTGTCGCCTTACCTTTGCCCGGGACCGTTTGCGCCTTTTGGCACACGTATATGACAGTGTCGCTAGCATCCATATGTTAAGGAGCCCGGGCTGACATGGCTAGTCGTAAACCCAAAGCGGCACAGACTTACAGGGACAGGCATCCATGACCCAGCATCGAACGTGTCGGTCATCAGCGAGTGAATCCAGGCTGTAGCACTGGGCTAGCAGGACTCCGGTGAACCGGGCTGTAGCGGGCTAACAGGACTCCGGTATTCACCGCGTGACATTTCCCCGAAGGGACAGACACAGGAACAAAGAAGGACACATGCCGGCCAGCCTAAGTGTTCCGGAGCAGTAGCAAGCTACCATGGCTCGGTGGAAACACTAGGAGACATTTCCCCGTAAAAGAGGCTACTAAAGATAAACAACTAGATGGTCAGATCCCACACATACCAAGCATTTCAATAACATACACACAATATGCTCGATATGTGCAAATACAACATGGCATCACAACATGACTCTATGACTCAAGTAATCTATTCAATAGGCTCCGAGGAGCGAGATATTACAAACATGGGTCTCATGACCCAACATTCAGAGCATACAAATCAAGCACAAGCGAAAGCTATCATGTCTGAGTACAGACATCTATAAATGAAAAAGGCTGAGAAGCCTGACTATCTACCAAATCCTGCCGAGGCACAAGATCGTAGCTGAGGTAACAAGCTAAACGTCGAAGACCACGCGGAAATACTAGTGAGACTGAAGTCTCTCTGCAAAAACATAAAATAGGCAAACGTGAGTACAAATGTACCCAGCAAGACTTACATCAGAACTATCTACATATGCATCATTATCAACAAAGGGATGGTGGGGTTTAACTGCAGCAAGCCAGCTTTGACTCGGTGGCTATCCTGAACTACGACTGCGAGTAACTTTTTTGAGGTGGCGCACACGAGTCCACATATTCACCATATCAATACACCACTATGGATCCGCTCCCGTCTCCCTACGAGAACGCCATCCATAGCACTCACGCTTATCTTGCGTATTTTAGAGTATCCACTTTCACTTGTCTATGAACTGATATAAGCAACCCAGAAGTCCTTTTCCGCGGACACGGCTATTCGAATAGATCATATTAACCCTGCAGGGGTGTACTTCTTCACACACGCTCTCACCACTTACCGTCGTTTACACGACATGTACTCGGCAACCTTCAAGCGGAAGCCCAACGTGGGTGTCGGCCACGACCTACCTAATCACCTAAGTCTCTAGTCCAGGTTTATCGCCTATTCGGGTTCCATCCATGAGGAGATCCGGCCGGAGTTTCGCTCACAGCCCCAAACGATGTGAACAGGGTTCCCGAGACACCAAACGGGCGCCCGGTACACCGTGCCACGTGCCTACCGCATCACAGCCCACCCCTACGGTCAGCGCTGCCCACGGCCTCCAGCATACTACAAACACCAGAAACTACTTGCAACTCCTGGACAGAGGACAAGGATGATCAAGAAGCCGAGAGGGTCCATTGGTTTCGGGCCCAATGCGTGGTAGTAGCTGAATCATGGATCACAAACACAGAACTCAGTTCCTGAGGACGGCTGCAATGAGACAACCCACCATGTACTCCTACATGGCCTCTCACCGCTACCTTTACCAAATCGTGTTCACACACTTAGCTCACACACAGTAGGACAGGTTCACACGCCTCTGATTCATCCCCGATGAATCAGACCTGACTCAACTCTAAGCAATAGCAGGCATGACAAACAAACATGAATGAGTAGGCACATCAGGGCTCAAACAACTCCTACTCATGCTAGTGGGTTTCATCTATTTACTGTGGCAATGACAGGTCATGCAAAGGACAAAGGGGTTCAGCTACCGCAGCAAGTAACAGATGAATCGGTGTTGTCCTAATGCAGTAAAAGAGAGCAGGAGCGAGAGAGTAGGATTGTATCGGAATGAACAAGGGGGTTTTGCTTGCCTGGCACTTTTGAAGATAACATTGAGTCTTCATCAGTGTCAACGATCACATCATCGGTATCACGTCTATCGAGAGGGGACAAATACCGGCAACACAGAAGGGAACACAATCAATGCAATGCACAATATGATGCATGATCATGACATGGCAAAATGAATGTGTTTTGAGCCAATGCAACTAGCAACAGATTAAATGAAGTTGGTTTGAATACAAGATTCAAATTCAAACTCCATATGTGATTATTTAAATGCCCAGCAGCTATAAGTTGTTCTAACATGCATGAAAATGGTACAGATGGATTCCTTGAATTTTTCTGATAATTTTTCATATATAAATTATTTAATTTGGAGTTACGGTTAATTTTCTATGATTTATTGAAGTTTAAACAATTTTCTGGAATTTTCTGATTTATTTTAAATCCAGAAAATCATTTAATGCGTCAGCATGACATCACCTTGACGTCAGCAGGTCAACAGGGCGCCTCCAGGTCAAACCTGACCAGTGGGGTCCACTGGTCAGTGACCCAGGGCTGTTTAGTGTCAATGGCAGGTGGGGCCCTGCTGTCAGTGTCACGATTAATTAACAGAATTGATTAACTTTAAACTAATCCTAAACTAGAATTAGTCAGGGCCGGGCCCACATGTCATTGACCCAGGGGGGTCAAACCCCTGGTCAGCGGGGCCTAACCCGCTGGCGGCTTGACGCCGGCGAGGCCGAGACGGCGGAGAAAGTGCATTTGCACGTTACGGCCACCAAACGGGAGGCGGAGAGCATCTACGAGCTCCTAGGAACGAGCCGCAGCTCTTGGTGGTGATGGTTGAGCTCGGGGTGGCCGGAGACGTCGCCGGCGACGACTTTGGCGGTCGCCGGAGTTCGGGCGAGCTCGGGCTCGACGCTGTGGTGCACTAGAGGGGAAACGGGAGGGCGCTGCAGGCTCCTGGGAGGGCGGCGAACTTGGTAGCATACTCGGGCGCCAGCTGGGGTGGCCCTGGCCATGGCGGCGCCATGGTCAGCGGCGGCCGGAGTTCGGCCGCGACGGGGCTATGGCCTAGAGCTCGCAAACGCGAGGGGAGAGAGAGGGGTTCTGCACAGAGGCTCACCGCGGAGCTGTAGGGAGGGTCAGTGGGCTCGGGGGCGCGCCGGAGTGGCCGAATTCGATGGAGACAGCACCGGGGCCGAAGCTCGGAGATGATGACGATGGCGGCTGCTCGGGGCCCTTCCGGTCACGTGGTTCGGTGAGGGGGTTGGCGACGAGGTGCAGGAGCTCGGGAGCACGTCGGAGAGGGGAGGGGGTGGCCGTGGTCATGGCTACGGCGAGCGGCGCTCCCAGGTGCGTTTGGTGACGAGAGGGAGGAAGAACAGAGGAGGAGGAGGGGGTCCAGAGAGAGAGAGACGATCGAGGGGGGTCAGGGCCGTCTTCGTGGCGTCGCGAGGGGGTCGGGGAGGCTGCCACGGCGAAGCAGGAGGTGGAGGCCTCCGCGTGCGCGCGTGCGTGCGGTGTCCGTCCTCCTGGCAGAGGAGGAAGAAGACAAGGGGGAGGAGGAGGTGGCTGGGCCGCGGGAGGAGCCGGGCCGGCTGGGCTGCACGGGTGCTAGGCCAGATGGGCGCTAGGTGGGGCTGCAGGTAAGTGGGCTTCTCTCTCTCTTTTTTTCTTATTCACTGTTCTGTTTTATTTTTGTTCTGTTTGTTTTGGTTTAGTTTAACAACTAAATCATTTAAATAAATTCTGTAGATTTTTATGTGGCTTGCTAAAATATATACAAAGCCACTCACAAACTTCCAGAATTATTGGAGTCATATTTAATATATAATAAATATAAATCCAAAGAAAATAGCTATTGGATTAATTCAAATGGCCAAAATAAATATCTCTGTGACTCCAAAAATATTGGTTTAAATTTTACCTCTCACCAATATTTCCATGGATTAACAGGAACATTTTCTTGGACTCATTTGATGAAATTTAAATGTTGGTTATTTTTAGAGGTCTTCTGAGGCTTTGAAAATTCCTCAATTCAAGTTTCATTTGAATTTAAACATGATGCAGCAAGAGGTCTAGCCTAGTGCATTACCAGAAGCTAGGGATGTGACAACTCACCCCCACTAAACAAGAATCTCGCCTCGAGATTCAAGCGTAGGGTAAGGTGAAAGGGGAACGCAAACTAGTATAATCTTCACGATCCCGGTTGCACTTCAAATGAACGTTGATTTGAACACCATCTTTGTCTTGTCGTCTTGCTCTGAGAATTCCTGTCAACATGACATGGAGGGAAGAAGGAGACTCTAGAGGGGTCGATCTTCTCGAAGATCGAACAGCTCACGGAATGAGACATAGGACCATCTCTCGGGTTGAGACACGAGATACACATCAAGAGGGGTGGAAGAAACGGATGACGAAGGTTCACTAAGTAGACAACAATTCCACACCTAAGAAGGTGGTAAACGATTGTCAGCGTAGCGAGGAGTCGAGTTGCCATGATACCACAACGAGACACCTTCGGAACCGTGACTCGTAGAGATATTCCCTTAAGTGGCAAAAAGAATTACTTTTGATTCAGAGATCATTGAAACTCTTTAAACCAGCCTAAGACAATTCTCGAGCGATCGTTTGGAGGGGGTCGGTAGAATGGCATACTCAAACTTGGATGATGTGGATTACCTTGTTGAAGACAACGTAATGGATGATTTTTGCTTATCACCGGAAATGGAGGGGACATTGGTGGTGCAAGCTGGGAACAAAATGCAAATGCCGGGAATGATTCTGGTAACTGGGGAAGAACCCAACAATAGAGAGTGAATTCACTGTTGGAGTGGTTATAGCATAACCGAGGAAATCTGGGGCAATCCCAGCTAGTGCCGATGATAAGACGTAGCGCTTGTGCGTGCTCTCAAGAACTTGAGCATTTCCACAATCATCAAGGTTTTATCAACAACCGCGTCAAGGGTGCTGACAACACAACATACTACCATGATGAATAGCGATGGACGATGCAGATGCGAAGGAGGATAACACTTTCTCAGATTTCACCTTAGCGAGGCCAAGCAAATAAAATCTGGATGATCGACCGAGAGACATTTAGCACTCCGCTTCTAATGTTCTCCTTGATGTGCTAGTATAACCCATTCATAGATATGGTTTGATATCTAAAACATCAAGTAAAAGGTCGGACTTCGGGAACACAAAAATCCATAGGGGCAACTAGGGAGTAAATCCTACGAAATCCCTAGGGGGGGGTGGCCAACTTCCTCAAACAAGATACTATAATAATAGGTCTACCGGATGGGTGTGTTGGCCACGACATCCACCTTACCGATTATCGAGAGACCAATATTATAGTTCTTAGGGAAATGTTCCAACCATCATATCTGCCTGAGATTCAGCTCTGGTTGGTGTTAGGATATTCCAGGCTCATCGAGTCTTAGGAAGAAAAATGAAAGTTTGCAACACAAATCGACGAGATGACGTTGCGGGATTCTCGGGAGATGAACTACGATAGCAAGCTCCAAAACATGAGCTGGTTCTGCTACAAACATGTGAACACGTTGTCCCAGACAAGCATGACCACGTGGTAGTCTTATAATAAAACACTACCGAGTTCAGGAGGGGGAACCATCAACGAGGGTATCGAAGTTCTTTCATAAGTCCGGATTAGCTCTTATGAAGGAACTCCTTCTCCTTGAACAAATCAATCAGTGGCTTGGTGTGCTAGGGATACATATAGATTGAAGGTTGCAAGTCTTCAAACCACAGCATTCTTCGCACGTGTGCATGACTGATTTGGAATGATTCCAAAGAAAGCAACATTGACTTTCTCGAATCCACGGCGGCAACTTGCATCAGATGCACATGAATTAAAGGAAGTCACTACCTTCATCCAAACATATGCTTCATGAGCTAGCATGAACAAATGCTTTCAAAAGTTTCCAACACTAGCTTAATGTTCAGCAAAATTATGGAGAAGACAAGGATGTTGTCAATGGGCACAACAACAATTCATCTGGGTTTCCTTTTAAAAGGAATTCCATAGTTAAGTGAACAAGTGATAGCATTGGTCAGACCTAAAAGATATAATGGTGTATGCTCGAGGGATCAACCACGAATAAGACAACATTACGAGCATCGTTGGTACTGATTTGATTTGACGATAGCCCACACTCAAATCAAAGGATTGATAAGACAATAGGTCCAGCAACTGATCACAAGGACCAATCGATGAAGATATCATCTTTCTTCAACACACACTACACAAGAATATCCCTTTGGAACGAACTAAGTCAGACAAGCTTTTATCTTCCAACTCTCCAAGTTGTTGTCTAGCTTAACCAACTAGCTCAGGGATATCTAACACCGATTCTTGGAGAGAAGGTGGTTCACAAGAAACCAACTTGATCACGAACTCAACATAGCGGTCAGGTGACAACCCGGTAACACCTCCAAGAAGATATTTGGAAAGTCACGAACCACCGGTATGTTACTAAGCTCGAGAACAATCTTGCTTTTGAGGGCAAGACGATATGATCAAATGAGTGAGG
Organism: Triticum aestivum; assembly: GCF_018294505.1. Classification (NCBI taxonomy): domain Eukaryota; kingdom Viridiplantae; phylum Streptophyta; class Magnoliopsida; order Poales; family Poaceae; genus Triticum; species Triticum aestivum. The sequence continues at coordinate 146,930,055 of NC_057806.1, forward strand.
ACTTGACAAGATCCTAACTCATCAATCGAAGGGTGCACCGAAATAAGGACTAGGTAGCACGATCAGTCTTAGAAGGATGATTCGAAAACCAACATACTAAGAATGAAATTATTATCCTTTAACTACCAAGCAACAGAGTTGCTAGCAGTATTGATTTCACACATCACAATTCATTTGTCGGTATTCCGGTTGCATCAACACGAGGGCCGAGGAATGAACAGTGATGGCAAGAAGTATCACTGTACCAAGAGTTCATGGGATGGTGTGCAATTCCTATAACAATCTCGATATAAAATATGTAATACTCCAAGGTAGAGCAGAACCAAAAGCTGGATTGGCATTTGATCTGCGGAATACAACTACTTTGACCCAATCCTAGATATGGAAGAGGTACTGGAGTTTGTTTCTCCTAGTCATTCCGGAATAGAATGGCTTGACAGACCACAAGAGTCATAGGCATCGATGAACGAACGCACGCATACTCTTGACTATCAATTGATAGACGAGGGTCAGAATGCAACTAAAGAGAACAACTCAAAGGAACATATAACTTTCTGAGTTGTGGATGCATAGATTAGTATGTCGAACCAAGTTCAACATATTTCTTCCGGATAACCCATGCAGAAAGGTAGAACTGGCAGAGTCACGATTTATGAATGGAGAACTCCTGAAGAGTACTCTAATTGTGATTTTTTTTGATCCAATAAACATCTACCATAAGTAGTTCATGGTATTTGGAAGAAGAAGATACCACGGACTTCAAGGACTATCGCAAAGGTTACTAATATCCTAAAGGCACTAGCAATTACTATCAACATGAAGTAGGTAGAGTGAATCTCGGGTTCAGAACCCAGGAGTAGAATACCTACTACTAAGTAGCATCACGGGATGCTTCCGAGAATAAAGGCCAGAATCTTCACACTAGGACACAAATCATGGCTAGACCACTAGATGATCCCCTAAGCACTTAGGGTCATAATAATAATTCCAACATATATGTCGAGGCAATAATTACCTCAACACACCGATTAGTGTGGTTAATCTGGCCCATGGGAACATCGGAAACAGAAGGAAGGGATTTGCAAATACATCGGACTATTTAGAAACCTGGGATGACTCGGACAGCATAACGGCTATAATTGCTCAAAAAGATTTGAGACAATCACAAAAATGGTGGCATAACCACTCAGAAGCACAATATCAAGGTTCCGAGATCAACAATTAACATACGGAAGTAGTAGGAACTGAACTGAGACTTAAATCCAACAATCTTATAAGTCTACTGATTAGTAACACGTGATCCTAATAGAAAGAAGAGATAGCCTAGTTCTTAATCCCCGCAGGAAAGATAAGATGACTCAGATCAGAAGGGCATGAGGTATAAGGAGTAAAAAGAGCCTTACGTTCCATCCCACAATCAATTCCCTTATATAACTAAAGAATTTCTAAACTCAACTTCGACCAGTTTGGCTTGGTAATCCTACAGGCAGTCAAGCTCTGATACCAACGCTGTCAGGACCCCGACTCAATGCCACATCGATCTAGCATGTAACACCTCATATCACTTTGCGGCCTCACGCACGGTATTCCCACGGGTGTCGCCTTACCTTTGCCCGGGACCGTTTGCGCCTTTTGGCACACGTATATGACAGTGTCGCTAGCATCCATATGATAAGGAGCCCGGGCTGACATGGCTAGTCGTAAACCCAAAGCGGCACAGACTTACAGGGACAGGCATCCATGACCCAGCATCGAACGTGTCGGTCATCAGCGAGTGAATCCAGGCTGTAGCACTGGGCTAGCAGGACTCCGGTGAACCGGGCTGTAGCGGGCTAACAGGACTCCGGTATTCACCGCGTGACATTTCCCCGAAGGGACAGACACAGGAACGAAGAAGGACACATGCCGGCCAGCCTAAGTGTTCCGGAGCAGTAGCAAGCTACCATGGCTCGGTGGAAACACTAGGAGACATTTCCCCGTAAAAGAGGCTACTAAAGATAAACAACTAGATGGTCAGATCCCACACATACCAAGCATTTCAATAACATACACACAATATGCTCGATATGTGCAAATACAACATGGCATCACAACATGACTCTATGACTCAAGTAATCTATTCAATAGGCTCCGAGGAGCGAGATATTACAAACATGGGTCTCATGACCCAACATTCAGAGCATACAAATCAAGCACAAGCGGAAGCTATCATGTCTGAGTACAGACATCTATAAATGAAAAAGGCTGAGAAGCCTGACTATCTACCAAATCCTGCCGAGGCACAAGATCGTAGCTGAGGTAACAAGCTAAACGTCGAAGACCACGCGGAAATACTAGTGAGACTGAAGTCTCTCTGCAAAAACATAAAATAGGCAAACGTGAGTACAAATGTACCCAGCAAGACTTACATCAGAACTATCTACATATGCATCATTATCAACAAAGGGATGGTGGGGTTTAACTGCAGCAAGCCAGCTTTGACTCGGTGGCTATCCTGAACTACGACTGCGAGTAACTTTTTTGAGGTGGCGCACACGAGTCCACATATTCACCATATCAATACACCACTATGGATCCGCTCCCGTCTCCCTACGAGAACGCCATCCATAGCACTCACGCTTATCTTGCGTATTTTAGAGTATCCACTTTCACTTGTCTATGAACTGATATAAGCAACCCAGAAGTCCTTTTCCGCGGACACGGCTATTCGAATAGATCATATTAACCCTGCAGGGGTGTACTTCTTCACACACGCTCTCACCACTTACCGTCGTTTACACGACATGTACTCGGCAACCTTCAAGCGGAAGCCCAACGTGGGTGTCGGCCACGACCTACCTAATCACCTAAGTCTCTAGTCCAGGTTTATCGCCTATTCGGGTTCCATCCATGAGGAGATCCGGCCGGAGTTTCGCTCACAGCCCCAAACGATGTGAACAGGGTTCCCGAGACACCAAACGGGCGCCCGGTACACCGTGCCACGTGCCTACCGCATCACAGCCCACCCCTACGGTCAGCGCTGCCCACGGCCTCCAGCATACTACAAACACCAGAAACTACTTGCAACTCCTGGACAGAGGACAAGGATGATCAAGAAGCCGAGAGGGTCCATTGGTTTCGGGCCCAATGCGTGGTAGTAGCTGAATCATGGATCACAAACACAGAACTCAGTTCCTGAGGACGGCTGCAATGAGACAACCCACCATGTACTCCTACATGGCCTCTCACCGCTACCTTTACCAAATCGTGTTCACACACTTAGCTCACACACAGTAGGACAGGTTCACACGCCTCTGATTCATCCCCGATGAATCAGACCTGACTCAACTCTAAGCAATAGCAGGCATGACAAACAAACATGAATGAGTAGGCACATCAGGGCTCAAACAACTCCTACTCATGCTAGTGGGTTTCATCTATTTACTGTGGCAATGACAGGTCATGCAAAGGACAAAGGGGTTCAGCTACCGCAGCAAGTAACAGATGAATCGGTGTTGTCCTAATGCAGTAAAAGAGAGCAGGAGCGAGAGAGTAGGATTGTATCGGAATGAACAAGGGGGTTTTGCTTGCCTGGCACTTTTGAAGATAACATTGAGTCTTCATCAGTGTCAACGATCACATCATCGATATCACGTCTATCGAGAGGGGACAAATACCGGCAACACAGAAGGGAACACAATCAATGCAATGCACAATATGATGCATGATCATGACATGGCAAAATGAATGTGTTTTGAGCCAATGCAACTAGCAACAGATTAAATGAAGTTGGTTTGAATACAAGATTCAAATTCAAACTCCATATGTGATTATTTAAATGCCCAGCAGCTATAAGTTGTTCTAACATGCATGAAAATGGTACAGATGGATTCCTTGAATTTTTCTGATAATTTTTCATATATAAATTATTTAATTTGGAGTTACGGTTAATTTTCTATGATTTATTGAAGTTTAAACAATTTTCTGGAATTTTCTGATTTATTTTAAATCCAGAAAATCATTTAATGCGTCAGCATGACATCACCTTGACGTCAGCAGGTCAACAGGGCGCCTCCAGGTCAAACCTGACCAGTGGGGTCCACTGGTCAGTGACCCAGGGCTGTTTAGTGTCAATGGCAGGTGGGGCCCTGCTGTCAGTGTCACGATTAATTAACAGAATTGATTAACTTTAAACTAATCCTAAACTAGAATTAGTCAGGGCCGGGCCCACATGTCATTGACCCAGGGGGGTCAAACCCCTGGTCAGCGGGGCCTAACCCGCTGGCGGCTTGACGCCGGCGAGGCCGAGACGGCGGAGAAAGTGCATTTGCACGTTACGGCCACCAAACGGGAGGCGGAGAGCATCTACGAGCTCCTAGGAACGAGCCGCAGCTCTTGGTGGTGATGGTTGAGCTCGGGGTGGCCGGAGACGTCGCCGGCGACGACTTTGGCGGTCGCCGGAGTTCGGGCGAGCTCGGGCTCGACGCTGTGGTGCACTAGAGGGGAAACGGGAGGGCGCTGCAGGCTCCTGGGAGGGCGGCGAACTTGGTAGCATACTCGGGCGCCAGCTGGGGTGGCCCTGGCCATGGCGGCGCCATGGTCAGCGGCGGCCGGAGTTCGGCCGCGACGGGGCTATGGCCTAGAGCTCGCAAACGCGAGGGGAGAGAGAGGGGTTCTGCACAGAGGCTCACCGCGGAGCTGTAGGGAGGGTCAGTGGGCTCGGGGGCGCGCCGGAGTGGCCGAATTCGATGGAGACAGCACCGGGGCCGAAGCTCGGAGATGATGACGATGGCGGCTGCTCGGGGCCCTTCCGGTCACGTGGTTCGGTGAGGGGGTTGGCGACGAGGTGCAGGAGCTCGGGAGCACGTCGGAGAGGGGAGGGGGTGGTCGTGGTCATGGCTACGGCGAGCGGCGCTCCCAGGTGCGTTCGGTGACGAGAGGGAGGAAGAACAGAGGAGGAGGAGGGGGTCCAGAGAGAGAGAGACGATCGAGGGGGGTCGGGGCCGTCTTCGTGGCGTCGCGAGGGGGTCGGGGAGGCTACCACGGCGAAGCAGGAGGTGGAGGCCTCCGCGTGCGCGCGTGCGTGCGGTGTCCGTCCTCCTGGTAGAGGAGGAAGAAGACAAGGGGGAGGAGGAGGTGGCTGGGCCGCGGGAGGAGCCGGGCCGGCTGGGCTGCACGGGTGCTAGGCCAGATGGGCGCTAGGTGGGGCTGCAGGTAAGTGGGCTTCTCTCTCTCTTTTTTTCTTATTTACTGTTCTGTTTTATTTTTGTTCTGTTTGTTTTGGTTTAGTTTAACAACTAAATCATTTAAATAAATTCTGTAGATTTTTATGTGGCTTGCTAAAATATATACAAAGCCACTCACAAACTTCCAGAATTATTGGAGTCATATTTAATATATAATAAATATAAATCCAAAGAAAATAGCTATTGGATTAATTCAAATGGCCAAAATAAATATCTCTGTGACTCCAAAAATATTGGTTTAAATTTTACCTCTCACCAATATTTCCATGGATTAACAGGAACATTTTCTTGGACTCATTTGATGAAATTTAAATGTTGGTTATTTTTAGAGGTCTTCTGAGGCTTTGAAAATTCCTCAATTCAAGTTTCATTTGAATTTAAACATGATGCAGCAAGAGGTCTAGCCTAGTGCATTACCAGAAGCTAGGGATGTGACAGCGACGAACTGTAGCAACGGTGCACAGTTAGGGGAGAACACTTCTTGAAATTTTGTAAGGGATCATCTTATTTACTACCGTCGTCCTAAGTAAACAAGATGCATAAACATGATAAACATCACATGCAATCAAATAGAGTAGTGACATGATATGGCCAATATCATATAGCTCCTTTGATCTTCATCTTCGGGGCTCCATGATCATCTTGTCACCGGCATGACACCATGATCTCCATCATCATGATCTCCATCATCGTGTCTTCATGAAGTTGTCACGCCAATGACTACTTCTACTTCTATGACTAAAGCGTTTAGCAATAAAGTAAAGTAGTTTACATGGCGTTCTTCAATGACACGCAGGTCATACAAAAAATAAAGACAACTCCTATGGCTCCTGCCGGTTGTCATACTCATCGACATGCAAGTCGTGAATCCTATTACAAGAACATGATCAATCTCATACATCACATATCATTCATCACATTCTTCTTGGCCATATCACATCACATAGCATACCCTGCAAAAACAAGTTAGACGTCCTCTAATTGTTGTTGCATGTTTTACGTGGCTGCTATGGGTTTCTAGCAAGAACGTTTCTTACCTACGCAAAACCACAACGTGATATGCCAATTGCTATTTACCCTTCATAAGGACCCTTTTCATCGAATCCGTTCCGACTAAAGTGGGAGAGACTGGCACCCGCTAGCCACCTTATGCACCAAGTGCATGTCAATCGGTGGAACCTGTCTCACGTAAGAGTACGTGTAAGGTCGGTCCGGGCCGCTTCATCCCACAATACCGTCGAAACAAGATTGGACTAGTAACGGTAAGCATATTGAACAACATCAACGCCCACAACTACTTTGTGTTCTACTCGTGCAAAGAATCTACGCAATAGACCTAGCTCATGATGCCACTGTTGGGGAACGTAGCAGAAATTCAAATTTTTTCCTACGAATCACCAAGATCTATCTATGGAGAGACCAGCAACGAGTAGAAAGGGGAGTGCATCTATATACCCTTGTAGATCGCTAAGCGGAAGCGTTCAAGTGAATGGGGTTGATGGAGTCGTACTCGTCGTGATTCAGATCACCGATGATCCTAGTGCCGAACGGACGGCACCTCCGCGTTCAACACACGTACAGCCCGATGACGTCTCCCACGCCTTGATCCAGCAAGGAGAGAGGGAGAGGTTGAGGAAGACTCCATCCAGCAGCAGCACAACGGCATGGTGGTGATGGAGGAGCGTGGCAATCCTGCAGGGCTTCGCCAAGCACCATGGGAGAGGAGGAGGAGGGAGAGGGGCAGGGCTGCACTAACGAGAGATCAAATCGCGTGTTATGGGCAGCCCCTAGGCCTCATATATATAGGGGAAGGGGAGGGCTGCGCCCCCTTTAGGGTTTCCCACCCCCAAGGGGTGCGGCCAGCCCTAGATGGGAAAGGGGCGGCGGCCAAGGGAGGATTCCCTCCCCCCCAAGGCACCTAGGAGGTGCCTTCCCCTCCTAGGACTCTTCCTTAGGGTTCCCCTTTGACCCTAGGCGCATGGGCCATGAGGGAAGTGGCGCCCCAGCCCACTTTGGGCTGGATCCCTTCCCACTTCAGCCCATGTGGCCCCCCGGGGCAGGTGGCCCCACCCGGTGGGCCCCCGGGACCCTTCCGGTGGTCCCGGTACAATACCAATGACCCCGAAACTTGTCCCGATGGCCGAAACAGGACTTCCTATATATAAATCTTTACCTCCGGACCATTCCGGAACTCCTCGTGACGTCCGGGATCTCATCCGGGACTCCGAACAACATTCGGTAACCACATACAAGCTTCCTTTATAACCCTAGCGTCATCGAACCTTAAGTGTGTAGACCCTACGGGTTCGGGAGACATGCAGACATGACCAAGACGTCTCCGGTCAATAACCAACAGCGGGATCTGGATACCCATGTTGGCTCCCATATGTTCCACGATGATCTCATCGGATGAACCACGATGTCAAGGACTCAATCGATCCCGTATTCAATTCCCTTTGTCTATCGGTATGTTACTTGCCCGAGATTCGATCGTCGGTATACCGATACCTTGTTCAATCTCGTTACCGGCAAGTCACTTTACTCGTTCCGTAACACATCATCCCGTGATCAACTCCTTGGTCACATTGCGCATATGATGATGTCCTACCGAGTGGGCCCAGAGATACCTCTCCGTTTACACGGAGTGACAAATCCCAGTCTCGATCCGCATAAAATAATAGATACTTTCGGAGATACCTGTAATGCACCTTTATAGTCACCCAGTTACATTGTGACGTTTGATACACCCAAAGCACTCCTACGGTATCCAGGAGTTACATGATCTCATGGTCAAAGGAAGAGATACTTGACATTGGCAAAGCTCTAGCAAACGAACTACACGATCTTTGTGCTATGCTTAGGATTGGGTCTTGTCCATCACATCATTCTCCTAATGATGTGATCCCGTTATCAACGACATCCAATGTCCATAGCCAGGAAACCATGACTATCTGTTGATCACAACGAGCTAGTCAACTAGAGGCTCACTAGGGACATATTGTGGTCTATGTATTCACACGTGTATTACGATTTCCGGATAATACAGTTATAGCATGAATAAAAGACAATTATCATGAACAAGGAAATATAATAATAATACTTTTATTATTGCCTCTAGGGCATATTTCCAACAGGTTCTACGTTCAAATACAACGGGTGCAAAACAGTTGCACACACGGAATACTCAGGTTATACTTGATGAGCCAAGCATATACATATATGGCCTCGGAACACGGAGACCAAAAGGTCGAGCGTGAATCATATAGTAGATATGATCAACATAATGATGTTCACCAATGAAACTACTCCATCTCACGTGATGATCCGACATGGTTTAGTTGATTTGGATCACGTAATCACTTAGAGGATTAGAGGGATGTCTATCTAAGTGGGAGTTCTTTGAGTAAATTAACTAAACTTAAATTTATCATGAAACTTAGTACCTGATTAGTATCTTGCTTGTTTATGTTTGATTGTAGATAGATGGCTCGTGTTGTTGTTCCGTTGAATTTAAATGCGTTCCTTGAGAAAGCAAAGTTGAAAGATGATGGTAGCAATTACACGGACTGGGTCCGTAACTTGAGGATTATCCTCATTGCTGCACAGAAGAATTACGTCCTGGAAGCACCGTTGGGTGCCAGGCCTGCTGCAGGAGCAACGCCGGATGTTATGAACGTCTGGCAGAGCAAAGCTAATGACTACTCGATAGTTCAATGTGCCATGCTTTACAGCTTAGAATTGGGACTTCAACGACGTTTTGAACGTCATGGAGCATATGAGATGTTCCAGGAGTTGAAGTTAATATTTCAAGCAAATGCCCGGATTGAGAGATATGAAGTCTCCAATAAGTTCTATAGCTGCAAGATGGAAGAGAACAGTTCTGTTAGTGAGCATATACTCAAAATGTCTGGGTATAATAATCACTTGATTCAATTGGGAGTTAATCTTCCAGATGATTGTGTCATTGACAGAATTCTCCAATCACTTCCACCAAGCTACAAGAGCTTCGTGATGAACTATAATATGCAAGGGATGAATAAGACTATTCCCGAGCTCTTCGCGATGCTGAAAGCTGCGGAGGTAGAAATCAAGAAGGAGCATCAAGTGTTGATGGTCAACAAGACCACTAGTTTCAAGAAAAAGGGCAAAGGGAAGAAGAAGGGGAACTTCAAAAAGAACGGCAAGCAAGTTCCTACTCAAGAGAAGAAACCCAAACCTGGACCTAAGCCTGAAACTGAGTGCTTCTATTGCAAGCAGACTGGTCACTGGAAGCGGAACTGCCCCAAGTATTTGGCGGATAAGAAGGATGGCAAGGTGAACAAAGGTATATGTGATATACATGTTATTGATGTGTACCTTACTAATGCTCGCAGTAGCACCTGGGTATTTGATACTGGTTCTGTTGCTAATATTTGCAACTCGAAACAGGGACTACGGATCAAGCGAAGATTGGTTAAGGACGAGGTGACGATGCGCGTGGGAAACGGTTCCAAAGTCGATGTGATCGCAGTCGGCACGCTACCTCTACATCTACCTTCGGGATTAGTATTAGACCTAAATAATTGTTATTTGGTGCCAGCGTTAAGCATGAACATTATATCTGGATCTTGTTTGATGCGAGACGGTTATTCATTTAAATCAGAGAATAATGGTTGTTCTATTTATATGAGTAATATCTTTTATGGTCATGCACCCTTGAAGAGTGGTCTATTCTTGTTGAATCTCGATAGTAGTAACACACATATTCATAATGTTGAAGCCAAAAGATGCAGAGTTGATAATGAGAGTGCAACTTATTTGTGGCACTGCCGTTTAGGTCATATCGGTGTAAAGCACATGAAGAAACTCCATACTGATGGACTTTTGGAACCACTTGATTATGAATCACTTGGTACTTGAGAACCGTGCCTCATGGGCAAGATGACTAAAACGCCGTTCTCCGGTACTATGGAGAGAGCAACAGATTTGTTGGAAATCATACATACAGATGTATGCGGTCCGATGAATATTGAGGCTCGTGGCGGATATCGTTATTTTCTCACCTTCACGGATGATTTAAGCAGATATGGGTATATCTACTTAATGAAACATAAGTCTGAAACATTTGAAAAGTTCAAGGAATTTCAGAGTGAAGTTGAAAATCATCGTAACAAGAAAATAAAGTTTCTACAATCTGATCGTGGAGGAGAATATTTGAGTTACGAGTTTGGTGTACATTTGAAAAATTGTGGAATAGTTTCGCAACTCACGCCACCCGGAACACCTCAGTGTAATGGTGTGTCCGAACGCCGTAATCGTACTTTACTGGATATGGTGCGATCTATGATGTCTCTTACTGATTTACCGCTATCGTTTTGGGGATACGCTCTAGAGACGGCCGCATTCACGTTAAATAGGGCACCATCAAAATCCGTTGAGACGACGCCTTATGAACTGTGGTTTGGCAAGAAACCAAAATTGTCGTTTCTGAAAGTTTGGGGCTGCGATGCTTATGTGAAAAAGCTTCAACCTGATAAGCTCGAACCCAAATCGGAGAAATGTGTCTTCATAGGATATCCAAAGGAGACTATTGGATACACCTTCTATCACAGATCCGAAGGCAAGACTTTTGTTGCTAAATTCGGAAACTTTCTGGAGAAGGAGTTTCTCTCGAAAGAAGTGAGTGGGAGGAAAGTAGAACTTGACGAGGTAACTGTACCTGCTCCCTTATTGGAAAGTAGTACATCACAGAAAACTGTTTCTATGACACCTACACCAGTTAGTGAGGAAGCTAATGATGATGATCATGAAACTTCAGAACAAGATACTACTGAACCTCGTAGATCAACCAGAGTAAGATCCGCACCAGAGTGGTACGGTAATCCCGTTCTGGAAGTCATGCTACTAGATCATGATGAACCTACGAACTATGAAGAAGCGAATGGTGAGCCCAGATTCCGCAAAGTGGCTTGAAGCCATGAAATCTGAGATGGGATCCATGTATGAGAACAAAGTATGGACTTTGGTTGACTTGCCCGATGATCGGCAAGCAATTGAGAATAAATGGATCTTCAAGAAGAAGACTGACGCTGACGGTAATATTACTGTCTACAAAGCTCGACTTGTCGCAAAAGGTTTTCGGCAAGTTCAAGGGATTGACTACGATGAGACCTTCTCACCCGTAGCGATGCTTAAGTCTGTCCGAATCATGTTAGCAATTGCCGCATTTTATGATTATGAAATTTGGCAGATGGATGTCAAAACTGCATTCCTGAATGGATTTCTGGAAGAAGAGTTGTATATGATGCAACCAGAAGGTTTTGTCGATCCAAAGGGAGCTAACAAAGTGTGCAAGCTCCAGCGATCCATTTATGGACTGGTGCAAGCCTCTCAGAGTTGGAATAAACGCTTTGATAGTGTGATCAAAGCATTTGGTTTTATACAGACTTTTGGAGAAGCCTGTATTTACAAGAAAGTGAGTGGGAGCTCTGTAGCATTTCTGATATTATATGTAGATGACATATTACTAATTGGAAATGATATAGAATTTCTGGATAGCATAAAGGGATACTTGAATAAGAGTTTTTCAATGAAAGACCTCGGTGAAGCTGCTTACATATTAGGCATTAAGATCTATAGAGATAGATCAAAACGCTTAATTGGACTTTCACAAACCACATACCTTGACAAAATTTTGAAGAAGTTCAAAATGGATCAAGCAAAGAAAGGGTTCTTGCCTGTGTTACAAGGTGTGAAGTTGAGTAAGACTCAATGCCCGACCACTGCAGAAGATAGAGAGAATATGAAAGATGTTCCCTATACATCAGCCATAGGATCTATCATGTATGCAATGCTGTGTACCAGACCTGATGTGTGCCTTGCTATAAGTCTAGCAGGGAGGTACCAAAGTAATCCAGGAGTGGATCACTGGACAGCGGTCAAGAACATCCTGAAATACCTGAAAAGGACTAAGGATATGTTTCTCATATATGGAGGTGACAAAGAGCTCATCGTAAAAGGATACGTTGATGCAAGCTTTGACACTGATCCGGACGATTCTAAATCGCAAACCGGATACGTGTTTACATTAAACGGTGGAGCTGTCAGTTGGTGCAGTTCTAAACAAAGCGTTGTAGCGGGATCTACATGTGAAGCGGAGTACATAGCTGCTTCGGAAGCAGCAAATGAAGGAGTCTGGATGAAGGAGTTCATATCCGATCTGGGTGTCATACCTAGTGCATCGGGTCCAATGAAAATCTTTTGTGACAATACTGGTGCAATTGCCTTGGCAAAGGAATCCAGATTTCACAAGAGAACCAAGCACATCAAGAGACGCTTCAATTCCATCAGGGATCTAGTCCAGGTGGGAGACATAGAGATTTGCAAGATACATACGGATCTGAATATTGCAGACCCGTTGACTAAGCCTCTTCCACGAGCAAAACATGATCAGCACCAAGGCTCCATGGGTGTTAGAATCATTACTGTGTAATCTAGATTATTGACTCTAGTGCAAGTGGGAGACTGAAGGAAATATGCCCTAGAGGCAATAATAAAGTTATTATTTATTTCCTTATAATCATGATAAATGTTTATTATTCATGCTAGAATTGTATTAACCGGAAACATAATACATGTGTGAATACATAGACAAACAAAGTGTCACTAGTATGCCTCTACTTGACTGCTCGTTAATCAAAGATGGTTATGTTTCCTAACCATGAACAATGAGTTGTTATTTGATTAACGGGATCACATCATTGAGAGAATGATCTGATTGACATGACCCATTCCATTAGCTTAGCACCCGATCGTTTAGTATGTTACTATTGCTTTCTTCATGACTTATACATGTTCCTATAACTATGAGATTATGCAACTCCCGTTTACCGGAGGAACACTTTGGGTACTACCAAACGTCACAACGTAACTGGGTGATTATAAAGGAGTACTACAGGTGTCTCCAAAGGTACATGTTGGGTTGGCGTATTTCGAGATTAGGTTTTGTCACTCCGATTGTCGGAGAGGTATCTCTGGGCCCTCTCAGTAATGCACATCACTTAAGCCTTGCAAGCATTGCAACTAAATGAGTTAGTTGCGGGATGATGTATTACAGAACGAGTAAAGAGACTTGCCGGCAACGAGATTGAACTAGGTATTGGAATACCGACGATCGAATCTCGGGCAAGTAACATACCGATGACAAAGGGAACGACGTATGTTGTTATGCGGTCTGACCGATAAAGATCTTCGTAGAATATGTAGGAGCCAATATGGGCATCCAGGTCCCGCTATTTGTTATTGACTGGAGACATTTCTCGGTCATGTCTACATTGTTCTCGAACCCGTAGGGTCCGCACGCTTAAGGTTACGATGACAGTTATATTATGAGTTTATGCATTTTTGATGTACCGAAGGTTGTTCGGAGTCCCGGATGTGATCACAGACATGACGAGGAGTCTCAAAATGGTCGAGACATAAAGATTGATATATTGGAAGCCTATGTTTGGATATCGGAAGTGTTCCGGATGAAATCGGGATTTTACCGGAGTACCGGGAGGTTACCGGAACCCCCCGGGAGCTAAATGGGCCATGATGGGCCTTAGTGGAAAAGAGAAGAGGCAGCCCTACATGGGCCGCGCGCCCCTCCCCTCCCTTGGTCCGAATTGGACAAGGAGAGGGGGCCGGCCCCTCTCTCTCTTTCCCCCCTCCACAAGTCCTATTCCAACTAGGATTGGGGGGGGATCCTACTGCCAGAGGGAGTAGGACTCTCCTGGCGCGCCCTATGTGGCCGGCCAGCCTCCCCCCTTTGGTCCTTTATATACTGAGGCAGAGGCACCCTAGAACACACTAGTTGATCCACGTGATCTATTCCTTAGCCGTGTGCGGCGCCCCCAGCCACCATAGTCCTCGATAATATTGTAGCGGTGCTTAGGCGAAGCCCTGCAGCAGTAGCACATCAAGATCGTCACCACGCCGTCGTGCTGACGGAACTCTTCCCCGACACTTTGCTGGATCGGAGTCCGGGGATCGTCATCGAGCTGAACGTGTGCTAGAACTCGGAGGTGCCGTAGTTTCGGTGCTTGATCGGTCGGATCGTGAAGACGTATGACTACATCAACCAAACGCTTCCGTTGTCGATCTACTAGGTATGTAGATCATACTCCCCCTCTCGTTGCTATGCATCACCATGATCTTGCGTGTCCGTAGGAATTTTTTTGAAATTACTACGAAACCCAACAGTCAGCCAGGCTCTTCATGCGGTCACGAGAACCTTGAGCTTCTGCGTGTTTCTTAAGAAAGGCTTCTTTGAGCTTGTGCAGCATAATCTTGAAGTTTTTCACCTCTTGCACGCTGAGCTTGGCCATATGCTTCTTGAACTGAGCTTTCTCAAAATCAATCTTTTGCTTCAGTTCAACAATGCGTTGGGCGATAGCTAATTCTGAAGCAATGGCGCCATGGAAGGCGACACTGAGGCCAATGGGTAGTTGCAGATCTTCGAAGCTGATGTTGGGCATGTCAAACCACTCATCAATAAAGTTGTGGATGATTGTCACGTCAAAGAGAGGCAGATCATTGAAGATTTCTGCTTCTTCTTTGCTCTTGATGAGTTGCTCAAGAGCGTCATCTGCAAGATCTTCATCACTGGATAGATCAATGGCATCGTTTCGCAGAATGGCAGCAACTGTCAGTTCTTGGCTGGTGTGTGGCAGAGGCATCTTGACCTTCTGGGGCTTGGAGATGCGTGACAAATCTTCAGACTGCACACTGTCTTCAGGAGGTGCAGTGGCCAGTGGCTTCGCCCCGTGAGATTTTTGGTGCAGAGGCAGCGTTTGAAGCTTTTGGCTGCCTCAGCTTCTTTGGCTTCGGCGCTGCAGGCGCTTCATCTGATTCAGCGTCATCTGCAGGCTCATTCACGGCAGTCCCTTGAACCACGATATGGGTGATGAGACCTTCAAGGTTGTAGAAGGGCCCAAGAAGATTGGGTTCAGCTTCGCGAGTTCCATCGGTACGGGGAGCAGAGGGACTAGGGTTGAAGTCTAATCCCAAGGACTTCTTGTTTTGCTTCGCTGAGTTCTGGGCAAACTGGAAGTTGCGCTTAAACAGATTGTCGTCACGACACCATAGCAGTGACGATGGGTCAGCATCCGTAGGCTGTGGTCCACGGACCATGCAGGGATAGAAGCCTTGTTCAATGGCTTCATCTCTGGTCCTGGGTTGAAGATTTTTGTAGAGTATGTCTCCCCATGGTCGCTTGATGGCATTCTTTTCAGCATATTCCTTTGTTACAAATCTGTACTTGAACCACTCTTATGCCCAATAGCGTCGAATCCATTGGATTCGTGTCTTGTGCTGATTGTAATCCTCTTCAGGATCTGTCTTGTACAGCTCTGAGAGGTCATCGGGCAGATCTCTTGATGTTTCTCCTCGACGCTTTCTGCCATCCTTCCTTGCAGATTTCTCTGAAGCCATGAATTTTAAACTGAAAGGCTTCAATACGTTCAAAGGCTTCAAAGGTTTTCGCTTGCTGGACAAACAGGAACTGGCTTCGGGAGAATTTATATGATGCTGTAGGAATTCTGTAAATGAATGCAGACTATGAGAACCAAGGGATTCTCCCACGGACATGTACCTGTGACAGCATTAAGGTGCGAGGGAAGGGGAAGAGGTCATATGCATTCTCAGAAGATTTTGAAGATAAATCAGTTTAGAAGACATTGACCTCATCGTGCAAGACATTCACTCATAGATAAGGAGTTGGTTCCAGATTTGTACGAATCCAGAGATCAGTACAAGTGAGGAATCTAACTACTTTGTGAAGCATAAGTGAATATACTAGGCATGTTATGAGATGCAGTATGAAAGAGATCCAACTTGTGTGAATAGAAACTGCTTGTGGTAGAAAGTGACAAAGCTATAGGATCAAAGGGGCCGTAAAAAGGAAATTTTATTTACCACACGTAGAACTGCTAGACGGAGTGGAAGAGGAGGCCGAGCAGTTCGATCGTCCATGCCCTAACTTGGCGACGGAGGACACCTACGGCGACGGCGGAGAGGACGATGTCCGCGGTCGGCGTGAAGATGGCGTCGGAGAGGTTGCGGCAGCGAAGCGCTTCGTCGCCGGCGTCGTCGAGGGCTAGCGGTGGCGCTAGGGTTCGTGCGAGAGTGGAAGAAGAGGTAATGACTGTGGTGAGGCATGTATTTATAGGGACAGGGGCGGCTCAGTGTTATTACACAGGTGCCCCTGGCGATTCACATCTGAGAAACACGTGGCCATCATGCAGCATATCGGGGGTCGTTCCACGTCCCACGCACGCCTGGATTGTCGGGTGGTCGTTCCCACTTCTCCGGGTTGCAGGTGAAGGAATGAGCATTGAAAACGGACTTAATGTTTGTCTCTATATCTTCTGCTGACAAGGACGCAGAGAAGACATTCGACAGTTTCAATAGAATGCATATGATTTGGAGAGATAGAGTTTGAGATAGAAAGCATAGATAGGTTAGGGTCCGATCACATTCACTTAGTTCAAAAGATTCAACAAGAAGACATAGCTATAAGTGAATGCTGTAGAGGACAGAAAACTAGTATATATATATTCAACATAGTGAAGATAATCATGAAGACATGTTGAGATTGAAGCCAAACCAAATGTGAAGACATAGCAAATGTAACGCCATGAGTGAAACACTTCAAACAGAATATTTGGTGGTGGCGTTACCCACCGTATAGGAAGTATTAGACCCAGACATGGCGCACAATTATCGTGGCGCTCCGAAGTCAAATTCCACATTAATGTATTCACACTTAGAATGTATGTCTTCATTGATTGAAGATATACTTTACTTCGTGTGTTGCACATCTAAGTCATCAATATGCATAAGTGTTAGGATGTGTGCCTGATCGCAAGACATTTGAGGATTCCAAGATATTTAGCTCACACCGTAACTTGCAAAATCTCTTCTCATCCAAGGGCTTGGTGAAATATCTGCCAATTGCTCTTCAGTGTTGACGTGTATGATATCAATATCTTCCTTCACAACATGATCTCTGAGAAAGTGATGATGAATTTCAATGTGCTTTGTCTTCGAGTGCTACACTGGGTTGTTGGCAATCTTTATGGCGCTTTCGTTGTCGTAGTAGAGTGGCACTTGCTTCAGATGAATGCCATAGTTCTTGAGTGTTTGCTTCATCCACAGAAGCTGAGCGCAGCAAGATCCAGCAGCAATGTATTCAGATTCAGCAGTGGAGAGAGATACATAGTTCTGCTTCTTTGAAGACCAACATACAAGTGATCGTCCCAGAAAATGACATGTGCCTGATGTAGACTTGTGATCCACCTTGTCACCAGCATAATCAGCATCCGAGAATCCAACCAGATCAAACTCTGAGCCCTTTGGATACCATAATCCTAGAGTTGGGGTGTGAGCCAAATATCGAAGAATTCGCTTCACAGCTAAGTGATGCGACTCCTTTGGTGCCGCTTGAAATCGAGCACACATGCAAACACTAAGCATAATATCTGGCCTAGATGCACATAGATAAAGTAAAGAACCAATCATGGAGCGGTATACCTTTTGATCGAACTCTTTACCATTGTCGTCGGGACCCAGATGATGTTTGGCTGGCATTGGCGTCGTGAAGCCTTTGCAGTCTTCCATACCGAACTTCTTCAGGCAATCTTTGAGATACTTCTCTTGAGATATGAAGATGCCATTGCGTTGCTCTCGTATTTGAAGACCGAGGAAGAACTTCAGCTCTCCCATCATGGACATCTGATATTGCTCTTGCATCATATATCCAAACTCTTCACTGTACTTCTGATTGGTGCAGCCGAAGATAATGCCATCCACATATATTTGGCACACAAACAGTTCACCATCATATGTCTTCGTGAAGAGAGTGGGGTCGAGGGAACCAAGTATGAAGCCTTTGCTCTTCAGGAAGTATTTGAGTGTGTCATACCAAGCCCGAGGGGCTTGTTTGAGGCCATACAGTGCCTTGTTGAGCTTGTATACCATGTCAGGATGTTTTGGATCTTCAAAGCCAGGCGGTTGTGCAACATACACTTCTTTTTCAATCTTGCCATTGAGAAAAGCACTCTTCACATCCATTTGGTATAGAAGTATGTTATGATGATTTGCATAGGCCAGCAGTATGCGTATGGCTTCAAGTCGAGCCACAGGAGCAAATGTTTCATCAAAGTCAATGTCTTCCACTTGAGTATATCCTTGAGCAACGAGACGAGCTTTGTTTCTGACAACTTGACCATGCTCATCTTGCTTGTTGCGGTATATCCATTTAGTGCCTATTATATTGTTCTTCTGAGGATCAAGACGCTTGACCAGTTCCCATACATTATTCAGCTCAAACTGTTGAAGCTCTTCTTGCATAGCTTGAATCCATTCAGGTTCCATGAAGGCTTCTTCAACTTTCTTGGGTTCTGTTATTGAGACGAATGCGAAGTGCCCACAGAAATTTGCTAGCTGAGTTGCCCTTGAACGAGTGAGCGGACCGGGTGCATTGATGCTATCAATTATTCTCTCAATCTGCACTTCATTGGCAACACGAGGATGCACAGGGCGAAGATTTTGCTCTTGCTGATCATTGTCATTGTTAGTGGAATTGTCTTCAGGCTGAGCATTGTCTTCAGGTTGATCAGGTGCAGAGATGATAAGTTCCTCTTCAGGTTGAGCTTCAGAGGGTATGATTTCTCTAGTTCCCATTAGTTTGATTGATTCACTAGATGGAACTTCATCTAGCACATTTGGCAGGTGCTCTCTCTGTGAACCGTTAGTCTCATCGAACCGCACATCCACTGTTTCAACCACTTTATAATGAAAGAGATTGAAGACTATGTAGGAGTGCGAATCCTTTCCATATCCAAGCATAAAACCCTCATGTGCTTTTGGTGCAAATTTTGAAGTGTGATGTGGATCCTTGATCCAGCACCTGGCGCTAAATACTCTGAAGTAACTGACATTTGGCTTCTTGCCAGTAAGGAGCTCATAAGATGTCTTGTTCAGAAGCTTGTGAAGATAAACACGATTGATTGTATGGCATGCGGTATCAATGGCTTCAGGCCAGAATTTTCTTGGAGTCTTGTATTCATCAAGCATCGTTCGGGCCATCTCAATGAGTGTTCTGTTCTTGCGTTCGACGACGCCATTCTGCTGTGGCGTGTACGGGACTGAGAATTCATGTGTGATGCCCAAAGTATCAAGATATGTATCAAGGCTAGTGTTCTTGAATTCAGTGCCATTGTCACTTCTGATGTGCTTTATCTTGGCGCCATAGTTGTTCATTGCTCGATTGGTGAAGCGTCTGAAGACATCCTGCACTTCAGTCTTGTAGAGGATTATGTGCAGCCAAGTATATCTAGAATAATCATCAACAATGACAAAGCCATAGATACAAGCAGTAGTAGTAAGAGTTGAGTAATGAGTGGGACCGAAAAGATCCATGTGGAGCAGTTCGAAGGGTCGAGTAGTTGTCATGATTGTCTTCGAGGGATGTTTGGCCCTCGTCATCTTTCCTGCTTCACAGGCACCGCATAAGTGATCTTTCTTGAACTTGACGCCCTCGATGCCTATGACATGCTTCTTCTTTGCAAGGGTGTGGAGGTTCCTCATGCCAGCATGCCCTAGCCTCCGATGCCAGAGCCAGCATTCTGAAGTTTTTGCTAGAAGACATACGGCAAGCTGTGGTCCTGCTGAGAAATCTACCACGTACAAATCATCTTTCCGATACCCTTCAAACACTAGAGACTTGTCAGATTCCATTAGAACAAGGCAACGATATTTTCCAAATATTACGATCATGTTCAAATCGCAAAGCATTGATACAGACATTAAGTTGAAGCCAAGGGATTCAACAAGCATGACTTTATCCATGTGTTGATCCTTTAAGATTGCAACTCTACCTAGACCCAATACCTTACTTTTACCAGTGTCAGCAAATGTGATGTGACTCTTGTTGGATGGACGTAAGGTTGAGTCCATAAGAAGGCTTCTTTTACCAGTCATGTGATTGGTACACCCACTATCAATAATCCATTCTGAAGACGCTGGTGTCGTACCCTACAGTGCAGTTAGGGGGATAGGCTTCACGAAGAGAATTGTGAAGCAAAAACATTTGACGAACCAGTGGGTTATGAAAGCTTAGATCCAGATTAGGACTGATAGGGAGAGTAGCAAGCGATTCAGGAACGAAGTACATAGTAAGACCATTCGGGCATTTGATCTTGCGCCCTACAAGATGTTTAAGGTCCCCAGCAATAGCGTCATACGATTTTGGTTTTCTGCTGGAGACCTTTCCCTGCAAGAGAGAGTTAAGCTTTCTTAGCCACCCACATCTTCAAGGGTGGCTTAGAAGCGATAAGTCTAAGTGCAGCATCTGAGAACTTTGGCTTTGGATCCCTAGCAAACAGTCTTGCAGGTGGACAATAGTACTCATAAGAATAAGCAGAATAGTTCTTGTTCTTATGAACATGGCGGTTTGATGAACCGCGCTCATATTCATAGGCCTGAGTATGGTTTCCCTGCAAAACATTTGCGTTAGTGCGACTCAGGTGAGTCCTCTGTCTGTATGAAGCCTTTGGACCGTATGAAGCCTGTGGTCTGGCGTTTGTCTTCTTCACCTGTGGTGTCATGATGACATTCATAGGAAGATTTTCCAAACACTTTTTCGGCACCCAGATCTTCTTCACAGGCGGCCCATTCCTGCAGTTAGTACCAATATACCTGGCAAACACTTCACCATTCTGATTCTTAAACAGTTTATAGTTTGCATCAAAGGATTCATCAATGACAATGGGGTTAGCACAAGTGAAGCCAGATAGATTGGATGGATCTGCTGAAGGTTCCTTTGCAGCAACCCATGTGGTTTTGGGGTACTGCTCAGGTTTCTAGTAAGAGCCATCAGCATTCATTTTCCTTACGAACCCAACACCCTCTTTCCTCGGGTTTCGGTTCAGAATCTGCCTTTTGAGGACATCACATAGTGTCTGATGCCCTTTAAGACTTTTGTACATCCCTGTTTCAAGCAATGTCTTCAACCTAGCATTCTCATCAGCAATAGCAGTGGTATCCTCAGCAGAGGGGTTAGTTACCACATCAACTGTTGAAGATATTGCAACAGTAGCAGCAATAGAACATTCAGCAACAGAAGTAGCATTATCACGCTCAATGCATTTAAGACATGGTGGTTCAAATCCTTCCTGAGCGGAACTGATCTGTTCGGCGCGAAGTGACTCATTTTCCTTTTGAAGATCTTCATGAGCCGCTCTCAATTTCTCAAGATCTTGCTTCCTTTGAAGATAATCATAGGAAAGCTTTTCATGAGTTGTTGAGAGCGTTTCATGACGACTTTCAAGTTCCTCATACTTAACGTGAAGATTTTTTATGTCTTCAATTAAGGACTCAGATCGAGTCATTTCAGCGCCTAACAGATCATCGCTTTTGTCTAGCAGTTTTTGAATATGTTCCATAGCTTTCTGTTGTTCAGTTGCAATTTTAGCAAGTGTTTTGTAGCTGGGTCTTGAACCACAATCAGAGTCATCTTCACTAGATGTTTGATAGTGAGTAGTGCGTGTGTTTACCTTGGCACCGCGTGCCATGAAGCAGTAGGTAGGAGCGGAGTAGTCCTTGTCATTTGCATCGGTGTCGATGATGAAGTCATTGTCTTCAGTGTTGAAGATGGACTCGGCAACGTATGCTGTAGCCAGACTTGCAACGCCAGAATCGGACTCCTCCTCAGACTCCACCTCCGCCTCCTCAGAAGCGGACTCCTCTTCTGAATCCATTTCCTTGCCAACAAACGCACGTGCCTTGCCAGATGAGCTCTTCTTGTGTGATGAAGACTTTGAGGAAGACTTGGAAGAAGACTTTGAGTATTTCTTCTTCTTCTTGTCGTCAGAGTCATATTCCTTGCTCTTCTTCTTCTTTTTGTTCTCATTGTCCCACTGCGGACACTCGGAGATGAAGTGGCCAGTTTTCTTGCACTTGTGGCATGTTTTCTTCTTGTAGTCATGAGCAGAATCTTCATCATTCCTTGAGCTTGATTGTGAAGACTTTCTGAAGCCTTTCTTCTTGGTGAATTTTTGGAACTTCTTCACAAGCATAGCAAGTTCCTTTCCAATGTCTTCAGGGTCATCAGAACTACTGTCAGATTCTTCTTCAGATGAGGAGATAGCTTCTGCCTTCAAGGCACGAGTTTGCCCATAGTTGGGACCGTAAATATCTCTTTTCTCAGAAAGATGAAACTCATGTGTGTTGAGCCTCTCAAGTATGTCAGATGGATCGAGTGTCTTGAAATCAGGACGTTCTTGAATCATCAGGGCTAGGGTGTCAAACGAACTGTCAAGTGATCTCAGGAGTGTCTTGACGACTTCATGCTTGGTGATCTCAGTAGCGCCAAGGGCTTGAAGCTCATTTGTGATGTCAGTGAGTCGATCAAACGTGAGCTGGACATTCTCATTGTCATTTCTCTTGAAGTAGTTGAAGAGGTTGCGAAGGACACTGATTCTCTAATCTCTCTGGGTTGAGACGCCTTCGTTGACCTTGGAGAGCCAGTCCCAGACTAGCTTAGATGTTTCCAAAGCACTCACGCGGCTATACTGTCCTTTGGTCAGATGACCACAGATTATATTCTTGGCAATAGAGTCCAGTTGAACGAACTTCTTGACGTCAGCGGCAGTGACACCTTCTCCAGCCTTGGGAACGCCGTTCTTGACAACATACCATAGGTCAACGCCAATGGCTTCAAGATGCATGCGCATCTTATTCTTCCAGTAGGGATATTCAGTTCCATCGAAGACGGGGCACGCAGCGGAGACTTTAATTATCCCTGCAGTCAACATAGCTAAAACTTCAGGTGGTTAAACCGAATCACACAGAACAAGGGAGTACCTTGCTCTGATACCAATTGAAAGTGCGTTATATCGACTAGAGGGGGGGGGTGAATAGGCGATTTTTATGAAAGTCTTCAAAACGTGGAAGTTTCGAAGACAAACGATAGAAATAAACATATTACCATGCAGCGGAAGGTAGACTACACTAGGCAAACGATAGTCAAGTATTTAATAAAGTGAAAGCACAATGACTAATAGCAGGTAGGTAGTAAGGTGTAACACCCCAATAATTAAGCTACAGTAAACCCTGACAAATGATGCCAAGTCACCTTTTTTTATTAAGCTTAATCGACTCTTATTGAAAACCAGTTCGAATTCAAATTCGGATGCAACTTGAAAATTTAAATGTTTCAAAAGGTAAAATAAAAATGTAGGTTGGGCTGCAAATATTCACTAGCAAATTTTCATATAAGAATTATCATTTTTCAAAATATACAAGTGCCATTAAACATTTTAAAACGGACTCATAAGCTTTTATTGAAATAATCTAATTTAAATAAATCTGTAAACATTCCAAAAATATTTGACACTTGTTGGAATAGCTCAAAATATTGCCTAAAATTTATGTGATAGTTTGCACAATGAATTGAAATCATCTAGTACCTAAACTAAATAGAAAACAATAGTAACTAAGAAAACAGAAAAGAAAAAGGGGAACCTACTAATAAAAAGAAAAGAAACCTAATCTACTGGGCCCCTTGGCCCATTTAGAAAAACAGCCCCAGCCCACCCGCAGCTCCTTCTACCTACCGCTACAGGAGGCAGGGGAGGCCGTGGCAGCCATCCCACGGCCATGGGTGCGCCCGGCCAGGTGCCGGCCATCCCGCGGCCCTTCCTGGCTGTTAAGTCCGACGCCCGCGACCCCCTGGCAAACCCTAACGCCCATCCCCCTCGTCTCCTTCTCCGCCTCTCGATTTCGTCCACACCCGAGACCACAGTTGTTGCTGCCTTCTCGATCCCGTGGCCACCGGCCTCACCTCATCGCGCCAAGACGTCCAGGAGCTCCTTCATCGTCTTCTCCTTCGCCCTCGCCTAAGGGCTCGAGCTAGGAGGGCTGGTACGCTCGACATCGAGCATATCTTCGTCGGTACATCGCCGGTGTCCGACGTCGTTTGCCGCGGCTCCGGTCCACCTCCGGCCTCCCCGACCACATCTTCGAGCTCACGGTGAGCTCCTCCTCCGACCTCCCCCCCCCATTCCCGGATTCAAACCGTGCCCCCGCGCGTCGTTGCTCGCCGAGACCGAAGCTTCACGTTCACATCACCTGTGTGTACTATGTAGTTGCAGCCTCGCGCGCCTCTGCGGTGCTCTCGTACGCCTATGGCCTCCCCGTGCATGCCCTCGTCCACGCACCGCATGCGCGCCACACATCTGCCTGCGCCCTGCCTCCTCGAAGCCGCGCCCCGCGCATCACTTCAGCCGCGCCCCTGCTCGTCTGTGTTGCTGCCTCTCCGTAGTCGCTCGTGCCCCCGCGCGCCTAGGCTCGCTCACGCCTGCCTGCTGCCGCATCCGCTGCTGCTCTGCTTTGCGGCTCCGCTGCTACTTGCCGCTGTTGACTGCGTTGCTCCTGCTGCCATTAGCTGCTACTGCATCTTGCTGCTCTGCCTGTGTTGTTGCTGCTACAGGAACCTTCAGTTACTGTAACGCTAGCTAGCTAGCTTTTTAATTTCTACAATAACTAACCCTCTAGACAGCTCCTAAACAGCGCCTAAGCGACTGTTAACAGGAGCAAAATTATTATGTGAAGGTAGTATACTTGACATACTTCATTTTATCCCACTGGACCAAATCCATTTGATGCATGTATTAAATACTATGAAAATCACAAAAAGCTATTTTTGTTAACAGAATACAGTTTTAATCTCCTCTGTGTGGGGGCTGTATGTGTGTGGCCGGCTATGCAACAGCCGTGTGTGGCCGGCCCTTGTTTAACTAGTATATCTTATGATTAAAGTTAGTGGTAAGTTAGTCTAATAGTAGATGACATGTAGATTCAAGGTTAGTTTAGAAAAAATATTTTTTTTAGAAAAAGGTCTAAGTCAATGACATGTGGCCCCTACATTGTTCATATGTTGACTAGTCAAAATATTTGACTAGGTCAACCCAACCCCTTTGACCCACCATCATATACTACAGCTAGAATACACAACATGACAAAAGTATTTTTGTTGTTTTATTTCGAATTAGAAGAATTTTGTAAATTCAAAATATGTTTAAAGCTTTGTAAATTCATATAAAATAATCCGTAACTCGGATGAAAATACTTTTGTATATGAAAGTTGCTCAAAACGACGAGACGAATCCGGATACGCAGCCCGTCCGTCCGCCACACATCCCTAACCTATCGAACATGCAACTTTCCCCCCTCCGGTTCGTCTGTCCGAAAACGCGAAACACCGGGGATACTTTCCCGGATGTTTCCCCCCCTTCACCGGTACCATCTCGTACCGCGTTAGGGTACACCTAGCATCACGCTTTGTCATGTCATGCATCGTCATGCATTTGTTTGCATTATATTTATTGTTTCTTCCCCCTCTTCTCTCGCTAGACACCGAGACCGACGCCGCTGCTACCCAGTACAACTACGGTGTTGACGACCCCTCTCTCTTGCCAGAGCAACCAGGCAAGCCCCCCCCCCCTTGATCATCAGATATCGCCTACTCTCTTTCTACTGCTTGCATTAGAGTAGCGTAGCATGTTACTGCTTTCCGTTAATCCTATTCTGATGCATAGCCTGTTCTTACTACTACTGTTGTTACCTTTACCTGCAATCCTAATGCTTAGTATAGGATGCTAGTGTTCCATCAGTGGCCCTACACTCTTGTCTGTCTGCCATGCTATACTACTGGGCCGTGATCACTTCGGGAGGTGATCACGGGCATATACTATATACTTTACACTGTTACATTACTGGAGAAACTGTTTGGAGATGGGGGCTGAAGGGGCAGGTGGCCCCATCCAGGTAGTGGTGGGCCTGGGTTCCCGACGGCCCCCGACTGTTACTTGAGGCGGAGCGACAGGGCAGGTTGAGACCACCTAGGAGAGAGGTGGGCCTGGCCCTGGTCGGCATTCGCGGATACATAACACGCTTAACGAGATCTTGGTATTTGATCTGAGTCTGGCCACTGGCTTATACGCACTAACCATCTACGCGGGGACAGTTATAGGCACTCGACGTCGTGGTATCAGCCGAAGCCTTCGTGACGTCAGCGACTGAGTGGCACGCGCCGGGTTGGACCGCGTAACGCAACTTCCTTTGTAATGGAGGTTGCTAGGTCTGCTCATCGGTCGCGTACGCAACGTGCAGGTGTGCAAAGGGCGATGGGCCCAGACCCCTGCGCCATGGGATTTAGACCGGCGTGCTGACCTCTCTGTTGTGCCTAGGTAGGGCTGCGACGTGTTGATCTTCCAAGGCCGGGCATGACCCAGGAAAGTGTGTCCGGCCAAATGGAATCGAGCGTGTTGGGTTATGTGGTGCACCCTTGCAGGGAAGTTGATCTATTCGAATAGCCGTGTCCCTCGGTAAAAGGACGACCCGGAGTTGTACCTTGACCTTATGACAACTAGAACCGGATACTTAATAAAACACACCCTTCCAAGTGCCAGATACAACCGGTGATCTCTCTCTCACAGGGCGACGAGGGGAGGATCATCGGTTAGGATTATGCTATACGATGCTACTTGGAGGTCTTCAGTCTACTCTCTTCTACATGCTGCAAGACGGAGGCTGCCAGAAGCGTAGTCTTCGAAAGGACTAGCTATCCCCTCTTATCCCGGCTTTCTGCAGTTCAGTCCACATATAATAGCCTTATTCCAGTTGATACCAATGCATACATATGTAGTGTAGCTCCTTGCTTGCGAGTACTTTGGATGAGTACTCACGGTTGCTTTCTCCTTCTCTTCCCTCTATCCTTTCTACCTGGTTGTCGCAACCAGATGCTGGAGCCCAGGAGCCAGACGCCACCGTCGACGACGACTCCTACTACACCGGAGGTGCCTACTACTACGTGCTGCCCGCTGACGATGACCAGGAGTAGTTAGGAGGATCCCAGGCAGGAGGCCTGCGCCTCTTTCGATCTGTATCCCAGTTTGTGCTAGCCTTCTTAAGGCAAACTTGTTTAACTTATGTCTGTACTCAGATATTGTTGCTTCCGCTGACTCGTCTATGATCGAGCTCTTGTATTCGAGCCCTCGAGGCCCCTGGCTTTTAATATGATGCTTGTATGACTGATTTTATTTGTAGAGTTGTGTTGTGATATCTTCCCGTGAGTCCCTGATCTTGATCATACACGTTTGCATGTATGATTAGTGTACGGTCAATTCGGGGGCGTCACATAAGGATCAAGTAGGAAGATATTATGAAGCCAAACAGAACACGCAGTCACTCAGTGAAGACAAAAGATAGTGCAATCATACAATGACTTCACAAGGACCAACAGTAAGTAAAGGGAAGGGAAGGATGAAACCAGTGACTCGTTGAAGACAATGATTTGTTGAACCAGTTCCAGTTGCTGTGACAACTGTACGTCTGGTTAGGCGGCTAGGTATTTAAACCTGAGGACACACAGTCCCGGACACCCAGTCCTGAACACGCAGCTCAGGACACCCAGTCCTCACCGTATTCCCCTTGAGCTAAGGTCACACAAACCTCGCCCAATCACTCTGGTAAGTCTTCAAGGTAGACTCCCAAACTTTCACAGACTTCGTTCACCGGCGATCCACAATGTCTCTTGGATGCTCAGAACGCAACGCCTAACCGGCTGGAGGATTCACAGTCCTCGAGTGTAATAAGTCTTCAGATCACACAGACAAGAAGACTTAAGTGATGCCTAACTCTCTTTGGCTCTGGGTGGTTAGGGCTTTATCCTCGCAAGGAATTCTCTCTCAAAGGCTTCGAGGTGGGTTGCTCTCAAACGACAAAAGTCGTACACTAACTCTGAGCAGCCAACCGTTTATGGTTGTAGGGGGTGGGCTATTTATAGCCACTAGGCAACCCGACCCGATTTGTCCGAAATGACCCTGGGTCACTAAGGAACTGACACGTGTTCCAACGGTCAGATTTTAAACTCACACGGCAACTTTACTTGGGCTACAAGCAAAGCTGACTTGTCCGACTCTGGACAAGATTCGCTCTCATAGTCTTCACTCGAAGACATAGGTTTTGGTTAAGCATCACTTCAGTCATTCTGACTGGTTCTTTTGAACCTCACTTAACAGTACGGTGGTTCCTAGGACTCAACAAAGAAAAAGAACTACAAAAGATCTAAGTCTTCGAGTTCCATAGGCTTCAAGCGATGTCTTCTCTTGTCATAGTCTTCGATGTGAATATCTTCATATACCACCTTTGACATCAATGTCTTCATATATTTTTAGGGGTCATCTTTGGTAGGAAAACCGAATCAATGAGGGACTTCTAGCTGTGTTGTCCTGCAATTCTCACAAACACATTAGTCCCTCAACTAGGTTTGTCGTCAAT
The DNA here is from genome assembly GCF_018294505.1 of Triticum aestivum. Lineage (NCBI taxonomy): Eukaryota > Viridiplantae > Streptophyta > Magnoliopsida > Poales > Poaceae > Triticum > Triticum aestivum. Next base: position 146,958,644 of record NC_057806.1, read on the forward strand.
ACTTCAAAACCAACTAGGGGTGGCACTAGATGCACTTACACTATGTGTCTTTCCCGGATGATCAGTAGTGATGCCCAGTTGGGGCGATCGGGGACCATGTCGCATGTGGGGGTTGATCTTTATTTTGGTACCGTAGTCGGACCATGAGTGTATTGGATGATTGTAATGTTATTCATGTATTTGTGTGACGTGGCGAGTGTAAGCCAACTATGTATCCTTTCTTCTTTTATATATTTACATGGGTTGTTGTGAAGATTACCTTACTTGCGACATTGCTTTCAATGCGGTTATGCCTCTAAGTCGTGCTTCGACACGTAGGAGATATAGCCGCATCGATGGCGTTACAATACGACACAGAGCTGCCGGCGGCTAAACATGGGCTCGCTCTCCAAGTTCAAGGGCGCCTCGTTCCTCTCAACTGGCACTGTGCAGTAGGAGGGGTAACGAAGCGGCCACAGAGGCAAGTGCTAGCGGTCAGCGAGAAGAGACGGAGGACAAAGATCAGCATACTCACGCTCTTCTCTTATTTGACGTCTCTTGGTTTGTCCCCGGCGGAGACAATATCCACAGGCGACATGGCGGCTGCAGCTTAAAGGGAGGAAGAAGATAACTACGCGGCTTTTCCTACTTTCTTGCGCATGCTCTGTTTTTAAAAAAGAGGTCAAGGGTTCTTTTTTTAAAACAGAGAAAATACTGTGGTTTTGTAAATACTACTGTTTTAATACCACAGTTTTTAGTCATAGCCAAACAGCTCATAGTAATTAATACTATGGTATTTTGAAAAACTGCAGTATTCTTCAAATACTTCAAAAATACTTTGTTATCAAACAAGGCCTAATCTTCATTTCCTATGTCTTAATACCACAGTTTTTAGTCATAGCCAAACAGCTCATAGTAATTAATACTATGGTATTTTGAAAAACTGCAGTATTCTTCAAATACTTCAAAAATACTTTGTTATCAAACAGGGCCTAATCTTCATTTCCTAGCGCAGTGAACCGAGTCCATCCAATTCGTCAATGCACAAAAGAGCCCCACATGGACCTAGACACAGGGCCGCGGCGGAAGCTCCGTCCTAGTGGACCTTGTGATTGTGGCTTGGAAGAGCGGTCCGTCCCGATCGGGAAAGGATTGGACTCGCCTTGTCCGTCCGTTCGTGCCCGGCTCTGTCCGTCAGCCATGAGCCGTCAGGTCTGGAATAAGAAAGAAAGAAAACGTCTGCAGCTTGAAGGCAACGCGCCCACAATTGGCCGACCAAGAAAACAACGCGCAGACGACCAAAATTTCCGTAACAGATATCGGGAGAAGCAGACAGCAGAGTTCAGCCGCAACCTGCTCAACTCACAGAACTGAATTGTCAGGTTCGGTGAAAAAGGCGCTGGACGCTAAATTTACTTGAGCATCGTGTCAAACATGGTTTGGAAGGGATTTCATTAACTCAACTTGTTGCCTTTCCACCGCCTAATTCTTCACAATATTAATAACTGGTATGTTTCATAGAAACATGTGTGCCAAAATGGTGCTGTATAATTTGTATCAAAATGGAAACAAAGTAAGGCAAGATCTTTCACTCGCAAAAAAGCTGAGGCATCTACAGTATCATGATATTGCTTAGCACGACTAAAATGAGGGTCCGGTCCTGTTGGGTTGAGATACCACACGCCTGCCAGACTGTCAAGTGAACAAAACCAACCTAGAGAATCCCCTGACTCACATACATGGCCACTACAAAAGAGCCTCAATGTCAATCTCGACAAAGGTGCAGGGGTCCGGAATGCCAAATTTTCTTAGCACCTGCATGTAACAGACTAGGTCAGAATTATTGTTCACAGCTCATCATTCCATGGCATATTTTTTTGCGTGTGACAGAAAAAATTACCTCAGCGTGGACAATTCCCAAGTAGCCAACCTGCTTTCCATCACTCTTAACAATTTTGCATTGTCTTTTAGTAAAGAACTCGGGTTCCTATAAGACGAGACAATCAGTACACCAAAGGAACCTTGGATGTACCACAAATGCATCGACAATTTCAAATGCTTACACTTGAAGGAACATAGTAAGTTTGGCCGAATTTTACGCATGGAGAATGTGTCACGATTTTGACGATCCTATCCACCAAACCCATAATTTCCTGGGTAATTGATAACATTTAGCCAAGGCCAACAACAAAGCACTTTAAATATTACTCCTGCAGAGGAAGTAATTGTGTATTACCTCAAATCCAGAATTACTATTACAGTACAAAGCTGCAAGCCGGCGATTATTGGAGGCACCAACATCACATGAAGCATCCAATGACACTACATCCCCAACTTCAAAAATCTGCACACATAACAATGCTGAAAAATTATACTATGGCCAATTGGTTATTTCCAATATAAGCAGCTCTATGAAAGCATTCCTTTTCGATCATGATAAACATATTAACAAACATAATTTTACAAACCAATATTATGTGTCAGCAAACAATTAGAATGTTGCTATATAAAAAGGGGAGTATATGCACATTAGCCACATGAAAAGCACCTCGGTAACACTGCTAACACTATGCAGATGAATACTATTGTTTGTTTTCATAAAGTACCTTTATGGGTCTTGGATGGTCTATATTATGCTTCAGCGTTTTCAACAAACATGACATCAGACTACCCCTTACAACCTGCAACATCACAAGCAAAACAAACATACATCACGCACTGGAATAAGCACATTTGAATTGTGCCCCCTCCGTTCCTTTATATAAGGTGTGTTTGTTTTTTCAAAAGTCAAACGAGTGCATGTTTGACCAAGTTTTTAGAAAAACATATCAATATCCACAATATAAAAATTTATATCATTTTATTCATCATGAAAGCTAGTTTCACATTTTATCTATTAGGTATTGCAGATGTTTCTATTTTGTTCTATAATCTTGGTCAAACTTTCAAATGGTTGACTTGCACGGAAACCAATACACCTTAAATTCTGGAACGGAGGGAGTATAATTATATTTCAAGGTCTTACATTAGAACCAAAATGTATTGATTTGTTTTGCAGTAGGTAAGGGAAGACAGCTAAATATGAATGACCACATATACTACGAGTATGACGACAATCTATTTAACTAACATCATCCAAAAGGTATATTAATCAGAAAGACAGAACCATAGCATTTCATCAACTATAATCAGTAAATAATGCAGCACCAGAGACTAGGTGTCCATGCATTCATGATTGTACTAATTAATCAAAAAGACAGAACCATAACATTTCATCAACTATAATCAGTAAATAATGCAGCACCAGAGACTAGTTGTCCATGCATTCATGATAATACTAGTTAATCAAAAAGACAGAACCATAACATTTCATCAACTTTAATCAGTACATAATCCGGCACCAGGTGGTAGTTGTGCATGCATTCTTGATTTTGCTTGTATGCATATTTAAATTATCTACAACTATTTAAAAAAATGAAGCTAATAAAGATACCAAGCCTAGAAGGCCAGGCCTCAATGAATGAACGCTTAACATGCATTAACAACATAATGACATACTTTTTTCTACTGTAACAAGCAGTAACAAATAAATGAAAGATCCAATCATAAAGACACCCTTCAGTACTTGAGCAATTCACCTCAAATTCAGAAGTACGGGGGTTTGCAATAATGACTGCTTTATTTCCATCGTCTGTCCTGTTTAGCATGTCAAAGTTTTCTTCGTGTGAAGTCAAAACAAATGTGAGCACCTCCATATAACCAGCTCTTGCAACCTGCCCCAAAAACATTGTTCTCCCAGTAAAATATCGATGAGTGAACAGATGCATATGGAACACAGCTGAAGGATCGCTACAAGGTACTGAATATTTTAAGCACATACCTCAGCACGGATTTTATCAGAGAAACGGTTTAGTGGTTGCCTTCCACCTATTGTCATAGACTTTGGCTTTGATTTTGGCACATTGTTGTACCCATAAGCTATAGCAACATCCTGTACGGAATGAAAATGAAAATCAAACCAGAAACTATCAACCAATTCTAAATAATCTTTCCGTAAGATAAAGCACGGATTGACTCCGTGGGTTCACCGTCACAATACGCTTCTTTTCGTGAATTTACGCTTTTAGTTTAAATATAAAACATATACGTGAGGTGGTACTAATTGGTTACTCCCTAATTTTTGTCGGTCTTCGTCCGTCCGTCCGTCTCAACCAAAATTCCCCGCATGGGCCGCACATAGCTTATTTTGTGCATCCCCGCATGGGCCAAGGTGGGCCTGGTCGGATATTTTGGCAAAAAAATAAATTTACTTGCGTCAAGAATTGAACTCACGATCTGTCAAACCATACCATACACACATACCAACTAAGCAATATCAGCTCACGTGTAGTCAAGACGTTTACTTTTCTTATTCAATAGTACCACCTCGCCCCCTTACAACTGAAAGCACCAACATATATACGTCTTAGAGTTACACTTTATCAACCAGCTCAATAAGTCGGCTAAGGAAGGAAGGAAAATGAGTCTAGGGAAGGAAAGATATATGGTGGGCCAATTAAAATAGGAAGGAAGGAATATCCATACTACGTGGGCGCTAATTAAACTGGAAGGAAGGAAGAGAATGATGGATGCGGTGCGTCCTATGTGGACTAATTAGACGAAATTCAGGCTAATTAACTTGTGGGAAATTAATGAGATTCATAATGCCATGCTTGCTGCATAAATTTAAAAGAGGGGTTTAAGAAAACAAGTATTAAAGGAGATTAGGTGAAATTGCTAATTGATGATTGTTCAAGAAAAAAACAAGAAACCCCCTAATTAAAGGAGAGTTTTTTTTAAGGCACCCGAGTGTATTTGTGTGGAGGGCCTTCCTGTAATTGGCGTGGAGGGCGGCCGCTATCCGGCCCTGCTTGGATCCTAACCAAATACAATGAAGAACGACTCTTTTGTAGTCTTTTCAGTTTCCTCCTCGGTGTGTACATGTGTGTTGCTGTGCAAAGCTCAATCTCATTAAGTTTCCTATAGCTAGGTACACGAGCTAGGTTCTGCATATACCAGCTTGATCTGCATGCAGATCTTATAGGAAAGCAAGACTGGATCGATTTGTCCTAGAACTGTGTACATGTGTAAAGTTGTGCAAAACTGAACACAACATAGTTTCATGTACCTTGATTTGTTGGTTCTGCATGTCAATGTTGATGATCTCAAACAACTACTTGGTTCTGATTGTTGATGTTATAGGATGGATGTATGCACAATGAGAGAGCATCATGGAGATAGCAGAAACTAAAGGCCTAATTTGCCTCCACACATGGTTTTGTCTTGTCCAATTTCACAGCTTGACTGGTTAGTAACTTACTATTTTACTGGTCATGGAACAAACTATGTATAGGTCTAGGTCAAGACGGGGTGGATGATTCATCTGCCTAAGTTGGGTAGGGTCCATCAACAACACGAAACTGCTCGGTAAAAGAATATTTCACAGTTGCGCCTTAGAAAATCAAGCCATGAAAATACTGTCAATTTCTCTATTTTTTCAAAGGCCTTTGAAAAATAATTATCTCTTTGTGGCACATGTTTACCTCCTCTTCAACGGTTTCCATGTTAACTGGACCCAGGGCCGGCCCCGGGCCAGGGCAGCAGGGGCGACGGCCCGGGGCCCAGTCAAATTAGGGACCCCGACCTAGTGCTGCTATATATAGATATGGGCCTTGATGAAATGCTAAATAAAAAAGAAAGATTCTGTAGGCAGGGAGGCCTATCTCCAGCAGAAGCCCAACTGTGAAGGCAGGCAGGCACGCACACGGGCACAAGGGCAGTTGCTCAGAAAAAAAAGGGGGCACAAGGCCAACAACCCGCTGAGAATGAGACCACAATTGAGGAAAACAATGCCCATATGAGACTCCTATAAATATTTGAGTGGCTGTGAGAATCCTGCAAGTGTAGATGAACAAGGATCTTCTCCTTTTGATATCTATGACCCTAGAAACTGGGACACTCTTGACAATAAATCAAGAGATATTCTGATTATAAAAAGGGCATACAAGGGAACAAAATCTTGTGTTTGAAATAGACTACATTTATCTTGACAGTTTCATTTCATGATTTTGCATCAAAAAATGCACAGAGCCATTTCTCATGATTACTGGAGGCTTGGAGGTTCGCTAGTATGTCATTTCTTTTCTGTTATGCTCCATGACTTTTATGATGTTTGATTTACACCTAAAGTATGAAATTGTTATTTATGACTTGGAGTGATATTTACCAAGGAAAATTACCGTTGTTTATTATAGCTTTGCAATATATTTTTTTATCAATGTATGGAATCAATTTTTTCCTCCAATGCTGTCACTGGGCCCATTCATTTGAGTTCACCCCGGGGCCCCCGAAACTCCAGGACCGGCGCTGACTGGACCCCATTAAAGATTACATCACCTAGGCGCCAACTCAATATGAGGGCGCTCGAGAACAAGCCGACGAACTTCCGCACTCGAGAATTCAGAAAAAATGTTTCATGTCTACCACATCTGCACAACCTGATTCTCGTGCCTTGCAAGCTATGTTACTTTAGTTGAAGGAATGATAATGTAGGGATGCTATTTTCTCCCGTTGCAATGCACGGGCAATTTTCCTAGTAACTACAAAAAAGACTTTGATAGGTAGGGGCATATGTTACCTCTGTTAGATCACGGGCATGCAGAACATCACTTCTTGTAGGAGGGACAGACACCGAAATACAAGGCTCCCCATTTGATGAACAAAGTCTCGCTTGCAATTGCATTTTGTTCAAAAGGGAGATAACCTGAACTTTCAAATACTCAGTTGTATCATTTCACTTGCTCAAAGCTGCGAGCATAAATTCAAAGAACTCAAGCAGAAAACATTGCCTTACATAATTATCAAAAATATTTGTTTAATTTAATTTTGAATACAGGTAGAACATTGCAATTTGCATCAGAAAAACCAGCTGTTCTACAGTAGAGATCGAAATCTATCACTTGTTTCAATTATTACATATGAGGTCTGTGTTTCCAGCGAAAAGATATGCTGTACTTGATGATCTTTCAGGCTTCAATAAAGTATACCTGTGTCTCATCTAGGGAGATTCCAATGGGTCCAACAATATCAGAGAGCGGAACTTCCATTTTATAACATGAAAGATCAGGATAAATGGCTGTGCTTCCATCATAAGATACCACTTCAACTGGTTCCACTTCAAACTTATTTTCACAGTACTCCGAAAACATTGCAACCTAGACACATAGGTAACAAGTGCATCAACAAAACAAATCTAATCTTCATCCAAAAGGACAGAACAATTACAATCTAAAAGATAGCAAGCATTACATTACACCTACCATTGTGTTCAGAACAATATTTGCTTTTGTAAGGTCTGTCGCAGTGCATTCGATAAACACATTCCTTGTCTTAAGGGTGATAGCAGAATGTGCACCATTGATGATAGGAGGTAACGATAATACAGTTCTGCAAGTATTGAAGTGTCAGCTTGCTGTATGGGCAGTACAAAACAAGGACCCAGAATAAGTACCAGGACAGTCCTGGTACAAACAATATATGCATCATAATATTAAGTGAAGTATTGAACTGGTAACTAAACGTGTGTCTTGCCTTTTATAACAAGACCATACGCCTTGTAACAAAAATAAGTTGAGAAATGTAACCACAATACCATGAAATGGGTTTACCTGTTGCTATCATGTATAACTGGGTAAACTGGAGAGTTCTCGATTATATGCAAAAATTTCTTCAATTTCATGTCCGACTGCCAAAAGAAAGTGTAAGCTATCAGTGACCAAATATATGTACAGAGAGAGTATTTAAGGAAAATCAGAACTAAGCACCAAGGGTATAGAACTGCAGAACTTCAGAAAATCATGGTTCCCACGGTCATAAGTAGCAATATTAAGTATACCAACGGCATTATAACCTATAGCTACTTACTCTGTAGAAATCCATCAATGCATCCGCTCTGAAATTTTGCTCCTGAACCAATATAACCAAGCAAACGAAAAGAAGAAATGTAAGTCAAAACTGCTGTTTTCCCAGAAACCCACACAAAAGACTGCAGGAATGCTCTAACAGTAATGTGTAAAGTGGAGATATGTATCGCTGGTTTAAAGTGGTGAATTTTAACCTGCTTTAGTGGGATAAAATTGATTTCCTGTGGTGGTAGAGCCTGAAAAGATTAATTAATATGTCAAATAAAGGATATAGGAATCAACAGGGGCATTTGCATCGTCGCATCATCAGCTATAAAGTTAAAATAATATTTGTGAGTTTTGATCAAAATGAAAAAAGCTTATCCGAAAGAGGCACATAAGAAGATATATACTATAGTCAAGAATTGCTTGCAAGGTCGAAAATTCCCACAAAAATCTCTAAACATAAATAAAATATCAACTTATGATACACTTGAAAAGCTCAGCACCTGATGGTGTTTTTCTTTGTATTTACTTCAACTAGCCAAGCTATCAAAGAATATGGACAGTATAGGGTATAGCACGGAAATTGGGAAAGGCCCATCCAAACACCACAACTCAACACATACATCAATTCAACAACTTCAAACAAGAAATCATGCCTAGGATGCACAATGGTTCCAAGGTTAATGCACCAGTTACACCAAAATTAACACCGATTCTCCGAATTTCCATCCGAAGTCAATAGCATCAGGAACAGTTTGATTGCACATGTCAGGGAGAGCTACTCTTCAAATTTTACTAACTAGACCCGAACCCCCGCCTTTCACTTGTCAGTTAACCACCCCGGAATCAACAGCAGTCCGCAAAAATGGCACCGATTGTACTTATAGGCTGGAATAACACCAACAGTGGGGAGCACCTTGGGCTGGTGTTACAAAGCTTCAGACCATAATGCAATAGGTTTAAATAACAGGGCACAAGTTTCCCCCAAATTAGGGCTTCTCTAAAATGCTGGTGAAAAGGAGGTCCAGTTTATCAATACAAGCTGAGAGTTAGCTCCAGCTTGAAGACAGCCTGTTTAAAAGTATAGTTTGCTTCTGGTGAACTCAAGACAAACCTGAACTCCCCCAAACAGGGCCTGAGGCAGCGGAAGGGAGCTTCTGGGGCCAATAAGCTATAGCCTTGACATGAGCTAGCTCCGTGGATACATGCAAAATCAATTAAATGGACCACAGCATGTCCTGTGTTTCTATATCCCTAAAAAACTTAACTACCCTTGAAAAAAAAAGCTTTAGCAATGATCCTCAAACAGAAATATGCCCCCCCCCCCCACCCACCAACCACAGAGAAGAACAGAAAATGCAAAACACGCACAGAATGAAATAGCAAGGATGTGCCTGACGGAAATACAAAGCTCTCTGGGATGTTTGATGGAATTAATAAGGAGCGTCAACTAACTGTAGCTAAATTGCAGCAAGGTCAAAAAATTACCTCGTATGTGAAGGGTCCTTGTAGAGTGTCCAAATCATGGGTACCAATAGCAACAAGAGTTCTCTTCCTGTTCTCCAGCACAACAATGAGTTAACTAAGGGTGATGATCTTCAACTCAAATACAACAAACTAACACACCACCGCTAGCCCAGACAAGTTGTACCGGCAAATATTTTGATGGAGTTTGTCTTGAAGATCAATGAAGCTGTTGTATCTGACTTCATCAAAAGTTACTCCTCTTAGGACAGCACAAACTACATATGGTCTAATTTGCGAGGTCTGCAAGAGAAATAAAATATCAGCTGGTCAAGGCTTTGACTTTCCTTTAATAGATGTGTGCATACATAATCCATTTCTTCCTAGAGAAACAGGGTCAAGATTTAAAAAAAACGTAATCCATTACTTGACATGTCATCTGCTGCTAGCGTCTAGAATCTCAAACGCATGGACAAGTTAACATCAAGGAATTTTCATGTCTTTTTCTGCTATACAAGTGGTCAGGGCTACAACTGAACATTTATGACACACATGGATTAAGTATGACAAACATATGTATAGAAAATTAAACTAGTGTGTTAACCGCTGCCTTTGTTTTCTTTTTCCAAACCCCTTTTTTGTCATTCATTTAACTCACTGAGTCATTTCTCCTTTTTTTGAAATGTTTTTTATCCAGAATATACACTAACAATGAAGTTGTTCAAGAGAGTTTAAAATTGAGACGAGCACCAAGCCCTTAGCTCTGTCTATCGATTTTATCCACAGCCAATACAGAACTGTTACCCAGAAGTTAGCAAAAAATTTCAAGTATATTAATTGAAAATTTGAAGATACTCAACCTTATTGTTTTTTTCTCATATTTTCCGAGTACGTTAATTGAAAATTTGACATATGTCGTAACATGGCAATAAGAAATTATAAGGATAAAATATAATAACCATACGTATAATAAAGAGCTAGATGAGGGTAAAAGTAAACCTTCCTGGTCAACCCATTACCTGTGATCTAACATGCATCTGAAGCATTGAACCACGAGGGATTGAGGCAATTTTAAATATAGGGGTAGCTTCACTCCCAGTGAAAATGCGAAGGGACCTTGCTATTCCTTCTAGACATAACAAATCATATCTGCATGCATTGTAATGGACATCACACTGCATAAGAAATCTTTGCTAATTCTTTGTAGTTGTTTAGCAACCAACAAATCATCCAATTGAACTTAGTAAATTAAGAAAACATATCGTGAAAGCATAAGGCAGCCAAGACATTTCCAGTGCATACTTGACGCCAGCAATACTAATATGGTGATACTCCCATCTATAAAACCAGTGTAGACTATTTGGAAGTTCAACAATTTGAAGTCTTATGTCACATTAGACATATACGAGCAAACAGTTCTTTTTCTTTTGCTGGAAAGAAAGCAAAAGCAAAAGTTCTGGATGAACACAATGTGCTGTGTGGAAGTTCAACTATTTGAAGTCTTATCTCACATCAAACATGTACGAGAAAGCAAGTTATTATACTACATGTGTCTCACAGCATCAAAAAATTTCTTACTACACCCAAACTTGACAAGAGAATAGAACTAAATACAAAAGTAACAAGACAAAATAAACTACTCCCTCCGTAACATGGATTACCATCAAATATAGGAATGGCGCAAGCCAAAGTTTATGTCAAATTAAATGGAAATCAGAGTGAACAAAACCTACACATGTTGGTTCCAAATTTGACGCCAAGACCAAAAGAATCACCATAAATAATGCAGGCTAAGACTTGAGCTGACATTAGTACGGATTAACAAGGTCAATCTCCGCAAAGTCCAACCATTAAGTGACACATGGCATGCACGACACCCATATACACCAAAAACTTTTAACTGAATTGCAGAACAAAATTTGCTCGTGACACCAATTCATACACACATATTCAATTAGCAGCTCAATGCAGACTAATTGAGCTAGTGATACCGAAGACGTACAGATATCTCGCATGATAGCAACTCAAGTCAGAGCAGTTTAGCCACTTGTATAGACAATTCAGCTGGTAAAACCGAAATGCGATTACCTATTGGCGGCAACCTCAATCTTGTAGATGACCTCGTCATCGCCGTCCGCTTCGACGTCTTCCTCCAGGTGCTTCTCCTTCCGGATGATGGCCTTCTCTGTGGTCTACACAAACCCAATAAAGCAAATCACATCAAACGAAATTAACACCCAAACAGCAAAGCATGCGAGTATAGGAGAGAGAAAAAGGGCACAGATCCGAGAGGCTCACCACATCATCGAGTTCGATGCCGAAATCGAAGCAGAGTGCCTCGAATTCGTCTTGCGCTGGAGCATCCACAACAAAGAGACGAGATAAGTTAGGCGTTCTCGCGGCGGGTTAAGGGAGGGAGTACGCGGCGGGGTTCAGGGGTGGGGGGCGAGGGGGAGGCGCTTACTGTAGACCCTGCCGAGTGCGGCGAAGAGGCGGTCGCGGCCGACGCTGACCGTCGGCATCGCGAGCGGCGGTGTGTCGCTTGCTGGCGGCGGGGCACGCGAGCGGCGGCTGCGGCGGGGAGAGGTGAACGCGCTGGCGAGAGGGGGTTTGGACAGACAGGTGGGGCGCGGGGCTCAGGGTTTTTATCTTTCTCTCCTTTGTACGATGATGAACTGACCACCTGCACGCGTATGGGATTGGGCACGCCGCCACGATAAGGAAGGCATGCACGGACTGCCGCGGCCCTGATCACAGATGGTTAGGGTTGGAGAGAAGGATAGAGAGAGATCAGTGCTACAGATCTTTTTTTTTAAACGTTGGCAGTAGCACTGCCAAATTCATTGATCAGAAAAAGAGTAATAAGAACACCTTCAAATGAGAAAAGCACCGCAAAAGGGCTAGTGCAAAAAGAAAAGAAAGAAAACAGAAACCCGCCGGCACCAACACAAACCCAAGATCCGCCAGCAACCATGCACATCATCGGAATCCATCGTCGAGGCCTCCAAGATGACGCCTCCCAGAAGGAAGTGGTATCGAGAGGACCACCATCATCCGATTTGGCTCCGCCAGATCTTAGGTTTTCACCCGGAGACCTCAGTCATGAGGCAGGAAAAGCAACGAGCTCCACGGCGGTACCTCCAAGGAAAAAGACGACATCCATAGATGTCGTTACCGTCGGCTTCGACAAGGTCGATGCAAGATTTTCATCCGGAGCCAAGCCTTCCGCCAACCATCCAGGATCCGAGACCAACCAGCACCACCGCGCAGAGCAAGGCCAAGCATACACTACCAGACACGGGATAGTCGCCGCCGCACGCAGAATCTAGGCGAGCACACGCCAACCTGACCGGTCCGCACCGCCGCTCGCAGGACCTGGGCAAACCAAATCGACTCCGGCCATCCTCCAGCTCCGTGCGCAGATCTAAGCGAGATTTCGCACCGCAGCGCACAGGAAAGAGCGAAGTAGAACCATTGCAGACTGGCCCGCACCGCAACGCGCCGAAACAGAGCGAAAACCAAGCCAAAACTTAACGCGCTCGCACCACCGCGCGCAAAGACCGGACCTCCGTGCTGGATCTGGTCTGCCCGAGCCTCCTCTAGCACCAACAGGCTGGACGGCGCCCCTGCTCCAGGAGCTGGACGTGCACACGCTTGCAAGGGGAACCCACCAGCATCCACCGGCACCACCGCTGCCGCCTCCCCTATCCAGGCGCCACTAGCCAGCGAGATCTGGGCACGGGACCGCCCAAACTCAGATCGGGCTTGGAGCCCCTCACCGCCGTGTCGCCCAACCTCCTCGCGCACCGGCGCAGCCACCCAGCAAATCCGCGCTAGGGGCACCGACTACGCTCATCCCGCGCCCGCTCCACCAGCCGCCAGCCCGCCAGGCCCAGATCTGGCCCGGCAGCCGCAGCGAGCCTCCACCATGCGCCGCCCAGGGCCGCCACATCGTCTAGGATATCTCACGAGCGCGAGCACCCGCGCCATCTTGGCCCCATCCCGCGCCGTCCATGGCAGCACCCGCGCCATCCGGCAGCCGCCGCGCGAAGCATGCAGGCAAAAAAATAGAGAAGGGCCCCGCCACCTTCACAGGAGCCGGCCCAGACTTCGCCGGCCGCTCCTCCGGCGGCGGCGAGCCGAGGGGAGGGAGGAGAGAGGGGCGAGCCGCCTCGATCTAGGGCTTCCCCCATGTCGCCAAGGAGGGCGATGCGGGGGACGAGTGGTTATTCTTTTTTCAACTTATATACTACTACTACATGCGATGGGATTGGGATGCATGCAGTGGTACTACATTAGTGCTACACATCTGAAACGAAGACGAGGAGGAGAGGAGGAGGAGACGGGGCCACGGGGGTAGGATGTAACGCATTCTGCGACAAATTGTCGACGCGTCCGCGATTTGAAAAAAAAATCGCTAATTAAAAATGTTCGGGTATTTTCGAAAATGTTCACATTTTGAAAAACTGTTCGTAATTTAGAAAACTATCCATGTTTTTAATTTTCTTTTCACAAATTCACAAAATGTTCAGGAATTTCAAAAACTGTTCTAGCTTTTCCAAATTTGTTCAAATTTTCAAAAAAATGTTCATGTTTTCAAATTTTGTTTGCAAATTAAAAAAAGTTCAAGGATTTTTCATAAAATGGTCAAGTTTTGAAAACTGTTTGCTTTTCAAATTTTGTTCACAAATTCAAAAAATGTTCAGGAATTTCAAAAAAAAAAGGTTCAACCTTTGCCAAATTTGTTCACATATTCAAAAAATGTTCATGTTTTCAGATTTTGTTTGCAAATTCAAAAACTGTTACCGTTTTGGAAATTTTGTTCATAATTTTTTAAAATATTTTTTCAAAAAAATCCTGTTTTCAGAAAATATTTGTTTTTTAAAGATTGTTTGTGATTTCAAAAATATTCTCATTTTCAAAAAAAAACTTTTTTCAAGAAATGTTTGAGAAACCCAAAAAAGGTTTGTGTTTTCACGAAATGTTTGTGTTTCAAAAAATATTTTCATTTTTTTAAAGAAAATAATGTTCTAAATTTCTAAAAAGTTTAACTCTCTTGCGGTTCATATGCACCGGGCTGCCATTTTAATTACAAATTCCTATGTGTTATAGTGGCTAGTTTTTGGGGAATTTTGTGAACGTTTAGATTTTGCTGCTTTTGTTAGTTTCTTTAACAGCTGCGTTGCATATCTAGCACAGGAGTTTGTCGGGCAGATTGGCTTTTTTAAGGGGTGAGGGATGTCAGGCAGATTGGCTAGCATAGCGCGCGCATCACCTCGAAGTCTCGGGTTCAAAAACCAGCTCTAGCGCGCTAATTTTTGGTGTTTTTCCACCTCGCGAACGTGCCACTGCAAAATGGGTCGGGCCAAGTGAGCCGCGCCCTGTGCGAAACGTCGGCTCTCTGACGTAGAGAGCCTAGGACAGGAGCTCCTCGCGGGGGGGGGGGGGGGGGGGGGGGGGAGGGTGGCTCATTGGTTCGATGGTCGTTTCCTAGTCGGTTTTGAATGGGCCACGTGCGATAGCGAGGCCCAATTAACCACATGCATCCATTTTGCGGTGGGAGCAGTTGCCCTATACAACCCGGTAACTGTTGGCTCAGAGGTTTCACCATACGGCCAAAAACGCCTACAACTTTAGATCTGATGGCCAAAAATACTATGGCGCAACAAAGTCACTTTGGTCACTGTATTCAGAGAATGGCGAGGCATGTTACGATTGTTATACTTGTTGTCGGGGACTCAAACGGTCAGTGTCTTCAATTTTGGGATGTATTATACTGTTGTGACAATATTTGACCGATCCAAGTGATGAGCTGCATAAAGCGCATTGAATCACTAGTGTTTTTTTATAATCCCTCATGTTACTCGATTATTGATCGTGCATCGGATGGTAAAGGGTTGTGGCTCGCTATGTCATCGACGTATGCGATTTGGAGCGGTGATCGTGTTCCGGATTGGGGGTCTCTCACCACATCATCTCCCGGCCAGGTGGGCCAGGCCACGGACCTCATGCCGGTTCACCAGTGAGCCAGATCGAGGCGGTCCATGGCGTATAAAAGAAATAGGCTCCCGGAGCCTTGGTGGATACTCCAAGATATTAGAAGTCGTCCGCAACATGTTCTCCTTATACGCAACCAAATATGTTGTAACCTTAGACCCCCGGTACCTATATAAACCGAGGGCTAGAGCTCATAGACGACACACAACGATCTCGTGTTAATCACATGTTCTTTATATTCCATCCCAAAATCAATCCAACAAAAGCAGGACGTAGGGTTTTATCTCTTAGGAGAGCCCGAACTTGGGTAAAAACTAGTTAGCATGTTACCATCATGTCAAGGCTCCTAGCTCTGGACCCCCTGCCCGAGATCTATCGGAATTGACTCTGTTATTGGTGGCCCATGCAAGTCCCGCTACGTAGTCGCGACATTTGATGGGGATCAAAATCAGCGAGCAGATCGGCGCCGACATGACCTTCGTGACGGGCCAGATCTTCGTCTTTGGCAACATCACTCTTTTCGCTCCTTAGATCGACTGCCTGGGCCAGGTCAAAACCTTTGCTCCAGGAAGAATCGTCAGGTTGGATAATCTGGAGCACACTGCGGATCCCCGCGGAGAGCTGGTCTTCTCAAACTGGGTGTCAGACTAGATAAAATAGCAACATGAGGCACTTGTTCCGGCGCTGATGTCAAATCCGGTCGTAGATGAGTGCTCAGAATGATCATCCCACACGACCACGGGTCAGGATCCGATGACACACCCCAAGAGCCTAGCAACGGATTTGACCACACGCAAAGATCTTGGACCAATATCAGATCGGATCTCAGGGAAACTCCCCTGCTCACGATGTCAGATCAACCCTAGGAAGAACCCGAGAAGTCCCTTCTGAATGAGATGTTAGATCAGATTTAGAGGTTCACAATATCAGATTACTAGACCTCAACCTATGATCGGCTCTGGGAGGCCCGGGGAAGGGTTGAAATTTTCACGCCACCCACCACCCACCTTGGCGCTAATGTCGAAGACCCGACCGAGGTTCTTGCAAGCGCCTCAGACGAGGTCGAAGACATGGACAAGGAAGTCGGTGTCGGTGCTAAAACCGGCGAATATCGGGTAGGGGGTCTCGAGCTGGTGGTCTCGGCTAAATGTTAACATGGAGTAGAGAAAGACACGATGTTTACCCAGGTTCGGGCCCTATCGAAGAGGTAAAACCCTACGTCATGCTCTTGTTATATTGATTGTGATGGAGTACAAAGTACGTGATGATCTACCTCGACATCATATGAATGAGTCCTAACTTGCCTCTGTAGACTAAACCCCTCGGCTTATATAGGCATCAGAGGTATATAGGGTTACAAGTATGTCGGCTACATCCAGGGATAAACATGTCGGTCATTTAAATATGCCATGAAGTGTACGCCAAGTCTTCGGAGGATTCCATCTTGAGTGCATCGAGGGCCACGACTCGCACGGCCCATTCTTTGGTTGTCGGTGGGTCCTTAGCCCGGCTGATGAATGGTAGGCCAACATGGTGAGCACCCCCTAATCTAGGACACCGTGAGTAGCCCCTAAACTAGTCTTCAAGCCGAGACATTGGTTTCTTGCTCGGAATAGCATCATCTTCTGGTCTTCGGCTTCGTAGGCGAGTTCCATCTTCCAGCCTGGCTCCTGGATCCGAGGACCCATTAGGGTCCAAAGTTCTTTTTATGTTCCATCATCACCTTCTCCTTTGACTGTGGCTGCGCATAAACTCGATTAGTGGCATACTCTAGGTAATTGAGGTGTCTTTTAATAAGACCCTTTATGAAAATTATCTACTTTTATTGGATCCAAAGACTCCTCATTGAGGACTCCAAGCCCGAAGTTTCTTACGCCAAGGTCGATTCCTTATGGGCGAAGTCTCACTCTCCAAGGACTCTAAATGACTGTCGGCAGTTTTGTGGTCCCACGTCTTGACATGCCCGCTAAAAGGAGTCGTAGTGGGCCTCGAGATCCGCTTTTAGTGATACTTTAAGTTCCCTTCCTTGATTTGTGTTCCTAAACAAGGCATGATGCCTGGGAAACATGCAGATTAATTACCAAGGATTCAAACGTCTGACCGCAACACGTCCCATAACGGTGGATATAAGGCCATGGGGGAAGTAACTTTACCCTTCACCCGCATGCTTCTTCCTTGTGCCTGCATAACTCTCCCTCCCATCATTGCTTTTAGAGCTCCAACAATGGCTAACGTTCATGGCTCGTTGAAACGCCCCAATGGTCCCCTCGAAGGAGATTGGAGAAGTTGTTATGTTACCCGTGCGCAGCTTAATCAACTTGCTATCCAAGGGTATTTGCATGATTTAGGTTTCGCGCCGGTCTGCCCTAGGATGGTGGCCATATATAAAGGGGGTCTTAATGATAATTATCCCACCCGACATGGGGAGGAGCGGATTTGCTTCATCCCCTTCCTTATTCGGGGTCTTGCACTACAAAAAAACACTTCGATGATGATACGTGTTTGTCATAGTAGGTCACGATTTCTGCCATGGATGTACATCCGAGACGATATTATGACAGAATCAAGATAGTCATACATGTGGTGTTGTATAAGTGTTCCATGACAATACTCAAATTATCATCACGGAAGTGACCACTAATGACCCACAAGGCCACAACTATAGGGGATCAGTCGTAGTCCTTTTGATAAGTAAGAGTGTCGGACCCAACGGGGAGCAAAAGGAAATGACAACTGGTTTTCAGCAAGGTATTTTCTGCAAGCACTGAAATAGTCGCTAACAGGTAGTTTGATAGAAAGATAATTTGTAACAAACAAGTAACGGTAACTGTAAATAAAGTGCCACAGCCCAATCCTTTTGTGGCAAAGGACAGGCCAAAATGGTCTCTTATAATAAGCAAAACGTTCTTGAGGGCACACGGGAATTTCATCTAGTCACTTTCATCATGTTGGTTTGATTCGTGTTTGCTACTTTGATAACTTGACATGTGGGTGGACCGGTGCTTGGGTGTTGTTCTTACTTGAACAAACATCACACTTATGATTAAATGTTAGGACCGCGAGTATATCGACCAAAAGGAGGGTGAGTGGAAGATTCAAAAATTCTTCCAAATGTTTTGAAACTGATCCCAATCACAGCAGCAGAATAAGGTAACGAAGGAGAAGAGCAAAATCAGTCTTCTTCGTCAGAAGCATATTCTTTGATGAAATCATTGATAACAGTACGAGCTTGGGAAATCAGGGGTTTAACTATGATGAGAGTAATACAACATGCAAATAGATGCAAAAGGATGATGCACAACATGGCATACACAGAGAAATAATACAATGGTATGATTTCACGGGTGAACCGAGATATATGACGGTGACAAATTAATGCAAGTGATAAGAATGAAACATAATGAAATGTTTAGATAAACGATCGGCACCGAGTACGAAAAAGAACGGTTGAAGGAAATTGCAGTGAATTAGAATGGAGGAGTGGTGCTCGATGGTGACAGTCAGATTTGGTAGACCAGTTCACCCTTCTGCCAGAGGGCTACGTCTGGTTGGAGGGGTTGTGACTTAACACGAAAGATAAACTCTCTTCACCCTATTCTCCTTCAACATAGAGATGGTCAGACTCATGCTTATTTCATTCGTGGTAGATCCTTGTCAGTGATCTCCAAACCTTCGGTCGGCCTTCACGAACCACAATGACTCTTGGTTGCCGAAGATCTAGCTCGGTGAAGAAAACAACTCTTCAACACTCGAGCCGAAACCTATCCATCTAGAGAGTGCACAACTCTCAAGAGTAATAGGTACAAGAACTCTAACTCAGAACTACTATGATGCTAAACCCTGTCTAAGTTTGGGCTCTTGATTTTCCTCTCGGTGGATCTTAAACTCAAATCACTCGGAGAGGGGTTGTGGAAATCAATCTTCTCAGAAATCTCAAGCGGAGCAGCCAACAGACCATATTGGAGTGGGGTGGCTATTTACAGCCGCAGCCTTCCCTGATGGGAAATGACCAAATTAGACGACGGGGTTAGCCAATGGCCAAACGACACGAGTCCAATGGTTGGATTTGAGCACAACGGTAACATTGCTTGCGGAGCAAGTAATGCTAACTCCTCGGTCCGAGACAAATCTCTTGCAGCGAAGATCATAGTCTATTGCTGGCAAGTATTTGCTCGGAGCACAAAGAGATTTCTCCTGCAACATTCATATGTTTTGGCTAAGCATCACAACGGTCTAAGCTTCGAGAACCTATACTCTTAATAGTATGGAGGTCCTATGACTCAAAAGAATGAAAGAAGAAAAATGAAATGAATACTACGTCTTCACTTTGTCTTCGACTTCCATCGCTGCAGTCAATCTCTTCGAACGACAATACCGAATCAAAAGCTTCGCTTCAGCAGTAAACTTTTGAGGGGTCGATTTCTTCACATCAATCTTCTCGACTATATGACTTCAACAAATATAGCTCGTTCTTCTCTGCAACGTAGATATACTTTGGTGAAGTTCCTCGAACTCAGCACCAAAGACAACATTCTCTTCGATTCTGTATGGACTATTTCTCTCTGTATGCACCAGCAAACAAATCAGTCCATACCTGTTTCTGTCAACAATCTCCAAAACACAAGGTAGGCAGATATTGCACCAACAATCTCCCCCTTTTTGGACGATGGTTGACAAAACAGATCACATTGAAGGATAGATAATGAATGAAATGTAATGTGAAGAATAATGAAAGACGAGAGATAAGTACGAAGATAAATTATTCTCCCCCTTAAGATATGCTTCAGATCATGAGGAACCCGATGGAGATGATATTATTCTTCGTATAAGTGACATTGATTTATGATGTAATACTTGAATTCTTTCAATGCACTCAATGGTGTCTGAGGTGATTCCTATCACAAAATATTTGAAGAGAATTAGATTTAAGATAAGCTTTGAAAGATTAGTGACAAAGGATATAGCATGAAAGTTTTCTCTGAACAAAATTTGAATCCACACGAGATGTAGTTTTCCTGCATGTTATATGTTTGATACAATCAGAGCAAGAAAAGGTAGTAAGAAAATGTTGCTCGGAGTGGATATGCTTCAGACGTGGTTTCCCTATCATTCAGAAGATAATAGTTGCGAGGGAAAACACTTTGTCAGTGAATCATATGGCCTTCACATCGTAAGGCATAAAAGCTTGGACTAACATTTTCTTCCTGCAAGGTTAGATAAAGAGGGATAACAATCAGCGCATATCCATCCAAAACATTTATAATTCATTTAGTACTCAAATTACTTCTCCTTCTTGTGATCATCACTTGATGATTTCATGTTCTTCTTCGAAGAGCAAATATTTTTCCCTATAAGATAGATAATTGTCGAGGGTAAACATTCAAGGGAAAACACATTCGAAGATACAAATTTCCTACGATCACACAAGATCTATCTAGCAGATGCATAGCAACGAGAGGGGAGAGTGTGTCTACGTACCCTCGTAGACCGAAAGCGGAAGCGTTAAGTAACACGGTTGATGTAGTACCGAACGCATGGCACCTCCGCAATCTGCACACGTTCAGCTCGGTGACGTCCCTCGTACTCTTGATCCAACTGAGGCTGAGGGTGAGTTCCGTAAGCACAATGGCGTGTTGACGGTGATGATGAAGTTACCGACGCAGGGCTTTGCCTAAGCACTACGACAATATGACCGAGGTGGGAAACTGTGGAGGGGGGCACCGCACACGGCTAAAGATCAACTTGTGTGTCTATGGGGTGCCCCCTCCCCCGTATATAAAGGAGGGGAGGAGGAGAGCCGACCTCAAGGGGTGCGCCCAAAGGGGGGATTCCTAGTCCTAGTAGGAGTAGGTTTCCCCCTTTCCTAGTCCAAGTAGGAGAAGAAGGAAGGAGAGGGAGAGGGAGAAGGAAAGAGGGGGGTGCCGCCCCCTCCTAGTCCAATTCGGACCAGCCGATGGGGGGGCGTGTGGCCTCCCCTTGTGGCCCTTCTCTCCTTTCCACTAAGGTACATGAAGGCCCAATACTTCCCCCGGCAAATCCCCGTAACTCTCCGGTACTCCGAAAAATACCTGAACCACTCATAACCTTTCCGATGTCCGAATATAGCCTTCCAATATATCGATCTTTACATCTCGACCATTTCGAAACTCGTCGTCATGTCCGTGATCTCATCCGGGACTCCGAACAAACTTTGGTCATCAAATCACATAACTCATAATACAAATCGTCATCGAACGTTAAGCGTGCGGACCCTACGGGTTCGAGAACTATGTAGACATGACCGAGACACATCTCCGGTCAATAACCAATAGCGAAACCTGGATGCTCATATTGGCTCCTACATATTCTACGAAGATCTTTATTGGTCAAACCGCATAATAACATACGTTGTTCCCTTTGTCATCGGTATGTTACTTGCCCGATATTTGATCGTTGGTATCATCATACCTAGTTTAGTCTCGTTACCGACAAGTCTCTTTACTCGTTCCGTAATGCATCCTCCCGCAACTAACTCATTAGTCACATTGCTTGCAAGGCTTATAGTGAGCATTACCGAGAGGGCCCAGAGATACCTCTCCGATACACAGAGTGACAAATCCTAGTCTTGATCTATGCCAACTCAACAAACACCATCGGAGACACCTGTAGTGCATCTTTATAATCACCCAGTTATGTTGTGACGCTTGATAGCACACAAGGTGTTCCTCGGTATTCGGGATTTGCATATTCTCATAGTCAGAGGAACATTTATAAGTCATGAAGAAAGCAATATCAATAAAACTACAGGATCATTATGCCAAGCTAACAGATGGGTCTTGTCCATCACATCATTCTCTAATGATGTGATCCCGTTCATCAAATGACAACACATATCTATGGTTAGGAAACTTAACCATCTTTGATTAACGAGCTAGTTTTAGTAGAGGCATACTAGGGACACTCTGTTTGTCTATGTATTCACACATGTACTAAGTTTCCGGTTAATACAATTCTAGCATGAATAATAAACATTTATTATGATGTAAGGAAATAAATAATAACTTTATTATTGCCTCTAGGGCATATTTCCTTCAGTCTCCCACTTGCACTAGAGTCAATAATCTAGTTCACATCGTCATGTGATTTAACACCAATAGTTCACATCTTTATGTGATTAGTTCATATCTCCATGTGACTAATACCCAAAGGGTTTACTAGAGTCAATAATCTAGTTCACATCGCTATGTGATTAACGCCCAAAGAGTGATTATGTTTTGCTTGTGAGAGAAGTTTAGTCTACGGGTCTGCAACATTCAGATCCGTATGTATTTTGCAAATTTCTATGTCTACAATACTCTGCACGGAGCTACTCTAGCTAATTGCTCCCACTTTCAACATGTATCTAGATCGAGACTTAGAGTCATCTAGATCGGTGTCAAAAGCTTGCATCGACGTAACTCTTTAAGACGAACTCTTTTATCACCTCCATAACCGAGAAATATTTCCTTTGTCCTCTAAGGATAATTTTGACCACTGTCCAGTGATCACTATTGTACTCCTTTGCCAAAATCATGCTAAGGTATACAATAGGATTGGTACACAGCATATCATACTTTATAGAACCTATGACTGAGGCATAGGGAATGACTTTTCATTCTCTTTCTATTTTCTGCCATGGTCGGGTTTTGAGTCTTTACTCAACTTCACACCTTGCAACACAGGCAAGAACTCCTTCTTTGACTATTCCATTTTGAACTACTTCAAAATCTTGTCAAGGTATGTAGTCATTGAAAAATCTTATCAAGCGTCTTCATCTATCTCTATAGATCTTGATGCTTAATGTGTAAGTAGCTTCACCAAGGTCTTTTCTTTGAAAATCTCCTTTCAAACACTCCCACTTTCAATATGTATCTAGGTCGAGACTTAGAATCATCTAGATCAATGTCAAAAGCTTGCATCGATGTAACTCTTTACGACAAACTCTTTTATCACCTCCATAACCGAGAAATATTTCCTTAGTCCTCTAAGGATAATTTTGACCGCTGTCCAGTGATCTACTCCTAGATCACTATTGTACTCCCTTGCCAAAATCATGCTAAGGTATACAATAGGTCTGGTACACAGCATAGCATACTTTATAGAACCTATGACTGAGGCATAGGGAATGACTTTTTCATTCTCTTTCTATTTTCTGCCGTGCTCGGGTTTTGAGTCTTTACTCAACTTCACACCTTGCAACATAGTCAAGAGCTCCTTCTTTGACTGTTCCATTTTGAACTACTTCAAAAACTTGTCAAGGTATGTACTCATTGAAAAATTTATCAAGCGTCTTGATCTATCTCTATAGATCTTGATGCCCAATATGTAAGCAGCTTTACCAAGGTCTTTCATTGAAAAATTCTTATTCAAGTATCCTTTTATGCTATCCAGAAATTCAATATCATTTCCGATCAACAATATGTCATCCACATAAAATATCAGAAATGCTACAGAGCTCCCACTCACTTTTTTGTAAATACATGCTTCTCCAAAAGTCTGTATAAAACTATATGCTTTGATCAACTCATCAAAGCGCATATTCCAACTCCGAGATGCTTGAACCAGTCCATAGATGGATTGCTGGAGCTTGCACACTTTGTTAGCATCTTTAGGATTGACAAAACCTTCTGGTTGCATCATATACAACTCTTCTTTTAATAAATCCATCAAGGAATGTAGTTTTGATATCCATTTGCCAGATTTCATAAAATGCGGCAACTGCTAACATGATTCGGACATACTTTTAAGCATCGATACAAGTGAGAAAATCGCATCATAGTCAACACCTTGAACTTGCCAAAAACCTTTTGTGATAATTCGAGCTTTGTAGATAGTAACACTACTATCAGCGTCCGTCTTCCTCTTGAAGATCCATTTATTCTCAAAGGCTCGCCGATCATCGGGCAAGTCAATCAAGGTCCATACTTCATTCTTTATACATGGATCCCATCTCAGATATCATGGCCTCAAGCCATTTTGCGGAATCTGGGCTCATCCTTGCTTCCTCATAGTTTGTAGGTTTTTCATGGTCAAGTAACATGACCTCCAGAACAGGATTGTCGTACCACTCTAGTGCGGAACGTACTCTGGTTGACCTACGAGGTTCGGTAGTAACTTGATCCAAAGTTTCATAATCATCATCATTAACTTCCTCACTAATTGGTGTAGGCATCACTTGAATTGATTTCTGTGATGAACTACTTTCCAATTCGGGAGAAGGTACAATTACCTCATCAAGTTCTACTTTCCTCCCACTCACTTCTTTCGAGAGAAACTCCTTCTCTAGAAAGGATCCATTTTTAGCAACAAAGATCTTGCCTTCGGATCTATAATAGAAGGTGTACCCAATAGTTTCTTTTGGGTATCCTATGAATATGCACTTCTCCGATTTGGGGTTGAGCTTATCAGGCTGAAACTTTTTCACATAAGCATCGCAACCCCAAACTTTAAGAAATGACAGCTTAGGTTTCTTGTTAAACCACAGTTCATACGTGTCATCTCAACGGATTTTTAGACGGTGCCCTATTTAACGTGAATGCAGGTGTCTCTAATGCATAACCCCAAAATGATAGTGGTAAATCGGTAAGAAACATCATAGATCGGACCATATCTAATAAAGTACGGTTATGACATTTGGACACACCATTATGATGTGGTGTTCGAGGTGGCGTGAGTTGCGAAACTATTCGACATTGTTTCAACTGAAGGCCAAACTCGTAACTCAAATATTTCGTCTCCGCGATCAGATCGTAGAAACTTTATTTTCTTGTTACGATGATTCTCCACTTCACTCTGAAATTCTTTGAACTTTTCAAACATTTCAGACTTGTGTTTCATTAAGTAGATATACTCATATCTGCTCAAATCATATGTGAAGGTCAGAAAATAACGATACCCACCGCGAGCCTCAACACTCATCGGACCGCATACATCGGTATGTCAGTGGCTCGCTCCATTGTTTTGGAGAATGGAGTTTTAGTCATCTTGCCCATGAGGCATGGTTCGCAAGCATCAAATGATTCATAATCATGTGATTCCAAAAGTCCATCCGCATGGAGTTTCTTCATGCGCTTTACACCAATATGACCTAAACGGCAGTGCCACAAGTATGTTGCACTATCATTATCAACTTTGCATCTTTTGGCATCAATGTTATGAATATGTGTATCACTACGATCGAGATTCAATGAACCATTTATATTAAGTGTATGACCATAGAAGGTTTTATTCATGTAAACAGAACAACAATTATTCTTTGACTTAAATGAATAACCATATTGCAATAAACATGATCCAATCATATTCATGCTCAACGCAAACACCAAATAACATTTATTTTAGGTTCAACACTAATCTCGAAGGTCAAAGGAGTGTGCGATGGTGATCCTATCAACCTTGGAATCATTTCCAACACACATCGTCACCTTGCCCTAAACTAGTCTCTGTTCATTTTGCAACTCCTGTTTTGAGTTACTAATCTTAGCAACTGAACCGGTATCAAATACCCTGGGGTTACTATGAACACTAGTAAAGTACACATCAATAACATGTATATCAAATATGCTTTTGTTCAATTTGCCATCCTTCTTATCCGCCAAGTATTTGGGGTAGTTCCGCTTCCAGTGACCATTCCCTTTGTAGTAGAAGCACTCAGTTTCAGGATTAGGTCTAGCTTTGGGCTTCTTCACGGGAGTGGAAACTTGCTCGCCATTCTTCTTGAAGTTCCCTTTCTTTCCTTTGCCCTTTTACTTGAAACTAGTGGTCTTGTCAACCATCAACACTTGATGCTTTTTCTTGATTTCTACCTTCGCCAATTTCAGCATCGCGAAGAGCTTGTGAACCGTTTTCGTTATCCCTTGCATATTATAGTTCATCATGAAGTTCTAGTAACTTGGTGATAGTGACTAGAGAACTCTGTCAATCACTATCTCATCTGGAAGATTAACTCCCACTTGATTCAAGTGATTGTAGTACCCACACAATCTAAGCACATGCTCACTGGTTGAGCTATTCTCCTCCATCTTGTAGGAAAAGTACCGTCAGAGGTCTCATACCTCTTGACACGGGCATGAGTCTGAAATACCTCTTGAAGTCCCGGTTATAAGCCGTTCAGCATGGCGCACTAAACTATCAAGTAGTCATCATACCGATCTTGCCAAACGTTCATAACGTCTGCCTCTGCTCCTGCAATAGGTCTGTCACCTAGTGGTGCATCAAGGACATAATTCTTCTGTGCAGCAATGAGGATAATCCTCAGATCATAGAGCTAGTCCGCATCATTGCTACTAACATCTTTCAACATAGTTTTCTCTAGGAACATATCATAAATAAAACGGGGAAGCTATATGCGAGCAATTGATCGACAACATAGATATGCAAATACTATCAGGACTAAGTTCATGATAAATTTAAGTTCAATTAATCATATTACTTAAGAACTCCCACTTAGATAGACATCCCTCTAATCATCTAAGTGATCACGTGATCCATATCAACTAAACCATGTCCGATCATCACGTGAGATGGAGAAGTTTCAATGGTGAACATCACTATGTTGATCATATCTACTATATGATTCACGCTCGACCTTTCGGTCTCAGTGTTCCAAGGCCATATCTTCATATGCCAGGCTCGTCAAGTTTAACCTAAGTATTCCGCTTGTGCAAAACTGGCTTGCACCCGTTGTATGTGAACGTAGAGCTTATCACACTCGATCATCACGTGGTGTCTCAGCACGAAGAACTGTCGCAACGGTGCATACTCAGGGAGAACACTTATACCTTGAAATTTTAGTAAGGGATCATCTCATAATTCTACCATTGTACTAAGCAAAATAAGATGCATAAAAGATAAACATCACATGCAATCAAAATATG
Source organism: Triticum aestivum (assembly GCF_018294505.1). Classification (NCBI taxonomy): domain Eukaryota; kingdom Viridiplantae; phylum Streptophyta; class Magnoliopsida; order Poales; family Poaceae; genus Triticum; species Triticum aestivum. The sequence continues at coordinate 146,985,924 of NC_057806.1, forward strand.
TGACATGATATGGCCATCCTCATCTTGTGCCTTTGATCTCCATCTCCAAAGTACCGTCATGATCTCCATCGTCACCGGCATAACACCATGATCTCCATCATCTTGATCTCTATCAATGTGTCGTCATATGGTCGTCTTGCCAACTATTGGTTTTGCAACTATTGCTATCGCATAGCGATAAAGTAAAGCAATTGTATGGTGCTTGCATCTCATGCAATAAAGAGACAACCATAAGGCTCCTGCCAGTTGCCGATAATTTTAACAAAACATGATCCTCTCATACAAAAATTTATATCTCATCATGTCTTGACCATATCACATCACAACATGCCCTGCAAAAACAAGTTAGACGTCCTCTACTTTGTTGTTGCAAGTTTTACATGGCTGCTACGGGATTCTAGCAAGAACCGTTCTTACCTACGCATCAAAACCACAATGATTTTTCGTCAAGTGTGTTGTTTTAACCTTCAACAAAGACCGGGCGTAGTCAAACTCGATTCAATTAAAGCTGGAGAAACAGACACCCACTAGCCACCTGTGTGCCAAGTACGTCGGTACAACCAGTCACATGAACGCGGTCATGTAATGTCAGTCTAGGCCGCTTCATCCAACAATACCGCCGAATCAAAGTATGACATACTGGTAAGCAGTATGACTATTATTGCCCACAACTCTTTGTGTTCTACTCGTGCATATAACATCTACACATAGACCTGACTCTGATACCACTGTTGGGTAACACGGCATTTCAAAAAATTCCTACAATCACGCAAGATCTATCTAGGAGATGCATAGCAATGAGAGGGGAGAGTGTGTCTACGTACCCTCATAGACTGAAAGCGGAAGCGTCAAGTAACGCGGTTGATGTAGTCGAACGTCTTCGCGATCCAACCGATCAAGTACCGAGCCCACGTTACCTCCGCGATCTGCACACGTTCAGCTCGGTGACGTCCCTCGTACTCTTGATCCAGCTGAGGCCAATGCTGAGTTCCGTCAGCACGACGGCGTGTTGATGGTGATGATGAAGTTATCGACGCATGGCTTCGCCTAGGCACTACGACAATATGACCGAGGTGGAAAACTATGGAAGGGGGCACCGCACACGGCTAAAGATCAACTTGTGTGTCTATGAGGTGCCCCCTCCCCCGTATATAAAGGAGGGGAGGAGGAGGAGGGCTGGCCTCAAGGGGCGCGCCCAAAGGGGGGATTCCTACTCCTGGTAGGAGTAGGTTTCCCCCTTTCCTAGTCCAAGTAGGAGAAGAAGGAAGGAGAGGGAGAGGCAGAAGGAAAGAGGGGGCGCCGCCCCCTCCTAGTCCAATTCAGACCAGCCCATGGGGGGGCTCCCCTTGTGGCCCTTCTCTCCTTTCCACTAAGGCCCATGAAGGCCCAATACTTCCCCCGGCAAATTCTCGTAACTCTCCGGTACTCCGAAAAATATTGAACCACTTAGAACCTTTCCGATGTCCGAATATAGCCTTCCAATATATCGATCTTTATGTCTCGACCATTTCGAGACTCCTCGTCATGTTCGTGAAATCATCCGGGACTCCGAACAAACTTCGGTCATCAAATCACATAACTCATAATACAAATCATCATCGAACGTTAAGCGTGCGGACCCTACGGGTTCGAGAAATATGTAGACATGACCGAGACACATCTCCGGTCAATAACCAATAGCGAAACCTGGATGCTCATATTGGCTCCTACATATTCTACGAAGATCTTTATCAGTCAAACCGCATAACAACATACGTTGTTCCCTTTGTCATCGGTATGTTACTTGCCCGAGATTTGATCGTCGGTATCATCATACCTAGTTCAGTCTCGTTACCGGCAAGTCTCTTTACTCGTTCCGTAATGCATCATCCTGCAACTAACTCATTAGTCACATTGCTTGCAAGGCTTATAGTGATGAGCATTACCGAGAGAGCCCAGAGATACCTCTCCGATACACCGAGTGACAAATCCTATTTTGGATCTATGTCAACTCAACAAACACCATCGGAGACACCTGTAGAGCATCTTTATAATCACCCAGTTACGTTGTGATGTTTGATAGCACACAAGGTGTTCCTGCAGTATTCGGGAGTTGCATAATCTCATAGTCAGAGGAACATGTATAAGTCATGAAGAAAGCAATAGCAATAAAACTATACAATCATTATGCCAAGCTAACAGATGGGTCTTGTCCATCACATCATTCTCTAATGATGTGATCCCTTTCATCAAATGACAACACATGTCTATGGTTAGGAAACTTAACCATCTTTGATTAATGAGCTAGTTCTAGTAGAGGCATATTAGGGACACTCTGTTTGTCTATGTATTCACACATATACTAAATTTCCGGTTAATACAATTCTAGCATGAATAATAAACATTTATTATGATATAAGGAAATAAATAATAACTTTATTATTGCCTCTAGGGCATATTTCCTTCGGGGTGGGGGGGTATTAACGTTACATGACGACCGAGTATTTCAACACCACAAGCGGTGCGATAAGTTCATGAAGCAAATTGTTCAAGGGAAAACCAAAAGCGAAGGAAAACACCCTGCAAGAACCCTGCTAATCTATTACTCGAGTAATTCTCCCCATTTTTTGTCAACAAGTGTCAAAAAGGAATGAGAACACATACGAGGAGTTACTCCGTGGGAGAATCCTCAGAGTTATAACTAAAACCACTTGACGAATCAGAAACCGAAGAGTGAGGAATGGTCGAGACAGAAGCAGGAGTGGAATCATCAGCACTTGAAGATATTTCTCGATGATTATCTGGCTTGAAGATAAGAGTGCCGGCTATGTCTACAATTTCATCATCATTTCTGGCAAACAACATGTCCGTTGAAGTAGAACACGGTGGGAGAACTGGAGTTTGCCTCAGATGCGAGAAACAACGAGTAAGTCCATATAGATATAATCCTTCATGATGCCCTTTTTGGCTAAATTATTTTGAGAGTAATGCTTCCTTAACAGAGTCCATGAGCGCTTCTTTGCTTCCTTCTTATGCAGAAGAATTTGGCGAGTGTGATTATGAAGCAAGTTCAGCTCAGTCTTTAGCCCCAGCTTTTCTTTTCTATCCAGCTTAATGTGGCTTTCCAGTGCCCGCTGAGTGCAAATGCAGATGTCATAAAGAGATGGATTTTCTTCACGAGGGATTATGACCCTGGCTTTCTTGACCTTCGGTGCACTTTCAGATGCAGTCGCATTTGCAGCAGTATCAACAGGTTCCTTTCCTTTTCCAGTATTCTTCACAATGCGCAGAGTGTCACGAACTGGTGGCATGAATACCTTGAGAATGTAAGCCCAGAAGAATTTCTCATTGGCGAGCTGCTCGATCGCGAACATGATCCATGGTGCATAGGGCTTTAATGATTGGGGGCTGTCAGCTGAACATGCGAGGTTTCGAATGAAAAGGTCAGGAATATCAAACTTAATTCCTTTAGACATGGCCACAAGTGCATTTCTCACAATGCCTTTGATGGAATTTGGTCTGTTCGTTGGCGTGAGAGTATTGCACAGAATGTGAAATAGCACTTTGTTGTCATAGGCCAACACCTTGGATCAATGTCAATGCATTCATCGCCAACCATGGTGGGATCCATCAGAATGTGGAGTTGTGCTTCAGGCACATCCCAGAAATGCAGCATGTGCTCGCTATCCTTCTCAAACTCACATCATCGAAGATTTATCAACGCCAAAAATTGATCCGCCGAGCACTTGATCTTTTCTTTGCCAGTCATCCAATCAAGAATCCAGAATGTTGTGTTTCCAAGCTCTGCTGAGATATATAGTGTGGCATAGAACTGAAGGATAACCTCTTTGTTCCAGCCGTGATTGAAGCGCATGAATCCCTTCAGTAGAGCATGTTCAATATGCTCAATTGCATGATGGGAGCAGGGCATTCCTTCTAGCTCAACAAAGTTCAATATCTTATGATTGAATATTCTGTTCTTGTCAAACAAGATCCGAGCATAATAGACAGCTTGCTCTTTAGTCCAAAACCTCGGTGATAGTGAAGTCTTTTCTCCTTTGTAAGGGCTGACCCCAAAGAATGCAAGCTTCGAGGAAGGAAGTTGTTCATTAAATGCGGGGCCATTGGGGCCATACTCATCTAGAAATAGCAGAAATGATTCCTGGGGATTTTTCCTATTTTCTTCATCACTAATTTCCATCGGTTGAACATCATCAAAAGCTGACACATTTTCATTGATGGGCTTTAATGGAGCAATAGGCCTTTTAGCTTTTTCTGGGGCTGATGGCATGGGAGCACTGGCCTGACCTTCAATTTCCCTCGCTGGAACTCCTTCATTGGAAATTTGAATCTCAGGCACAAGGGCCTTTTCTTTTGGTGCACTCTCAATGGAGGGAGGCACAACAACTTCATCAGACAGTTGGTTCACTACATCTTCTCCTTCGGTCTGTTGTGACAAAATTGGTGGTACAATTGCTTGTGCTTCTTCTTCGTGAGCCATGGGCTCTTCATCTTACTTTTCTCCCTGTTCTGGCTGAGAAGCCAAAGAACCAGGAGCGAGATTAACCTTCATCTGGGTAGGGGCACCAGATGAGGAGACCACGGTGGTATTTCCTCAAGAAGCAACTTGCTCCCCTCAACTTTATCATCCTCCTTGATGGTTCCGAAAGGCTCAACGTGACTTTCCTTCAAAGGTGATGAGACTGCCTTCTCCATCTCAATCTCCTCGTCAACTTTTTCTTCAGGGGCTTGTTGCTTGGGAAAGACATTCTCTTCGAAGGGATTATCCACAAAGATATCCATTGCATCAGATTCTTGAGAAACTGAGGTAGGAATGATAACTACCATAGACTCAGGTTGTTGGTCGGTTTCTTCCTCAAGACAAGGGGATGGTGGTATCTGCTACAGAGGAGCACTTGTATCAATAGGAGCATCAGCAGCTACAGGTTGAATACGGCGATCTGAGATTGTCTTTGGCTTGTGAACTCTTGCCCTAGCCTTCTAGCACTTCTCTTCTTTTTCTCTTTGTTGAGCAAGATCGGCTTGACGTTTAAGCTCATCATTTCTTCAATCACAAAGCTGAGAACCATCCATCTTCAGCTTAGAATGCCAGTCAATCTTATTGTTTCTCATGACAATGAGGGCTTTGGTAATCTCAAGAATCCCCTTGTTCACATATTTTCTTTCAGACTCAGTTTTGGCATCCCTCCTCATTTTCTCAAGGAGTTTCTTGTCCTTGACAGCCTGGTTAAGTTCCTTGGTGATTTCTCTCAGCTCAGAGAAGTGCTTTGCTACCATCTTGGTAACATCTTCAGGCAGATCCAAACTGCTCAACTTAGATGGATTTGCATCATAGGAAGCTCCTTCAATGATATCAAAAACAAGATCATTGTCATAATTTGGTTCCTCAGTGGAAGTAGGAACAATTGTCTCCGCCTTATTGGAAGTAGCAACAACTTTTTCACCAGGAAGCAATTTCCTCTTTGCCGCAGGGGCTGCAGAACCCAAAGGTTTATCTGATGCCACAGTAGCAAGCCTGGGTGACAATCTCAATGGAGGCAGAACTTTTGATGGAGAGGGCGTTTGATATGGTTTGTCAAGCAAGGCTCGTTGATCATACATGGGAATTTCTTTGCCAACATTATCATCGAATGAAGTAGATGTTCCCTTCCTTGACTTTCTGGCAACAGATTTCTTCTTCGAAGCTCGAGGGGAAACAAACTTCCTCTTCTTCTTTTCCTTTCGGGCAAACATTTCCTTCTTCTGTTGCACATCTTGTTGAGTTAACTCAACATTCTTTGTTCGACCCGATTTTTCTTCGCGGCTCTGGCTTCACGCTTCACGCTTGGCCTTGGCCTTTTCCCTCTTTGCAACCTCCTCAGAGAAATCAACAATTGTCTTCAAAGAATCAGCATGGGCATTTGGAGGAGGAGCTGGCCTTACTTTCTCATCATCCTGACCCAGGCAGTCCTCTGCAATGCAGTCATTCCAGGGAGGAGTGAATGCAAACATGATATGATATTTCCTTCGGACGTTCTCATAGTTGAACCACTTCTTCACCCAGTGACGGCGAATTTTCTGCAGCCTGTTATTTCTTTCTTGGGCAGATTCAACTCCAGGTGGAGTTTTGTAAGTTTCAGGATCAGACATCTCAGCCGCGGTGTTCCTCTCTCTACCGCGACAACCCTTCTTGGGATTTCCATCAGAGAATAGAGTCTTGGAATCGGTGAATTGCTCATCCTTAGTCTGACTGTGAGCTGAGGGAATATCATCTTTTTCTTCAGTAGATTCTGACTCAGATTTCTTCTTCGGCACTTTTGGCGGCTTAGCTGCTTTTCTTTCAGCCACACGCGACAACTGTGGATTTTCTTCCTTGGACCCAGAATGCTCTTTTGAACTGTTTGCCATGACCACCCGTGAGAGAAAAACAACAATTTGAAGGAAAACAGGAAAGGGTCACAAACATGCACAGACGCATTTTGACTCAAAACATATAATTTTGGAAGCAGCAAAGGAATTCATGGTATGCATATTCGAAAGATATCATCGATACAATTGCATAGCACCAAAGGGCAGATAAGCAACTTATCTAATCTTTTGGCGTATAACACATGAACCCTAGATCCAAACTGACTGGTATGAGGAGCAACTACAAACCGTACTAGTCATAACTTAGTGAAGCCTAAAGATCTATTGCAAGAAAATAAAGCAGAAGAAATGGCGTCAGGACAAACAACCCTAGAATAGATGAGGGATAAGACTAGTTCCAGATCTGCATGCCCTAACTTGGCAGTACTGATCAACTACGGCAGTGCGGGAGAGAAGAAGTGTCGCACAGGCGCGAGCAACAGTGACGGGGCTTCGCCGAAGTTGCACGGCGAGGCACGGCATTGACGACGTTGACGCTGCTTCGAGCTCAGGCTTGGGCGGAGAGCGAGAGGAGAGTTATGAGGTCGAACAGAGAAAGAACCAAGGAGGAAGAAACCTGGAGGTGGGTTTATATAGCCCGAGGGAGAAACCGCACCCTCCAATATCCATGGACAAAAAGCACGAGACGTTCCACATTCAATGGATGAGATCATGATCAGGTGATCATGGGCACGTGTCAGCCGTTTCCTGCAAAAATCTCGGTAACTGAACAGAAAGCCGAAGGGTTTGAGGAAGCGCAAGCGCCAAAATAGATAATGTTTCAAAGTTGATTTCATTCCTGACCAAGGACATTGAATTGAAATCTTCTTCAAATCAAGTTGCATGTTTATGATGAGGGAAAACATAGACCCATACAAAACACAGCCAAACGAAAGAAATACACAAAACACAAACACGACGAACAAAGATTCAAATGAACACAGAAAAAACTAGCACCAACAATAGATCTCAGGATAAGAGATGAACAATGTAGATCCCTGAGATATCCCCTGCAAGAGAGGGTTAGTTCTTCTTCACAACCCACACTTGTGTGGGCAACGAGGATCTCATTTTCTTCGTCTGAGCAGGAACCTTCTTTCGGCGGTATCTGTAATATATCAGTGCACTTTGAGAGTAATCATATGAATATGCATTGAAGTTATTTCCAGATACATGAGTGAAATGATCCGAGGAGGTACTCATGTACTCCTTCTGTTGAAGCTTTGATCGATGCTCATTCTATGAATGATAACCATTTTCTCAAAGAAAATTAGTCATGGTTCAACACGGTCACCTATGGGGCCATCGGCCCCTTTGTGGTGCGGCAAGGGGGAAGGGCACGTTGCACAAAGAGCGGAGGCCGTAGAGCAGCACAGTAGTCATGACTCAGGCAGTTTTTATCTAGGTTCGGGCCGCCGTGAGGTGTAAAACCCTACTCCTGCTTTGGTGGATTGATGAGAGGACCGTGGTGGAGACGCGGCCCTCAAGCCCGGCAAGGTCACATCGGGACAAGAGCAGCTATGCACGTCTGAGTCTACAAGGGTCCGAATCCTTTCTAAGGTTGCCACGACCCTCCTTTTATAGGTCAAGGGGTTACCACAATGGCAAAACAGTCATTATCCTATGATTAGATAGCCATAGTGCAATCAATACACTCGTACACGTCGGTGCTATACAAACGGTTTTTAACCCCTTCCCGTGATGGCGTTCAGGACCGTCGCCAAGTTAGTGATGGCGATAGGGGATGTCGGTGGGAAAAAGACACCTATGGGGTCACTGGGATCCCTTCTACGGTTGGCGGGCGCGCAGTTGTGCGAAGAGCGGGTCTGGCTGTCAGCACACAAATCGTTTACCCAGGTTCGGGCCACGGAGACGCGTAAAACCCTAGTCCTGCTTTGATGTGTATTGAGGTGTTCTTGTGTTCTTGAACTAGCTGCAGTGGCTCTCTAGTCCAAAAGATCCAAATCCCCCTCCAGTACGCCTCGGGCCTCCTTTTATAGACAAAAAGGGGTTGCCATAGTGGCACACAGGAGGTGGAAAGGTGTACAGGGGCTGAGTCTATCCCCTGGCACCGTTGGACAAACGCATTTAATGCGCAGCCGACGTGCCCCTCTCGCTTTATTGGGGATGGCAAGGAAGCTCGTCCCAGCTGTCGTCGCCTCGCCGGGCTCCGGCGCGCGTCCAAGATGACGAGGCATTGTAGCGCCACGTTGGCAGGGCGCTGGGCTGGCGCGATGGTGGAGCCTTCACAATGATCTGCATGCCACCACGCAGGTGCTTGCTGAGTTGGTGTAGAGGCCGCGCGCTGCCACGAAGATACCTATTTAGTTGGTCGAGCTGGCAGCTGTATGGGAGCGGCGTTGGAGTCTTTGGCAGATACAGGCCTGGCCGCGGCCCCGCAGGCGTCCTCGACAAGGGTCTCGCTGCAGCACCGCGGTCGTCCCCGGCAAGGGTCTTACCGAGGGTCTCGTGGACCTCCTCGGCAAGGATCTCGCCAAGGGTCGTCGTCTTCTGGTTTCCATCTGATCTTGTGTGTCTATGATCTCTACAAAGATCTGCATGCCACCACGGAGGCGCCTCCCGAGCCTTGGTTCCAATATGGCGTAGGAACCCCTTAGGCTCAAGGTTGGTGCGCTCTGCTGGTGCCAGGCAAGTTGCCCCGGCAAGGATCTTGCCGAGGCCGTGGAAGCCACCTCGGCAAGAGTCTTGCCGGGGGAGTCCACCCCGCCCTCTTGCTCTCTTTGCGTCTCTAGTCTTGGTGTTGCTCCAGCATCCCTCCCTGCCCTGCTTAGTGTGACCGTGGGCGTGGCTCTGACTACCCATGCATAAGTAAAGGGGTGCGAAAGGAGAGCCCCTACTTTTGTACACCGACAGGAGCCCCTGGGCCTGGGCCACACATAAGCGCGACGCATTGTTGGGCTAGGCCCAGAATGGTGCGCGGGCAGGTGGGGCAGATTTTTACCGCAGTAATTTCCCGTCCGCTGCGCTTCCGCACAACCCGCGTTGAACGCGCGACGTGGAGGGTCATGCGCGACGTGGGGGTCATGCGTGGGGTGATTTCCGCACGCATGCGTCACATCATGGTAAATAGGCGGCTCACGCCTTCCTCGTAAAGGAGGAAAACGCAGAGGCGCGGCTCATTTACTGAATGGGCTCGGGTCATGGTCTTCAAGGCGCCAACGCCCCATGACCACGGGGTGGAGAATAGCCGCCTCATCTGTCCCTTCGGTTTCTGCTCGCCCACCACATGTCCCCCGTGCTTTGAAGGTGGTAGGCGGTGGGTGCGGGCCTTGAATGGCGAGGCGAGGAAACGGGACGCTGCTGATTGGGGTAGTGGGTCGGCCTCGATTCCCTGCGCCCCTGATGGTTGGATTGGCTGAGTGGGGCGGTCGAGTCCCGAACCCGCCCCTTTATAAGAAGGGGGGAGGGAGGGTGGCCTCCCACAATCTTTCACCATCCCTCTCCTTCCACCTCGGCTCCAGTCTTTCATCTATCATGGTGAGAGGGGGCGCCGTTCCTTCGATGGTGGCGAGGGTCTCTGCTCGACAGCGCGTCCCTCCTTCCCAAGAGCCCGTGGTGGCGGAGCCGGCCACGAGAGGAAGGGGGAGGGGGCGAGGCCGAGGCCAGCGTGGTGCTCCGGGAAGAGGGGGATGGGGCGGCGCACCGGCCCTGCCTCCGCCAACGACGCCTTCTCCGATGGAGGGCCACGTCGGGGACCAGCCTTACGAGTTCTTCATCAGGCTGCGTCGGGCACCACGCTGTCTCCTTCACCTTCCTGCGCCATTCACTCGGGAGATGGAGCTCGATCCGCCCCAAACCCTGAGGCTGCACATGAGGGGCTGCGGGAACGGCGGCACGCGGGTCGACGTCGACTTCCCTGCCCCTCAGGTCATGTATCTTCGCCGTGGATGGAAGACCTTCGCTTGCATCCATAGCCTAACGGCGGGCTCGTTCTCTATTTCAAATTAATGGAGAATGACCTGCTCTCCGTCAAGGTCTTTGGAGACTCTGGGACATGCCTGAAGTGCTGTGTGGAGAGCTCCTTCGATGATGAAGACTCCTCCTCAAGCGGGAGTGATGAGGAGGACAATGACAGCGACAACGAGAGTGTCGAGCGGGGCACGTCGACCTCGTCTCCGACTGACCGCGTCGCCCCTCCCTTCGCCATGCGCTCTGCCGAGGGCCTTCCTCGTCAAGATCTCCATCGGTGCATTCCCCGTCCCTTCCTTTGTGCCTTTACCTGCTGCGCCTGGGAGGAAAGGGGCAAGAACGGTGATCACGGGGCACTTACATTTTCTAGTTTGTAAGCCTGCGGGCACTTGTTAGATTTCAAAATTTGTAATCCCCTTTCCTGTGTACCCATTCTGTATGAATTGTACTTGTTCGCAATGTATGAATGAAAGGAAGGGTGTTGCCGGGTTTTGTTTGCGCGTGGGCGAGGGCCACACCGAGGAACGCGTCCTCATTATCTTAAGATAAACATGGTCTCCCGGCAACAGGTCCTTGCCGTCCTCCTGCTCTACGGCCCGACTATGCTCACGCTCTGGGCAGAGGTAGCGGCCGAGTAGGATTAGGCCTTTCACTCGCCCTTTCCCCATCGCACTACAACCAAGTTCCGGCCCAAAGTAGAGTTTTCGGGCACGGAACGGAGGGGGCAAGAAGGTATGAGAGCGAGCAAAGCCTTATACGTGCAAGGTTCACACGGGCGCACGGAGTGGGGGGAGAAAAACTTATCTAACGTTGCAGCCCCCGGCAACCTTGACCTGCCGCGTTGGATCCTCGTGTCCGCAGGCCCCGACAACCTAGGTTTGCCGAGCCCGGAGTGCCGGCTTGTTCTTTCTCCTCCCAATAGCTTAGCAGAAATGTCCATGTACCCTGCGAACCAAAAAAGGATAGAAAGGAACAGAATGACGCACACTCGACCTCTATGCTAGGGGTTAGCCGCCGCTAAGCACTATCAACCCTAACCGAGGGGGAGACTCAACCTAGCATGCATGCTATAACTTAAGGCACCAGTGCTTCATTTATTTATGCTTAGGGTCTGCGCCTGGCTTTGTACAAAGGGTTACATGCCTTGCCGGCAAGGCTTGTACAAAAGGTGGTTTGCCGAGAGGGCTCGGCAACCGCGCCTTATGGGTAGAACTTGTGAAGATGTTTGATGTTTCAGGAGTTGCTCACTGGAACGCCATCTTCGGTCTCCAGGCGGACTGTGCCAGGCCTGGTGACTCGTATTACCCGATAAGGGCCTTCCCACTTCGGCGTCAACTTGTTGGAACTCTTGGCCGACTGAACGTGTCGAAGAACAAGGTCGCCTTCCTCAAAGCTTCAGGCATGAACCTTGCGGCTATGGTAGCGGCGCAAGGCTTGCTGGTAGCGCGCTGCTCGTACAGCCGCCCGAAGACGATCTTCCTCAAGGAGCGTCGTGTCATCTTGCCACAACTGCTCTTGCTCAAGCTCATCATAAGTGAGCACTCAAGGTGACCCATACGTGAGTTTCGTTGGGAGAACCGCTTCTGCCCTGTAAACGAGGGAGAAGGGTGTCTGACCGGTGGCTCAATTTGGCGTCATCCTGATTGACCAAAGAACCACCGGCAATTCATCAATCCAGCGTCGTCCACACCTGCGTAGCCTATCAAAAGTCCTTGTCCGGAGGCCTCGCAACACTTCAGCATACACCCTCTCAGCCTGGCCGTTGCTTCGTGGATGTGCAACAGAAGCAAAACAGACCTTGCTGCTGAGGTCCTGGATGTACTGCATGAAGGCGTGGCTCGTGAACTGGGTGCCGTTGTCGGTGATGATCCTGTTTGGCACACCCAAATGGCAGACTAGCCCCTTGAAGAATTTGACGGCTGATTGTGCTGTCACTTTTCTCACTGTCTCCACCTCCGGCCACTTTGTGAACTTGTTGATCGCAACGTACAAGTACTCAAAGTCCCCGCCAGCACGGGGAAAGGGGCCCAGTATGTCAAGCCCCCAGACCGAGAATGGCCAGGAGAGAGGGATTGTTTGGAGCGCTTGAGCTGGTTGATGAAGCTTCTTTGAGTGGAACTGACACGCTTCACACTTGGTTACTAGTGCCGTTGCATCCTGGAGGGCGGTGGGCCAGAAGAAACCTTGCCGGAACGCCTTGCCCGCAAGGGCCCTTGACCCTATGTGGGAGCCACATATGCCTCTGTGTATCTCTGCCAACAACCCCAGTCCTTCCTCTCGGGGAATGCACTTCAATTTCACACTGTTTGGTCTTTTTCTGTACTGGATGTCGTCGACGAACTGATACATGGCAGACCTACGGGCTACTTTCTCCGCTTCTTCCTGCTCCTCAGGGAGTTCCCCTGTTTGGAGGAATCAGACGGTATGTTGTGCCCATGCTGGAGCCTGAGGCTCGACGACAAGGACTAGAGGCACTTCCTCGGCCATGGGAGCAGCTATCTCTACAGCCAGGACTTGATGCCCCATCGGAGCTGGTTGCCCAACGGCTGGCTCAGTGCCCATGGCAACATCCTCGCCGGCGGCTCCTGGGAGCTCGGCGGAAAAGTACTTGCCGGGGCCTGATTTCCTTCGCTTGTTCTACTTTGTTGATGGTTCAACGGATGGTTGAGTCAGCTGAAGCACAAAAGTACCTGGTTCCACATGTAGTTTGAAGGCAGCGTGCTTCGACAGGTAGTCGGCGATGTCATTCTCCACTCAGGGAACATGCTCCGCCTGTATACCGTCAAAGCGCTCCTCCAGCTTCCTCACCTCATCCACATAGGCCTCCATCAATGGGCTTTGATAATCTTTGTTGACTTGTCTGACAACAAGCTGCGAATCACCCCTGACGATGAGCTTCTTGATCCCGAGGTCTGCCGCGATCCTGAGACCGGCAAGCAACCCCTCGTATTCAGCAGTGTTGTTTGTGGACATCTCCCTGGGAAAGTGCATCTGGATTACATACTTGTGGTGCTCTCCGGTGGGTGCAACGAGCAGCACACCATCACCTGTGACATGCGGCGAGAAAGCCCCGTCAAAGTACATAATCCAGTTGCGACCTGCCTCCTTACCGGGGAGGGTGGTCTCCTGGATCTCTTCGTCTGGCGTCAAGGTCCACTCAGCAATGAACTCTGCCAACACTCTGCTCTGGATTATCGAAGTACTTTCAAACTTCAAACCAAAGCTTGACAACTCCACAGCCCACTCCACAATCCTCCCGGTTGCATCTGGGTTATGCAATATCCGTTGCAAGGGGAGGCGGGTAACAACGGTGAACTCATGTGCCTGGAAGTAATGACGCAGCTTCCTCGAGGCCATAAGGAGGCCGAAGAGCAACTTCTGCACGCCGGAGTACCTTGACCTAGCCCCCTGCAAGAGGGAGCTGACAAAGTAAACCGGGTGCTGCATCATTTTCCTCTTCGGCGGCACTTCGTCTGGTTGCGGAGGCCCTGCCCCGCCAGCGTCGGACCATGCCAGGGGCCTTGCCTCTTCGTCAACCTCCCTCCGCGCCACTAGCGCGGCACTGACCACTTGGTTCATTGCCGCCAGGTATAGCAGCAACGGTTCTTGGGGTTTGGGCGCAACCAATATTGGTGTAGAAGAGAGGTATTTCTTTAAATCCCGCAATGCTGCTTCGGCCTTTGGGGTCCATTCCATTTGGCCCGCCTTTTTCAAGATTTTGAAAAAGGGAAGGGCGTGCTCGACAGACCTGGAGATGAATTTGCTCATGGCGGCAACGCACCCAGTGAGCCGACGCACGTCCTTGATCCGCTTGGGTGCCCTAATCTGCTCAATAGCCTTGATCTTGTCTGGATTTGCCTCGATCCCACGCTGTGACACAAAGAACCCGAGAAGTTTGCTGGACGGAACACCGAAGACACACTTCTCAGGGTTCAACTTGAGGTTGATCTTGCGCAGATTCGCAAACATCTCTTCGAGATCTTGTACAAGCGTTGCCCTGTCTTTGGTTTTGACCACTATGTCATCCATATAAGGTTCCATATTTCTATGTAACTGGGGCTCAAAACCAATCTGGACCGCCCTTGCAAACGTCGAGCCAACACTCTTCAACCCGAAAGGCATCCGTAAAAAGCAATACGTGCCACATGGGGTGATGAACACTGTCTTCTCTTCGTCTTCTTTCGCCATGAAGATTTGGTGGTACCTCGAGTAGGCGTCAAGGAATGATAGCAGGTCACACCCGACCATGGAGTCAACAATCTGGTCAATGCGGGGCAACGGGAAAGGGTCCTTGGGACAAGCCTTATTGATATCTATATAGAATACACAGCCTCCACTTCCCATTCGCCTTGCGCACTACTACCGGATGGGCTAACCACGTCGGATAGAGTACTCCTCTCACCAAACTTGTCGCTTCCAACTTCCTGATCTCTTCCATGATGAACTCCTGCCATTCCAAAGCTTGCTTCCTGACCTTCTGCTTGATGGGTCCCGCATGAGGACAGACAGCAAGATGGTGCTCAATCACCTCACTGGGAATGTCGGGGATGTCGGATGCTTGCTACGCAAACACGTCGACATTCGCCCGCAGGAAGGTGACGAGCGCACTTTCCTATTTGCTATCCAGGGTGGAGCTTATGGTGAAAGCCCCTCCCGTGCCATCCTCCTCGACGGGCACCCTCTTGGTCTCTAGTGGCGCAGCTCTGGATTTCTTGCTCTTGCCGGTGGAGCTCTCTGGCACGTCCTCGACGGGAGCACAACACTCCGAAGAGGTGCACTTGCCGGATTGGGTGTGAGAGGTCTTGTCGGTCTTCTTCCCTGTCGAGGCTCCAGCGGCAGGAGCGAGTGCCTTGGCGGCAGTCGCTGCAACTGCTTCCCGGTAGAGTTGGTCGGCGTAGATTAGTGCATCCTTCTTGTCGGAGGGGACAATGATGATGGTCATCGGCCCCGCCATCTTCAGTGTGTTGTAAGCATAATGCGACGCCGCCATAAACTTGGCCAGTGTCGGGCGGCTGAGAATCCCGTTGTAGGGCAAGGGGATCTCAGCTACATCGAAAACAATCCTCTCCGCCCTGTAGTTTAACTCGCCTCCAAACGTCACATGCAACGTGACCTTACCCTTCGGCTGGCTCCTCCCCCGGGTTGACCCCTTGAAACGTGCCCGTATCTTCGAGGTCTCCATCAGGAATCTGCAACCTTTTGATCACAATGGGCGAGATCAAGTTCAAACCGGCCCCGCGGTCAACTAGCATCTTCGTCACCTTGAGGTTGTGTATTGTTGGTGAGACCAACAACGGCAAACACCCGACCGCAGTCGTGCGGTCAGGGTGGTCCTCAGCGTCGAAAATGATAGGCATGCTTGTCAGATCATGGGTTCCGGCAAACCCTTGAGGTTCGAATACTGGGGTGTGCGCGAAGATTTTCTCCCTATCGATCCACGCCCTAGCTCTCTAAGATCTCGTAGATGAACTCGACGAACTCACAACATAGAAAGACACAAGATTTATACTGGTTCAGGCCACCGTTGTGGTGTAATACCCTACTCTAGTGTGGTGGTGGTGGATTGCCTCTTGTGCTAATGAAGAACAGTTACAAGGGGAAGAACAACCTCTTGAGGTTGAGGTGTTCTTGTGCTTGGTGAACTTGTGTGGGTGAGATGATCTTGGATCTGCTCAGGTCCTCTCTCTCTCTCTCTCTCTCTCTCTCTCCTTTCGTCGTCTCCCTTCACTGTGGTGGTTAGTTCTACTTATATAGGCCCTGGTCCTCTCCCCAAATATTGAGCGGGAAGGGAGCCAACAACGGCCAATTCGAAAGGGAACAGCTAGTACAAGTTATCCTGACAAAAGGTGGTCTTCGCCTGCCAAAGGCTCTGGTGATGACGCCGTCTTGGACTCACTGGTGACCTTCGTCCTGCCGTCCTTCTGGTCTTGGTCTCGTCGCACCAATATGGAAACCTTTGCTTGATGCCTCGGTACTCCGCGCCTGCGCTTGCCCCCTTGGCACCAAAAGGGAAACAAGGACACTGCATGCGCTGGCGCCTGCCTGCTCTTGATCGTCATGGCTCACGTCACGCGGACCTCACGAGGTTTGCCTTGCCTTGATCTCTCCGCCCCTCGTGAGCCTGCCTGGCGTGGCCGCTCCCGAGGAGGTCTTGCGTCGTCCGCCTCACGAGGCTTGGCCCCTCGCGAGGGTCTTGAACACCTGGTTGATGAAGATGGGCCATACAGACCTACTAGCCCAGCCACGCTGTGGGCCGCAGGCAGGCAAGTCTGGGGACACCAGTTCCCAGGACGCCGACAGTAGCCCCCGGGCCCAAGGCGCGCTCGGGCTTGGCTTCGAGGCGAAGCCAAAGGGTCAAGCACGGAGCGCCACGGGCCCCCAAAGTCTGCGGCCTCGGTTTACGCGTGGCGGTTGATTGGACGTGGGCGTCTCCGCTTCCCCATGCCGCCTCAGCAACTGCCTGACTTGACAAGTCCTTGCGACATGCAAGGAAAGCCATCATTACGTGTGATCATGGGGGTGCTGGTTGGCCTTCTCCTGCTATAAATGGGGAGGGGGCAGAGCCCCCGTTGCTCATCTTCTCCCATTCCACTTGCTCCTTCTTCCTTCACTCCACTGCTAGCAGCAGCTTCAATGGCGCCGATCCGTAGGTTTTCTGCTGAAGAGAAGGGAAAGGTTCCTCTCGACGTGCCAGCGCTGCTCCCGCCGAAGAAGAGGTCGATCCACCGCCGCGACGTCACGGAGATGTAGGTGGTGACGAGGCCTTGGTGCGAGCGGCCTCCTCCTGGGTATCCATGGCCCTTGTACGCCCAAGCCGGGGGCTCGGGAGGAAGAAGCGACGGGCATCAGCGCGCGCACCGCGGCCAAGGTCGATGCGCCGCGGCGACGAGTGCCGTCGCTCCTGGAGTCTGTGCCGCGGACTCCTCACACGAGCTCGCGTTGTGGGTGGCGATGCCCCCAAGCTCCTGGATCTGCTTCCCGCGCTTCTTCTCCGACGTGATGCCACCGAGGGGGCCTCTCGAGCTCTGGTTGCAGCATGCTGACTACGACGCTCCGGCGACCGGAGCAGAATTTGAAGCAGTCTCCACCGGCAAGATCTTCATGACCCGCGGCTGGGGCGAGGTCGCGCGGGTTTGTCGTGCGGAGGGCGCCCTCGCGATCCATTTTGAGTACGACGGCGCCTCCATGCTGTTCTTCAAGGTCCTCGACACGGAGGGTCGTCGCTTGGAGTGCTGCCCCAAAGGAGAGCGCGCGCCCCGCCCGGGGCTGCTCTAGCAGCAGCGACTCTTGGGAGTCCAGCGGTTCTCCCGAGCTCTACGTGACTCCGGAGACGAGCGACGACATCTATGTGCCCCCGAGCTCTCACCGCGCCCGGAGCAAGGCTGCAACGTCCGGCCTCCGCCGTCGCTGATCTGGATGGGGTTGGCGCCGGCCTCCCGCGGCCCACTATTGATGATGGCGTCGGCCGCGGGGGTGTGCAGATAGGATTCTCCTAGGTTCGCATATTTTGTTCCCTACAAGGAATCAAGAAGTACCCTGTGGGGGCGTGTAAAGGGTTTGCAATGTCTTTGTTGATGTTATCCCAATTAAGGAAGCCTTGTTAGCACAAGTCCTGTTTAGGCTCGGTCTTCCCTTTCCAACCTCGCGACAGCTTGTTGCTCTATGCTGACAGGTCCCGGTCCCCAGGAAAGCTTCAGCTGTCGCTGGTATGCCAGGTCGCATGCCGTGGTCAAGGCTAGGAGGTGAGCGGCCCGAGGTCCAGTAAGAGCCTCTAAGGCGCGATGCTCAGGGGGTCCCCTTTAGCGCTCAAGCAGCTGTGGTAAGATAAGAAAGGGAGGCGATGTTGCCGCAACAGGGCCGTGGCAAGCGTGTCCCCTAGGTCCCAACGATTGGTTGATCTGAGCCTGTGACTTATCTTGGTGGTCCGGGGTCGATTCTTCGTGATGCTCCAGACCGGTGCGCGATCATCCGCAGCGTAGCTAGGACAGGCCCATACGAGTCCTCTCCCTTCAATGCTCTCCTTCAGGTCCCGGCCCTCACGTGAGCTCAGCCGCCGCTGGTATGCCAGGTCGCGTGCCGTGGTCAAGGCTAGGGGTGAGGGCTGGAGAGCCAGTAAGAGCTCCTGAGTCGCGATGCTGAGGATCCCCCCTTTTAACGTGCAAGTGGATTAGTTGGAAGAGGTGGGAGCTCGCGGTGCCGCCTGGTGCTATCCTCGTGAGATTCCTGCGAGCCAGCACAAGGAAGAACACGATCTGCCGTTATGGTTGCTAGCCTGCCGCTGGTTGCTCCACGAGGGGGTGAAGGCACTAAGGGCCTGGTGAGGTGACGTGCGTGGGGCGTGTCACGAGCCAGAGCTCGACCACTCAGGTTTATCAATGTGGTAGGGACGAATCCATGCACCAGCGCCGTGCCAGTGTGCTGAGGCCCGTGGGAGGCGACGATTAAGCAGGTAGTAATCATAGGTAGATCGAACATGAGAGTAGCAGGCTTAAGCAAGTGCATGAGAGATACGTGCCACTGGGTCAGGCCCGAGCGACTTGGGGATGATGCAGCCCGAGGGGCGCCCCCAACAAGGTAAGCTAAAGACATAAGAAAATGGACACATGCCACAGGGATGGACCCACGCGGCCTGGGAATGATGCAACCCGAGGGGCGCTCCCAGCTGAATGAACTTGGAAAGATGTCACCTGGTCATGTTGACGAAGGAGGGTTGAGGCAGCTGAAGGTGCACGGCGAAGGGGTTGTTCCTCACGAGCCTCCGGTGCTCTGAGCCTCGGGAGGCTCTGGAGGCTCAGGTGGTTCCTTGAGGACCGTCTCCATCTCCGTCAGGACGGCATGGTGTCTGGCTTCCTGATCCGCTAGGATGCGCCGCAAGTTGCACTGGTAGGTGGATGATACACTTGGCAGGCCAAAGGGCATGCGAACGTAGCTGTGCGGTGGGCCCTCGCAGCGTCCCACGCACGAAGGCCAGAAAAGCTCCTGAGAAGCGGCCCTGTTGAGCCCTAGAATGTCGATGCGAACACGCAGCTCAACATCCTCGCCTGGATGGGAAGCTGCGTCTCGTGAGCGGCGGTCGCCGTGCATGGCCCTTGCGTCTTGCAACTCCTGGGTGGTCTTGGTGATGAACTCCTGAACAATGGGCAATCCTTACCCTGTGCCCTCCTAAGGGAAACATGCCGCGAAGCACGCCTCCAAGTGGTGCCCAAGAGCCTCCCTCGTGATGTGGGCAAAGTCTGAGGCCTTCCAGAAGAAAGCCCCCGAGCCCTGCCCAAGAAGGGCGTCAGGCGCGCCTTCCTATGCGATGGAGGGAGACGCCCCTGGAGCGGGTGCTGGTCCTGACGAGACTCCGACTGTGGTGTCACCCTCCCGAGGTCCTGCGCGTGGCAGCTGCTTCTTCTTCTTGGGGATGGCCTCAGGAGGGCCCTCGCCCTTGTTGTCGGGGTCGTCGATTGCTGCAGCTTGGAAGGCACGCTCGAGGGAGCACACCGCATCTCTTTCTTCGCATGGGACCGTGATGATCCCGCTGCTTCCCGGCATCTTGAGGACATTGTAGCCATGATGTGTCACTACCATGAACTTGGCCAGGGCTGGATACCCGAGGATGGCGTTGTACGACAGGTGGATGTGCACAACGTCGAAGTTGATGAGCTCGGTGCGGTAGTTCTTGCCTTCCCCGAAGGTGACACAGAGACGGACCTGCCCTATCAGTGCGGTAGAACCGCCGGTCACTCCTGAGAAAGGCTTGGTGGGCTGAAGCTAGTCATACGACACTTGGAGGCTATCAAACGTGTCGAAGGACAGGATGTTGAGCCCTGCGCCGCCGTCGATGAGGGTCTTGGTAACTTGCATGTTGCTGATGACTGGGGAGCAAAGCATCAGGAGGGTGCCAGCGGTAGTTGCGCACTTGAGCTGGTCTGCTGAGTTAAACATAATGGGGCATTGGGACCATCTGAGCGGGCGCGTGGCTTCAAGCTTGGGGAGGACTGCATTCACTTCACGAGAAAACTGCTTGAAGATACATTGCGAGGCTGGGGCCTGGGCTCCGCCCAAGATGCAGGCGATAGCGCGTGGTTCCTGGAAGCCCCCAGCCCCCTCGTCCTGATGGTGTTCGTCATTCCTTCTTGGCGGTGGTGGCTGTCGGCGTTCTGGGAACGGGGGTCCCCAGACTTGCCTGCCTGCGGCCTGTGGTG
Source organism: Triticum aestivum (assembly GCF_018294505.1). NCBI lineage: Eukaryota > Viridiplantae > Streptophyta > Magnoliopsida > Poales > Poaceae > Triticum > Triticum aestivum. Next base: position 147,006,431 of record NC_057806.1, read on the forward strand.
TGGCTCAAAAGGGGGCCCAGCGCGGCCCATCTTCACCAACACAAACCCAAGACCCTCGCGAGGGGCCAAGCCTCGCGGGGCGGACGACGCGGAGCTTCCTCAGGCACAGCCTCGTCAGGCTGGCTCATGAGGAGGCAGAGAGATCAAGGCGGAGTACCTCACGAGGTGCCCGTGACGCAAGCCATGACGACCAAGGGCGCCAGGCGGGTGCCAGCCCGCGCAGTGTCCTCCCTTCCTCTTTGGTGCAAAGGGGGCAAGTGCAGCCGCAGAGTACCGAGGCGTCAGGCAAGGGTTGCCATTTCGGTGCAACAAGACCAAGACCAGGAGGACTACGAGACGGAGGTCATCGTGGAGCCCAAGACGGCGTCATCACCAGAGCTTTGCGCAGGCAAAGACTACTTTTGTCAGGATAGCTGATACTAGCTGTCCCCCTTCAAATTAGCCCGCCATTGTTGGCTCCCTTCCCGCTCGATATTTGGGAAGAGGACCAGGGCCTCTATAAATAGGACCAGCCACCCATAGAGCAAGAGGGAGGAGAGAAAAAGAAAGGATCAGAGAGAGAGAGAGAAGTGTGACTGAACTCCTCCCCGCAGTTCATCGCCCCAGCCAAGAATAGACCGTCGCGAGGCTGTTCTTCCTTGTATTGTTTGTCATCATCAGCCCAAGAGGCAATCCACCACACCACACACTGGAGTAGGGTATTACACCACAACGGTGGCCCGAACCAGTATAAACCCTGTGTCTCTCGTGTTGTTTTTTCCATAGTTTAGATCTTAGCGAGGCGGAGGGGTGCAGGTAGGTAGGAGGCGAAATCTCCGCACGCACCCCAGTGTTCGAACCTCAAGGGTCAGCCGGAACCCGAAATCCGACATTTGGCGCGCCAGGTAGGGGTGCACCGGAGTTTTCTCTTCCGCCACCGCCACGGCCCGCCTCGCGATGGGTAGCGCGTCACCCGCTCCGGCCGCCGGCGCCAGCGCGGGGGCCAGGGGGCTCCGAGCCCTAGCCCCAGCCCTACAACGGGCACGGTGGCCGGACAAGCTCAAGCCAACAACGCCGCCGCGCTACGGCGGCACGACAGATCCGCTGGCCTTCTTGCTGGCGAGCAAGGAGGCCCTCCTTGAAGCCGGAGGTGATGATCGGGTCGTGGCCAATTGGCTCCCCATGGCCCTCACCGGCGCCCCGCGCACATGGCCGCTCCACCTGCCGGCAGCCTCCGTGGCTTCTCGGGAAGAGCCCCGCAACCTCTTCCCCGCCCATCGCGCTGCGCCAACACCCTCGGTCGTCGCGGCCCTCTTGGGCGGCTCGCAGGCGCCGCCTACAAGTCACCATGTCAAGCCGTTCATCCGCCGGGTCGGCGCCGCTTCCACGCGGCAGGGGGCTCCCCTAGACCGGGCGGCGCCCAAGACCGGCCTGACCTTCAGCTCGGAGGACCACCCCTCCAACTCGGCCTGCTTGGGTGCGCTTCCCATGCTGTGCACCCCCACCATCTGCCAGGTGGCCGTCACCAGAACCCTCATTGATGGCGGCGCGGGCCTCAGCATGCTCTCGGTCGAGGCCTTCAACCTCCTCTGCATACCCCTGGAATGGCTGCAACCCAGCCGGCCCTTCTCAGGCCTTGGGGGCGAGTCGTCCAGCTCCTTGGGATAGATCCGGCTCCCAGTAACCTTCGGCACCTACGACAACTTCCGCACGGAGCTGGTCGACTTCGACATCGCCCCCATCGGCCTCCCCTACAATGCCATCCTCGGCTACCCAATGCTGGCCCAGTTCATGGCCGCGACGCACCCGGCGTACAACCTCATGAAGATGCCCGAGAGCAGCGGTGTCCTCACTGTGCACGGGGACACCGGGGACGCGCTGCGGGTGCTCAAGCTCGCCTTCAAGATGGCGGCGCCGGCACAGCCCGCCGACTTGGAGACCCCCGAGCCCAAGGGGGCTGCACCCGCCAAGAAGAAACAGTTGTTCACCCAAGACAAGGCAGAAACCAAGCAGATACCCGTCGATGAGGACGGGTCCACCAACGCCACTTTCACCATAGGCGCCCACCTCAAACCCGAGCAGGAGGAGGCCCTGGTCAGGTTCCTGCGCGCAAACAAGAAGGTATTCGCTTGGGAGCCTGACCAGTTGGCAGGGATCCCTAGGAGTGTAACCGAGCATCACCTCAATGTGTGCCCCAACGTGCGCCCTGTGAAGCAGAAGGCCAGGCGGCAGTCCACAGAAAATCAGGCCTTCATCGTCCAAGAGACCCGCAAATTAGAAGCCGCTGGGGTCATTCGCGAGGTCCGATACCCAGATTGGTTAGCCAACCCCGTCGTTGTGCCGAAGAAGGGAGGGAAGGAGCGCATGTGTGTCAACTTCACCAACCTCAACAAAGCATGCCCGCAAGATCCGTTCCCGCTCCCCCGCATCGACCAGATCGTCGATTCCACTGCGGAATGCGACCTGTTATGCTTCTTGGATGCCTTCTTTGGGTATCACCAGATCAAGATGGCGGTAGAAGATGTCGAGAAGACAGCCTTCCTAACCCCGTGTGGGGTGTACTACTACACATGCATGCCATTCGGGCTGCGTAACGCAGGGGCGACCTTTCAGCGGCTGATGCACATCACCTTGGGCCCGTAGCTCGGGAAGAATGTTGAAGCTTACGTCGATGACATTGTGGTAAAGTCTTGGGAGGCCAGGACCTTGATACAAGACCTGGAGGAAACCTTCGCGAGCCTCAACGCAGTGAACCTACAGCTCAACCCAGAGAAGTGTGTGTTCGGAGTCCCCTCGGGCAAGCTCTTGGGTTTCCTCGTGTCCCACCGAGGCATCGAGGCTAACCCGGAGAAGGTCAAGGCGGTGGAAGACATGAGCCCGCCAAAGACCCTCAGAGAAATGCAGAAGCTCACGGGGCGCGTGACCATGCTAGGGCGCTTCATCTCCAAGTTGGGGGAACGAGCGCTGCCCTTCTTCCAGCTAATGAAGAAAAAGGGGCCCTTCGAGTGGACTAAAGAGGCCGACAAGGCGTTCCAGGATCTCAAGAGATACCTGACCAGCCCACTGGTCATGGTGGCTCCGCGTCCTCAAGAGCCCCTGGTGCTTTACCTCGCTGCCACTCCCTACTCCGCCAGTGCAGCCTTGGTGGCAGTCAGAGAGGAGCACCAAATCAAAACCGCGGCAGCAGCCCGGGACAAGGCAGAACAGGGACAAGGAAGGCCCACAGAAACTGCCACCGCGGCTGAGGAGGATCAGCCGCCGCAGAGGGGCGCACCGGAGGCGGAAGAGGCCCCTCTCCTAGATGGCCAGTCTCAGGAGGCCTCATTGCCTCAAGAGGCGCCATGGTCTCCGAAGGGAGCCACCAGCACTGACGCACTCCACCTCGTTGAGCACCCAGTGTACTTTGTTAGCACGGTGTTGCGGGATGCAAGGGCACGGTACCCCATGCCTCAGAAACTCCTCCTCGCGCTACTGGTGGCCTCGCGCAAGCTGCGGCACTATTTTCAGGGTCACCCCATCAAGGTTGTCTCGTCATACCCCCTGGAGAGAGTGCTCAGGAGCCCTAATTCAGCTGGAAGGGTCGCTGAGTGGAACATAGAACTGCAAGCGTTTCAGCTCGAATTCAGCACGACCAAAGTCATCAAGGGAGCAGCGTTGGCGGATTTTGTGGCAGAATGGACGGAGGCGCCAGGCCTCAAGGCCGACGAGGATCGGTCCCTGTCCTCGGGAGGCGAGGCGCTAGAAGGCTGGGTCATGTACTTCGATGGGGCGTTTTCCAGGCATGGCTCGGGGGCTGGGGCGGTGCTTATATCGCCCACTCAGACAAGCTCTATTACGCCGTGCAGCTCTGTTTCCAGCAAGGTGAAAAGGTCTCCAACAACATAGCGGAGTATGAAGGTTGTCGGGTGGTAGGTGCGACATATGCCAATGGGTGGCTTATCATTGTGGGAGCCAGTAAGACATTGCCGGTGCCTGGAAACGGGATAAGGCGAAGACATGCACGCCGGCAGATCTTACCCAGCTTCGGGGCTCTCCGTGGAGATAACACCCCTACTGCTGCTCTGCGGGGTCTCCGCATGATCACTAGATGAACAAGTAGCTACACGATGCTCCTTGAGCTGTTTGGTGGGAGGAGGAAGAAGGGCACGGCTAGCCTGCTTCTTCTCCTTGTGTGGTGTCTAGGACTAGTAGGGGGTCGAACCCTTTGCATGGGTGCCCCGGGGGGTTTATATAGGCCCACCCCCCGGGGGTACAATGGTAGTCCGACTGGGCGCGGGGCCCAGCCGCCTGTGACTGCACTTGCCAACTTCTGCGCCGGCTGCTGGGGCCCGCCGACTGGTGGGTCCCGCCGGCTGCCGGCCCCTTGGTCGACAGGCAGGCCCCACTGTCCAGGGCCTGGTCGGCGGCTGGTTACTGTGGCTCCATCTTGGTGACGTGGGCTTCGTCGTGGTAGGCGCGGCTATAGTGCCGCCGCTCGTCGGGCGATCGCTGTAGCCTCACCGCGTCTTGTCTCCTTAATGGGGCGTCTCCTTCGAGGAAGGCGGCAAGCCGGCTGCGGGGAGCCGGCTCTGTCTTGGGCCGACTGGTTGGAGGCGTGGCCGCCTTCGGGCGTCTCTTTGCCCGAAGGGGCCCACCGTCTGTGGGCTGCGTTGGCGGCCCGTCGTGGGTGACATCAGGGTCAACATGGCAACAGTGCCGCGCCGGACGGGTCATGGCTACTCCGTACGGCGCATTGTGCCAGGCGTGGTCTGGGATACGGGGGTGGCAGGCTTCACTGTAGCCACGCCCCGTCGCACTGCCGTTAGGTGGGTGCAAACTTTGAGGGTACGGTCTCGACCGCTTTATGGGAGTCGGCTTCTTGGAGTCGGCCTTCTCATGGCCGGCTTCCCGAAGTCGGCCCTCCCGTGGCTTCCTTCATGAGGGCTAAAGTCGGACCGCCTTCCGAAAGCCGGCCTGGGTGGCAGCGAGCAAGGGGAAGGCGGCTCCATGTCTTGGATTCTTGAGAGCCGGACGGGCTCGTAATTTTGTCAGAAGGGCCAGGGGAGGCCGGCTAGGCTACCCATGGCTATTTACTCCGACGAAGGTTTAATAGCGGGCTTGAAGGCCGCGGCTGCCCTAGGGGTGAAACGTCTCACCATCAAGGGCGATTCGCAACTCCTTGTCAATTTCTCCAACAAGGTGTACGAGCCGAAGGATGAGCACATGGAAGCCTACCTAGCGGAGGTCCGCAGGATGGAGAAGCAGTTCTGGGGGTTGGATTTGCAGCATGTGCCCCGTGGCACCAATCAGGAGGCCGACGACATCGCCAAACGGGCGTCCAGGCGGTTACCTCAGGAGCCTGGCGTTTTTGAGGAGCAGCTCTTCAAGCCATTAGCCCTGCCATCATTATCGAACACGGCTCAGCCCCGGGAGGAGCTCCCCCAGCCACCTGCCTCAGGGGCTCCGGCCTGTGGCCCGGCCTCAGGAGCACGCCTGCTCCTGACGATGGAACCTAAGGAGGGATGTTGGATCACGGAGCTCCGAAGTTACCTAACGCAAGGGACCCTGCCGGAGAAGGAGGAGGAAGTGGAGCGAGTGGCACGCCAGGCCATGGCATACTGCATCAAGGATGGAGAGCTCTACCGGAAGCGGCCAAATGATGTATCCCTGCGCTGCATCTCCAGGGAGCAAGGGAAGGAACTGCTGGAAGATATACATGGCAGAGACTGTGGACATCATTCATCATCACGGACCCTCGTCGGCAAGGTGTTCCGCAGTGGGTTTTATTGGCCCACCGCGCTCAATGACGCCGTCGAACTAGTGAAAGCTTGTGAGGCCCGCCAGTTCCACGCCAAGCAGATCCATCAGCCAGCAGGAGGCTTGCAAAGTATCCCCCTTTCATGGCCATTCGCAGTCTGGGGGCTGGACATCTTAGGCCCGTTTCCTTGGGCGCCCGGGGGCTACCGCTACCTCTACGTTGTCGTGGACAAGTTCACCAAGTGGGCTGAAGTGGAGGCTGTCCGCACCATTCCCGCGGGTTCCGCCTGGCGCCGAAGACGGAGATTTCCCTAGCGCCGGAGGAGGGCGAGCAGGTCGTCTTCCGCTCGCACTTCCTGCGCGGCTTCGGCCTTCCGGCGAGCGGATTTCTGCGCTCCTTCCTCGAGTTTTACAACCTTGAGCCGCATCACCTCACGCCCAATGCGGTGATGCTGCTGTCGGCCTTCGTCCCCCTCTGCGAAGGTTTCTTGGGGTTGCTCCCCACGCTGGAGCTCTGGGGGAGTTCTTCCAGAGCAAGCTCGGCACTGTCGTCGCAGGCGTGCCCGCCCCCTGCAGGGCCTTCATCGCCATGAGGAGGGCGAGCGAGAACAACACATTCCCGCCCATCCCCCTGATCCAGTCGGTGAAGATCTAGCAGAAATCATATTTCTACGTGAAGAACGTCGCCGAGCAAGGAGACCAAGTCAACCTGCCGGCTTACGTAGCCGGCCCGCCGGCTGGGAGGCAGCCCTCATGGAGTTTCCGGTCCCGGTCACTGTCTCAGGCCGGGAACGCTGCCGTCTCCCGGCTTCGGGTGATGATCCAGTCGGAAAACCTGAACGGGGCCGACTTGGTGGCCGCCTTCGTGGAGCACCGGATATCTCCTCTCCAAAGCCGGCCCCACATGATGTGACAGATGAGCGGCCGCTTCGACCCAAGCCGGCTGAGCACCTGGGAGATGCCTCATGCGGAGGTGTCTTACATGGTAAACTATATCTCCAACTGCAAGCTCGCCGAGGACTGGCGATACGGGAAGGTGCCGTATTCTCGCGCCAACCCTCTGCCCGTGGTAAGTTTTCCTTCTCTTTCTTCGTTTCATTGGTAGCCGGCTTTATGACGGCCGGCTTCTAATCAGTCGGTCCTTCTTAGCAGAACCCCCTTCTCCCGCGGACGACCGGGTCAGCGGGGATAGAACGCCAGTATGCCCCCGGCCGCACGACGGACGACGTCGACGATCCGGACTTGGGGGCGGCCTCCATGGAAGACGCCGTCGTGGGGGACGACGCCGAGCCCGGGGGCTCAAGGCTCACCGCGAGCTTCGAGGACTGGCCGGACGATGCTGAAGCCGAAGTCGCCCCGCTTCGCCAGCCGGCGGCCGACCATCAGGGCGCGGGCTCGTCCATCGCGCCGGCTGCCGGTGGTGGCGCACAGAAGCACCGGGCCGCTTCAGGCCTCTTCGGCAGTCAGCCGAAGAAGTCCAAAGCCTCCACCGCGGCGACCAAGCGAGACGAGGCGGCCGCGAAAGCGGCCCGCTTCCGGAAGGCGGTGAAGCAGCCTCAGGCGGTCTCAGCATAAGTCGTCAATTGCCTTGTCGCATGCTCTTCATCATTCTCTTCTTGTTCAAGCATTCTTCTTAATTTCTTCCGTTTGCTGGACAGGGCGCCGCTTTTCCTTGAGCGAGGTCCGGGCGGCTCCGTAGTTGGGCCGACTGGAGGTTCTTCAAGCTCCCGCCGCGTGGACCCCCGCGCCGACCTCAGGGAGGCCACAAAGCGGAATGCCCGTGAAGCGCGAGGCGGCGGAGAAAGCGGCCGCCCAGGCAGTGAGGGAGTAGGCCGACGCGGCAGCCAAGGCCCAGCCGGAGGCGGCGACCGCGGAGCCGGAGGCGGAGGGTTCGCGCAACCAGCCTCCGCTGCTCTCCATTCCCCTCCGAGCTGTGGCCCCCAACACCCCTTTGCCCTTGGCGGAGGAGATCGTCCAAGACCCGCCACTGATGGAGAGGGGGGAGGACCCCGTGGCCTTTGCACGGAGAGCGCCGCCAGCAGCGCCAAGCGGAGCGGGCCAAGGCGGCCAATCGTCAGCGGTGCCGGAGGGGCCGACCGGGGGTGAGCCGGAGGACAGAGCCGGCCTTGAGATGCAGCCGGTGACGGGCCGGCGCGCAGGGGGAGGCGCCGCTCCGCCGGAGTTGCGCCGAGTCGCGGGCGCAGGCCCGTCGGCGGAAGATCTGGAGGCGGCCAGCACTGCCACGTCCGAGTGGACTCCCAGCGGGGGGGACTGGCGAGCTGAATGAGGCGGCTCAAGGGGTCCGGAGCCGGCTGCAAGCTCAGGCCGCCCTGCTGCAACAGTTCACCCAGGAGTTCCTGTCGACGCGAGCCACCATCCGGGTGAGTCCTTCGTTCTTGGCCGCTTTTGATTTCTTGATTTCTTCCGTGGGGGCGCGTCAGCGCACCCACTGGGTGTAGTCCCCGAGATTTGGGCCGACTGCTGCGCAGTCGCGTCGGATCTTTCTCGACGGCTACCTTACTTTGCTTCTTGTCTGAACTTTCAGGAATATCACAACTCCCGTGCTGCCACCTTCAACTCCCAGGCTCGGGAGTTGAGCCGGAGGACCGACGACCTGGCCGACAGCCGAAGTAAGTACTCGATCTTGTCTGTCTCCTGTGGGGGCGCGTCAGCGCACCCACTGGGTGTAGTCCCCGAGATTCGGGCCGACTGCTGAGCAGTCGGGTCGGATCTTTCTTGACGAATCTTTCCTTATTGGTTTTTCTTTTTCTTTGTCTTCAGGGGCCAACGCCGACTTGAGGAAGGAGCTCGGTGAAGCGAAGGCCGCCCTTCATACCAAGGATGCCGAGTACGCTGCCTTGGTCCAGGAGCGTGATCGCCTGGCCAAGAAGCTGGCCGACCAGGAGAAGAGCCACAAGGCGGCCCTGCAGGCGGCGCAGGATAGCGAAGCCGCCCTGAAGGCAGAGTATGAGACCGAGGCGGCGAGCTGGGCTGAGACCCGGCGAGCCCTGGATGAAGGCTTCGGCCGGATCGAGGACTTGATCGACGGTAAGCCGCCTTCTTCGCCCCTCTCCTGCCCCTTGCCGCCTGGGTTTTTGTCTTAACTTTAGCTGCTGCTTGTTGTTTTTTGCAGACTACTTCCCCGGCTACTCCACCTTCGCCGCCCAAAGCATTGAGGCCCATCACGAGGCGCGCCATCAGGCGGGGGCCAACATCGCGCCGGATGCGAACCAGACGCTTGAGGAGTAGCTCTTGGCTGTCCAGGCGCGGTTGCAGCCGGCTCATCGGATGCTTCACCGGCTCCAACGTGCCGTGGCGCAAGTGTTGGCCGCCCTCTGGCCCGGCGAGACGATCCCCCGCACCCCAAGCCGGACTGCCGACTGGCTGGAGGTCGCCGTCGGTCGCTTTGAGGCTTGGAAGGCGTCGGCGGCCCGCCTCGGAGCCGGGCGGGCGTTGGAGTTCGTTCGGGCTTGGTACCCTGGGCTGAGCCTGGACCAGCTGCGCACTTGGCGGATGGAGGCCGACGTGGAGCTGGAGGAGGTGAGGCCGGCTATTGCCCAGCGGGCTTCGACGATCGCCGAGTGCACCGACATCAGCATTTTCGCACCCAAAATCGATGATGACGGTGTTGCTCAGCCGGAGGAGTGGTTCAGGCTGAACCCGGCGGTGGGCGATGACTCGGCGGAGGAGATTGCCTCCAGCGATGAGGGCGAGGATGACGAAGAGGAGGACGGCGAAGACGTCGAGCCGGCTGGTAGAACAACCGGCCGACCTCAGGCCGACCGTGCCTGCAGCAATGAGGCGCGTGGAAGCGCGCCCTCTGCGGGAGGCGGTGACCAAGCCGAAGTTCGCCAGCCGGCCGCTCCTTCAGCCGGCACGACCATCTCCGCCAACCAGCCCGGCTCGTCGGTCGCTCCGCCAGCTTGACCTGCCGTCTTTATCTTTCCTGCTTGTTGTCTTTTGAATAATCTTCATTAAGTTTTCGCAGTTCCACCCACTGGGGGTGTATATATCAAACTATGTTGAATGCTGGCCTCTCGGAGGTCTTTTATGTAAATATTGTTACGTGCATGTTTGGTTTCCATTCGCGTATGCTTTTTTATCCTTAGGCCTTTTCCTTTGCCACCTTCCCTCTTTGGGGAGGCAAGTACTTGAGCTTTCTTGGATTGAAGTGAAGTGAATGGAAACCGGCCGGCCGACTACTCTGGTAGCCAGTCGGCGGTTGGAGAAAAACCGGCTTTTGTTATATTAGTCCGTTAGTCCCTAGCCGTTTTTCGTGTGGGCGCCCGTTCCTGCCTTTAACTCTTGCCAGCCGGACAGCCGGTACTTCGAACTGCGACTTTTAGCAAGAGAAGGCTTGGGAGCTGGCACACTACTTGTCTGACTGCGGGTAGGACTTCTAATATAACTCCAGTCGGCCAGTCCCCGAGCCGACTAGTCGAACCCGGTGCCGGACGGGACAAGTAAATGAAGTGACAAGGTCATAAGCATGATACTTTTCATTCATAAATAAGGGATGGTAGTCCCCGAGCCCTCCTCGGGGGGCCTATTGTCTCGTACTTAATACAAAAGTTAGCGTGATACATACTGCATTTCAACTGTAAAATCGTCGAAGGAGGTTGGCGTTCCATGGTCGTTCCGACTCCTTGCCGGAGTCGTCTCTCTTGCGTGCCTTCGGCTTCTGTGCGTCGATCAGGTAGTAGGAGTCGTTGCCTAGAGCTCTGCTGATGACGAAGGGGCCTTCCCAAGGGGCCGAGAGTTTGTGCTGGCCGGCTGTTCGCTGGATCAGCCGGAGCACAAGATCGCCCTCTTGGAAAGATCTTGGCCTGACCTTCCGGCTGTGGTAGCAGTGCAAACCCTGCTGGTAGATGGCAGACCGACTGAGGGCTAACAGCCGGCTTTCTTCCAGCAGGTCGACACCGTCTTCTCGTGCTTCCTTGGCCTCCACTTCTGTGTACATGGTTACTCGAGGCGAGTCGAACTCGATGTCAGTTGGGATGACCGCCTCGGCACCATACACAAGGAAGAAATGGGTGAAGCCGGTTGACTTGTTTGGAGTAGAGCGCAGACTCCAGAGGACAGCCGGCAGCTCGTCGAGCCAACAGCCGGCTGAACGCTCCAGAGGTACGACCAGTCGGAGCTTGATGCCGGAGAGGATGAGGCCGTTGGCTCGCTCGACCTGGCCGTTTGACTGCGGGTGGGCGACGGATGCTAAGTCCAGCCGGATACCTTGGGCTGCGCAGAAACGTGCCAAGGCTCCTTTGGCAAAATTCGTGCCATTGTCGGTGATGATGCTGTGTGGCACGCCGTACCGAGTTGTTATGTCTATGATGAACGTCACAGCAGTCGGCCCATTCAGCTTCTTGATCGGCTTTGCCTCAATCCACTTGGTGAATTTGTCCATGGGGACGAGCAAATGCGTCATGCCGCCGCGCGCCGTCTTGAATGGCCCCACCATGTCCAGTCCCCAAACGGCGAAGGGCCAAGTGAGGGGAATGGTCTTGAGTGCCGAAGCCGGCATGTGTTGCTTGGAGCTGAAGAGTTGGCACCCCTTGCAATGTTTAACTAATTCTTTGGCGTCATCCAAAGCAATCGTCCAGAAGAAACCATGGCGGAAGGCTTTGGCGACAAGTGATCTTGAGGCCGCATGGTGGCCGCATTCTCCTTGGTGAATGTCTCTGAGGATTGCAATGCCCTTCTCTTGCTCGACGCACCGTTGGAGGATTCCAGTGACACTGCGCTTGACTAGTTCTCTATTGATGATTGTGTATGCTCCGGCTCGATGTTGGACTTGTCTTGCTTCTGTTTCGTCAGCCGGCAGATCTTGGTTTACTAGGAAGTTGAGGATGGACTGAGCCCATGATGGAGCCACGACTTCTCCTACTGCCAATGTGGCTACTGCCACCAGGGTGGGCGGGCTGGGTGGTGAAATGCTGGAGTCGGCCGCCGACTGTTGTGTTGGTGCAGTCCCTGGGCCGGCTACTGCAGTCCTCGAGCCGGCTACTGCAGTCCCCGAGCCAGTTGCCGAAGTCCCCGGGCTGGCTACGGGAGTCTTGGGGTCGCCTGCTTGGTTCTTCAAGCTGGACCCGGCCGCATCGGGGTCAGGCGGCACGAAGATGGAGTCGGACTCTGGAGATGGCTTGATGGACGGCTTGAGGAGGCGTTGTAGAGCGACGCCGGTTGGAATTGCTTGCCGAGTGGAGCCTATTCGAGCCAGGGCATCGGCTGGCTCGTTGTCGGCTCGCGGTACGTGGAGGAACTCGCATCCTTCAAAGTATCCGCTGAGTTGTTGAACCAGGAAGCGGTAGCTCGCCATGTTTGCGTCCTTGGCATCCCAGTCGCCGGATGATTGCTGGACCACCAAGTCCGAGTCGCCATAGCATAGGATCCGGCGAATGCCGAGTTCTTTGGCAAGCCGGAGCCCGTGTATGAGCGCCTCGTACTCGGCCACGTTGTTGGAGGCGGCAAAGTGAATCTGCAGCGTGTATCTAAGCTTGTCGCCTTTAGGAGAGGTAAGGACGATGCCAGCTCCCAAGCCGGTGCGCATCTTGGACCCGTCAAAGTGCATGTGCCAATGGGTGGAGTCAGGAGCCGGCGGCAGGTACTGGGTCTCGGCCCAGTCGACGAGGAAGTCGGCCAGTGCTTGGGACTTGATGGCGGTGCGGGGCTGGTAGAATATTGTGTAAGGGGGCAGCTCGATGGCCCATTTCACCACCCGGCCGGATGCATCCCGGCTGCCTATGATCTCGGCTAGCGGGGCGGTGCATACGACCGTGACGGGATGCTCTTGAAAGTAGGGCTTCAGCTTCTTGCCGGTGAAGTACACGCCGTAACACATCTTCTGGTAGTGCGGGTAGTTCTGCTTTGAGGCGGACAACACCTCGCTCAAATAATACACCGGCCTTTGGACCGGCTGGGCTCGGCCTTCTTCTAGGCGTTGGACTACGATGACGGTGCTGACCGCCTGGCTGGTTGCGGCGATGTAAAGGAGCATGGGCTCTTTCTCAGTCGGCGCCGCGAGGACAGGCGGCGTGGCCAGCATCTTCTTCATCTCGTGAAAAGCTTGGTCGGCCTGGTCGTTCCACTCGAAGTGAGTGCTCTTCTTCATGAGGCGGTAGAGGGGGAGAGCTTTCTCTCCGAGCCGGCTGATGAAGCGGTTCAAGGAGGCCAAGCACCCGGTGAACTTTTGAATGTCTCGAAGCTTGGTGGGGATCGCCATTCTCTCGATGGCCTTGATCTTCACCGGGTTGCATTGGATGCCGCGTTCGGAGACCAGGAAGCCTAGGAGCTGGCCGGCTGGCACTCTGAACACGCATTTCTCGGGGTTGAGCTTGATTTGGAACCGGCGTAAGTTCTCAAACGTTTCCTTGAGGTCTCCCAGCAAGGTGCCATGCTTCTCCGTCTTCACCACGATGTCGTCCACGTAAATGTGAGCGTTTCTGCCGAGTTGCTTGAGGAGGCACTTCTGCATGCAACGCTGAAAAGTGGCACCGGCATTTCTCAAGCCGAATGTCATAGTCAGGTAGCAGAAGGCTCCAAATGGCGTGATGAAGGCGGTCTTCAGGCGGTCGTCCGGATCCAGCTTTATCTGGTGATATCCAGAGTAAGCATCCAAGAAACTCAACAGCTCACATCCGGCTATGGAGTCTATCACTTGGTCGATCCTTGGCAGGGCAAAGGGATCTTTGGGGCAAGCCTTGTTGAGGCTCGTGTAGTCTATACACATGCGCCACTTGTTATTCTTCTTTAGCACAAGGACCGGGTTAGCGAGTCACTCTGGAAAGAAAACTTCCATAATGAAGCCGGCCGCCAGAAGCCGGGCTATCTCCTCTCCCACAATCCTGCGTTTCTCCTCCGACAGTCGGTGAAGGGGTTGTTTGACCGGCTTTGCGTCTTCTCGGACGTGTAGTTTGTGCTCGGCGAATTTCCTCGGAACACCCGGCATGTCCTTGGGGGACCATGCAAAGATGTCCCGATTCTCACGGAGGAAATCGGCGAGCTCGCCTTCCTATTTGCTGTTCAGGCTTGCCCCGATGACGGCAAACCTCTCTGGATGCTCGGGGTCAAGAGGTATCTTCTTCGTCTCCTTGGCCGGCTGGAAAGATCCTTGAGCATCATGCTCCTTGGGGTCGGGGGACACGGCCGACTGCTTGCCGGCTATGGCCACGACTCGGTCCAACATCTTCTTTTCTTCGGCAATCACAAGGGACTCGGCCAGCCGGCTGCTGGCTGCTGCGCACTCAGAGGACTTCTTGTAATCGCCGGCTACGGTGATGACGCCTTTGGTGCTTGGTATCTTCATCTTGAGGTATGCATAGTGGGGAACTGCCATGAATTTGGCCAAGGCAGGTCAGCCAAGCAATGCATGGTAAGGGCTCTCCAGGTCCACTACTTCAAACCAGATCGCTTCCCGGCGGAAATGCTCCTTGTCCCCAAAAAGTACATCAATCTTGATCTTGCCAATGGGGGCGCAGGACAGGCCGGGTACGATGCCATGAAACACTGTCCGAGTGGGCATGAGCTGCTTTGTCTTGACGTTTAGCTTCTCCAGGGTGTCACGGTACAGGATGTTGATGCTGCTCCCGCCGTCTATCAACACACGGGAGAAGCGGGCGGCGCGTCTGTCCGTCGCGAGGGTGGCTTCCAGGACCAATGCGTAAGAGCCGGGAGACGGCATCACCTCTGGATGGTTGGCCCGGCTCCAGCTGATGGGCTTTTCTGACCAATGCATGTGTCCGGCGGGGTTGGCGGTGACCACGCTGACTTCCTGGTGCTCTCGGCGTCTACTGCGACGGTCTTCGGGCTGGCTTGTAAAGACAATGTAGGTCGCTTGCTCGTCAGAGAACTCGTCATGCACGGCTCCGACTGCGGGCCGAGCTACCGGAGGCGGCGGAGGCGAAGGCGGCGGGCCGGCAGGCGGAGGCGGCGCGAGCCCTTCGCCTTTGGAGATTCGGGTGAGCCAATGGCACTTCCGGGTTGTGTGGTTGGACGGCTTCGCGCCGCTGTGGAACTTGCACGGGGCGCCGAGAGTTTGCTCATAGGAGAAGGCCGGCTGCCAAGCCGGCCGACCGCCATTGGGTTTCTTGGGCGCGGGCCGCCCTTCAGGCGGCACGTCTTCAACTGTGGCCACCTGCCGACTGGCGGGAGGCGGCGCGGGGCCCTTGCGCTTGTGGTCGTTCGAGTGGGGGCGTAGGCCGGAATCCCTAGCCGGCGTCTTGGGCGCCGGGTTAAGTACTTTCCCGGACGCGTCTACCCGAAGCTCGGTCTTCATCGAGGAGTTGGCGGTAGCGTACTTGTCCGCTATGTCCAGAAGCTCGTCGAGGGTAGTCGGCTCGTCGCAGAGGAGCTTGTGCTTGAGGAGGGTGTCTTCTCGGCATCCGGCTGTGAAGTATTCTATGGCTTGCACCTCGTGCACCCCTTCGCAAGAGTTGCGGAGCTCGGCCTAACGCGTGAGGTAGTCGCGAGTGGACTCGGCGGGGCCTTGTACGCACAAGGAGAGCTGTCTGGGCTTGGGAGCCCGCTTGTAGGTGCTGGTGAAGTTGCGGATGAAAGCTTCGGTGAAATCTAGCCAGCTGTTGATGCTGCGCGGCTTGAGGCTATTGAGCCAGGTTCGCGCCGTGCCTTGCAGCATGAGGGGCATGTACTTCACAGCAACGTGTCGGTTGCCGTTGGCTATGCTGACCGCCGTGGAGTAGTCGATTAGCCAATCTTCCGGCTTCACGGAGCCGTTGTACTTGGGTGTGTCTCTTGGGAGCGAGAACCCTTTGGGGAAAGGCTCGTCGCGGATGCGGGGGCCGAAACAAGGCGGGCCGACATCGTCTTCTTCTTCCAACGCCAGGGATCGCGCCAGGCGGTCGATCCGATGGCGGGCGTCGTTCTCGCCGACTCCTTCGTGGCGACCTAGTCGGCCGCTGAGAGTCGGGTGCGCCACTGGCGGCGGGGTGGGATATCTCTCTCCACGGGGTCGAGGCGGAGGCGGGTTGCCCCGCCATTCCATGGCTCGGGGATGGCCATCCGCGTCTCGCTCGATGGAGATTCGGGTCCGGCTGCGGCTGGCAGCCGGCTCTTTCTCGCGCCGCGCGCGGGTGTTGCTCGTAGCCGGCGTCCGGGACGTCGCGCCGTGATCTCGCCGCGGGGGAGGGCTTCCCGCGCGGGCGTCTGCGTCGTGCCGCTGCGCGGCTGCATCGATCAGTTGCTGGATGCGCCGGGTCATGTGGGGGAGGTCTTCGGCCTCCAAGCCGTCCAACTCGTCTATGGCTGCCTGGGCGGCACGCAAGTTCTCGAGCGGAGTGGCATAGACCGGGCGGTCGACTCCCAGCGTGTCGGCGATGACGGCGCCGCGTTGCTTGACAAGACCGGCCCGGCTTGGCCCGCCCGGGGCCGGCGTGCCGAAAGCGGCACGGTCAGCTTTGCGCTGATGGGCCTCAGTGAGGCGTCTCACGGAAGCCAGCCTCCGGCCCTCAGCGAGGAGGGCGAGGCGGCGTGCCTCCAGTGCTTCATCGTCGACATTAG
Source organism: Triticum aestivum (assembly GCF_018294505.1). Classification (NCBI taxonomy): domain Eukaryota; kingdom Viridiplantae; phylum Streptophyta; class Magnoliopsida; order Poales; family Poaceae; genus Triticum; species Triticum aestivum. Next base: position 147,022,658 of record NC_057806.1, read on the forward strand.
CCGGGAGGGGGTGAACAAGTCATGGGCCGCCGCGTGCGGGGCGTCGTGGGTGCTCTCGTCGGCCGGGCCGCCGTGGCCGATAACCATCACTTCAGTGGTGACAGCGTCGCAGCCGTCAGCTCGAGGAAGCGGTTCGTTGTAGATCGTGACGTTGGTGGGGAAGGTGTCGTAGGAGGCCGTGTCGGAGTCGACAGGCATCGGGTCGGTGGAGCCAACCAACTCCAGATCCGCAGCGGGCTCGCTGGAGACATGGAGCTGACCGAGAAGGTTGGCGAGGTGGTCGGTGCCCGCATCGGAGGCGAGCTCGTCGGAGATGAGGGTTTCGTCGAGGAGATCGGCGGGGCCGCTCGCCGCACAAATGCTGGCGACGCCTTGCAGCGCGTCGTGGCAAGCGTCATCGGGTGTGCCGGGCTGGCTACGCTCGCGGGGGAGGAAGAAGGTTCCCATCCAGAACAGGTCTCCGGACGACGGTGCACCTGGCCCCACGGTGGGCGCCAAATGTCGGGTGGTAGGTGCGACATATGCCAACGGGTGGCTTATCATTGTGGGAGCCAGTAAGACATCGCCGGTGCCTGGAAACGGGATAAGGCGAAGACATGCATGCCGGCAGATCTTACCCAGCTTCGGGGCTCTCCGTGGAGATAACACCCCTACTGCTGCTCTGCGGGGTCTCCGCATGATCACTAGATGAACAAGTAGCTACACGATGCTCCTTGAGCTGTTTGGTGGGAGGAGGAAGAAGGGCACGACTAGCCTGCTTCTTCTCCTTGTGTGGTGTCTAGGACTAGCAGGGGGTCAAACCCTTTGCATGGGTGCCCCGGGGGGTTTATATAGGCCCACCCCCCGGGGGTACAATGGTAATCCGACTGGGCGCGGGGCCCAGCCGTCTGTGACTGCACTCGCCGGCTTCTGCGCCGGCTGCTGGGGCCCGCCGACTGGTGGGTGCCGCCGGTTGCCGGCCCCTTGGTCGACAGGCAGGCCCCACCGATTAGGGCCTGGTCGGCGGCTGGTTACTGTGGCTCCATCTTGGTGACGTGGGCTTCGTCGTGGTAGGCGCGGCTACAGTGCCGCCGCTCGTCGGGCGATCGCTGTAGCCTCACCGTGTCTTGTCTCCTTAATGGGGCGTCTCCTTCGAGGGAGGCGGCAAGCCGGCTGTGGGGAGCCGGCTCTGTCTTGGGCCGACTGGTTGGAGGCGTGGCCGCCTTCGGGCGTCTCTCTGCCCGAAGGGGCCCACCGTCTGTGGGCCGCGCTGGCGGCCCGTCGTGGGTGACATCAGGGTCAACATGGCAACAGTGCCGCGCCGGACGGGTCATGGCTACTCTGTACGGCGCACTGTGCCAGGCGTGCTCCGGGATACGGGGGTGGCAGGCTTCACTGTAGCCACGCCCCGTCGCACTGCCGTTAGGTGGGTGCAAACTTTGAGGGTATGGTCTCGACCGCTTTATGGGAGCCGGCTTCTTGGAGTCGGCCTTCTCATGGCCGGCTTCCCGAAGTCGGCCCTCCCGTGGCTTCCTTCATGAGGGCTAAAGTCGGACCGCCTTCCGAAAGCCGGCCTGGGTGGCAGCGAGCAAGGGGAAGGCGGCTCCATGTCTTGGATTCTTGAGAGCCAGACGGGCTCGTAATTTTTTCAGAAGGGCCAGGGGAGGCCGGCTAGGCTACCCATGGCTATTTACTCCGACGAAGGTTTAATAGCGGGCTTGAAGGCCGCGGCTGCCCTAGGGGTGAAACGTCTCACCATCAAGGGCGATTCGCAACTCCTTGTCAATTTCTCCAACAAGGTGTATGAGCCGAAGGATGAGCACATGGAAGCCTACCTAGCGGAGGTCCGCAAGATGGAGAAGCAGTTCTGGGGGTTGGATTTGCAGCATGTGCCCCGTGGCACCAATCAGGAGGCCGACGACATCGCCAAACGGGCGTCCAGGCGGTTACCTCAGGAGCCTGGCGTTTTTGAGGAGCGGCTCTTCAAGCCATCAGCCCTACCGTCATTATCGAACACGGCTCAGCCCCGGGAGGAGCTCCCCCAGCCACATGCCTCAGGGGCTCCGGCCTGTGGCCCGGCCTCAGGAGCACGCCTGCTCCTGACGATGGAACCTCAGGAGGGATGTTGGATCGCGGAGCTCCGGAGTTACCTAAGGCAAGGGACCCTGCCGGAGAAGGAGGAGGAAGCGGAGCGAGTGGCACGCCAGGCCATGGCATACTGCATCAAGGATGGAGAGCTCTACCGGAAGCGGCCAAACAATGTATCCCTGCGTTGCATCTCCAGGGAGCAAGGGAAGGAACTGCTGGAAGATATACACGGCGGAGACTGTGGACATCATTCATCATCACGGACCCTCGTCGGCAAGGCGTTCCGCAGTGGGTTTTATTGGCCCACCACGCTCAATGACGCCGTCGAACTAGTGAAAGCTTGTGAGGCCCGCCAGTTCCACGCCAAGCAGATCCATCAGCTAGCAGGAGGCTTGCAGAGTATCCCCCTTTCATGGCCATTCGCAGTCTAGGGGCTAGACATCTTAGGCCCATTTCCTCGGGCGCCCGGGGGCTACCGCTACCTCTACGTTGCCGTGAACAAGTTCACCAAGTGGGCTGAAGTGGAGGTTGTCCGCACCATTCCCGCGGGTTCCGCCTGGCGCCGAAGACGGAGATTTCGCCGGCGCCGGAGGAGGGCGAGCGGGTCGTCTTCCGCTCGCACTTCCTGCGCGGCTTCGGCCTTCCGGCGAGCGGATTTCTGCGCTCCTTCCTCGAGTTTTACAACCTTCAGCCGCATCACCTCACGCCCAATGCGGTGATGCTGTTGTCGGCCTTCGTCTCCCTCTGCGATGGTTTCTTGGGGCTGCTCCCCATGCTGGAGCTCTGGGGGGAGTTCTTCCAGAGCAAGCTCGCCACCATCGTCGCAGGCGTGCCCGCCCCCTGCGGGGCCTTCATTGCCATGAGGGGGCGAGCGAGAACAACCCATTCCCGCCCATCCCCCTGATCCAGTCGGTGAAGATCTGGCAGAAATCATATTTCTACGTGAAGAACGTCGCCGAGCAAGGAGACCACGTCAACCTGCCGGCTTACGTAGCAGGCCCACCGGCTGGGAGGCAGCCCTCATGGAGTTTCCGGTCCCGGTCACTGTCTCAGGCCGGGAACGCTGCCGTCTCCCGGCTTCGGGTGATGATCCAGTCAGAAAACCTGAACGGGGCCGACTTGGTGGCCGCCTTCGTGGAGCGCCGGATATCTCGTCTCCAAAGCCGGCCCCACATGATGTGCCAGATGAGCGGCCGCTTCAACCCAAGCCGGCTGAGCACCAGGGAGATGCCTCATGCGGAGGTGTCTTACATGGTAAACTATATCTCCAACTGCAAGCTCGCCGAGGACTGGCGATACGGGAAGGTGCCGTATTCTCGCGCCAACCCTCCGTCCGTGGTAAGTTTTCCTTCTCTTTCTTCTTTTCGTTGGTAGCCGGCTTTATGATGGCCGGCTTCTAATCAGTCGGTCCTTCTTAGCAGAACCCCCTTCTCCCGCCGACGACCGGGTCAGCGGGGATAGAACGCCGGTATGCCCCCGACCGCATTGCGGACGACGTCGACGATCCGGACTTGGGGGCGGCCGCCATGGAAGACGCCGTCGTGGGGGACGACGCCGAGCCCGGGGGCTCAAGGCTCACCGCGAGCTTCGATGACTGGCCGGACGATGCTGAAGCCGAAGTCGCCCCGCGTCGCCAGCCGGCGGCCGACCATCAAGGCGCGGGCTCGTCCATCGCGCCGACTGCCGGTGGTGGCGCACAGAAGCACCGGGCCGCTTCAGGCCTCTTCGGCAGTCGGCCAAAGAAGTCCAAAGCCTCCACCGCGGCGACCAAGCGAGACGAGGCGGCCGCGAAAGTGGCCCGCTTCCGGAAGGCGGTGAAGCAGCCTCAGGCGGTCTCAGCGTAAGTCGTCAATTGCCTTGTCGCATGCTCCATCATTCTCTTCTAGTTCGAGCATTCTTCTTAATTTCTTCCGTTTGCTAGACAGGGCGCCGCTTTCCCTTGAGCGAGGTCCGGGCGGCTCCGTAGTTGGGCCGACTGGAGGTTCTTCAAGCTCCCGCCGCGTGGACCCCCGCGCCGACCTCAGGGAGGCCACAGAGCGGAACGCCCGTGAAGCACGGGAGGAGCGCGAGGCGGCGAGGGAGCAGGCCGACGCGGCAGCCAAGGCCCAGCCGGAGGCGGCGACTACGGAGCCGGAGGCGGAGGGTTCGCGCAACCAGCCTCCGCTGCTCGCCATTCCCCTCCGAGCCGTGGCCCCCGACACCCCTTTGCCCTTGGTGGAGGAGATCGTCCAAGACCCGCCGCTGATGGACAGGGGGGAGGACCCCATGGCCTTTGCGCGGAGAGCGCCGCCAGCAGCGCCAACCGGAGCGAGCCAAGGCGGCCAATCATCAGCGGCTCCGGAGGGGCCGACCGGGGGTGAGCCAGAGGACAGAGCCGGTGAAAGCACAAGTGCTCCCTAGGTGGTTTTGATAATTGATGACAACATATCTCTTGTTGGACTAACATTTCGATCTAGCATGTTTCAGATAAGTTCAACAATGGAGTGGCATGGACTAAAGGTTGTGGGAACTCCTTCAAGATGCTAAGGACAAAGGATTGGCTAAAGCTTCAAGCTCAAGACTCTTCATTTTACATTTTAGTGATCCAAGATCACATTGAGTCCATAGGAAAAGCCAATACTATCAAGGAGGGATGAGGTGTTGCTTAATGAGCCTCTTGCTTCATATGCTTAATGATATGCTCCAAAATCCTCAGCTACTTTCCCACTTCCACATATGACCTAAACCCTAAGTCAAACTCGGTCCTACCAATTCTTCCTATCCGGCGCCACCGAGTTTCACTTGTCATAAGCCACTGCCAAACCCTAGCAATTCAGTTCTACCGATAGGGATCTCGGTCTCACCGAGATGGGATTGCAAACTCTCTGTTACCTATTGCAATATTCTCGGTCCCGCCGAGATATGCAATCGGTCCCACCGAGATTGCAATGTAAATTCAGTGTTTCCTTTTTGTAACTTTTCGGTCTCACCGAAAGAGCAAATCGGTCCCACCGAGTTTGCCTGACCAACTCTCTGGTTAGCTAATTACCAAATTCGGTCTCACCGAGTTTGTGTAATCGGTCTCACCGAGATTACGTTATGCCCAAACCCTAACCATATCGGTCCTACCGAGTTGCATGTCAGTCCCACCGAAAATCACTAACGGTCACTAGGTTTACATTTTCGATCCGACCGAGCCTATTGATTCGGTCCCACCGAGATTGGAAAACTGTGTAACGGTTGGATTTTGTGTGGAGGCTATATATATACCCCTCCACCTCCTCTTCATTCGTGGAGAGAGCCATCAGAACACACACACCATTCCAACTCATATGTTCTGAGAGAGAACCACCTACTCATGTGTTGAGATCAAGATATTCCATTCCTACCATATGAATCTTGATCTCTAGCCTTCCCAAGTTGCTTTCCACTCAAATCTTCTTTCCACCAAATCCAAATCCTATGAGAGAGAGTTGAGTGTTGGGGAGACTATCATTTGAAGCACAAGAGCAAGGAGTTCATCATCAACACACCATTTGTTACTTCTTGGAGAGTGGTGTCTCCTAGATTGGCTAGGTGTCACTTGGGAGCCTCCGACAAGATTGTGGAGTTGAACCAAGGAGTTTGTAAGGGCAAGGAGATCGCCTACTTCGTGAAGATCTACCGCTAGTGAGGCAAGTCCTGTGTGGGCGATGGCCATGGTGGGATAGACAAGGTTGCTTCTTCGTGGACCCTTTGTGGGTGGTTGCTTCTTCGTGGACCCTTCGTGGGTGGAGCCCTGTGTGGACTCGCGCAACCGTTACCCTTGGGTGGAGCCCTGTGTGGACTCACGCAACCGTTACCCTTCGTGGGTTGAAGTCTCCATCAACGTGGATGTAGGATAGCACCACCTATCCGAACCACGGGAAAAACATCCGTGTCTTCAATTGCGTTTGATCTATCCAAACCCTCCCCCTTACATTCTTGCAAGTTGCATGCTTTACATTCCGCTGCTCATATACTCTTTGCATGCTTGCTTGATATGTATTGTGTGTGCTGAAATTGTGCCTAAACTTCACTTAAACCGAAAAAGTTTAAAAAATTCCAACTTTATCACTAAGTGTCTAACCACCCCCGTCTAGACACATCTACTTCTCGATCCTACAAGTGGTATCAGAGCTTTGGTCTCCATTTCCTTAGTTTAATCACCATTGGAGGAAGATGGATGTGTCTACTCTAGGGAGTCTTAGACATAGAGTTCCTATTCTTGATGGAAAGTATTTTCATGAGTGGAAAAATGAGATGCTTGTAATCTTCAATCAATATCATCTGAACAAGTATATTGCTAGCCCTTGTGCACCTCATGTTGATCCTTTGCATCCTACCCTAGATGAAGATATTGACATGATTCGCAATCTTAGAACTATTGAGCTCATCATTAGAGGATTGCCCAAAAATTTGATTGCTAGTTTGCCTACTCACAATTGTGCCTATACCATATGGAAATTTCTTGAGGAACGATTTCCCGATTATTCCTTGAAAACTTTGGATGAAATTCTCCATAAATCTATTGCCTTGAGTAAGATGAACTCTAGTGATCCTAGTTTTGGTAAATGTCTTTTTGAACTTGCCAATCTTAAGCATGCTAAAGGAGATGTTGGAATCATTAATGATATCATATTCAAAGCTATAAGAATTCATAAAAGTAACCACTTTGATGGTCGTTTATCTAATGAATTACCCTCTCTAGGAAATGATGAGTCACAAGATCATGATGAACATGAATATTATGGTGATGATGACAGTGACTTCGATCTTGATGAAGCAATGAGACCTTTTGGTCTCATGGCAAATCTTCGGGGATATGAATCAGGAGGAAAGGAATGGGTTCTTGATAGTGGGTGTACTGATCATATGACCGGAGATGAAGAGATGTTTCGTGAGCTTGCTGAAAATGACGGCCCTCGAAAATATGCCACCTTTGGTGATAATTCAAAGGGTAAAGTGGTTGGCCTTGGTAAGGTGGCCATCTCACATGATAGTTCCATTCAAAATGTCATGCTCGTTGAATCTCTTGGCTACAACTTACTTTCAGTATCTAGACTTGCTGATTTCGGTTTGAATGTCCTATTTACTAAGGTGGATTGCCAAGTATTTCGTCGAGACAATCATAAAATGGTCTTTACGGGTATGCGTAGAGGTGATCTTTACATTGTCGATTTCTCTAAAAAGGCACAACCTAAAACTTGCTTTGTTGCTAAATCCTCAAAAGGTTGGTTGTGGCATAGACGACTAGGCCACGTTGGCATCAGAAACCTTGACAAGCTTATTAAAGGAAATCATATCCTTGGAGTTAACGATGTCATATTTGATAAGGATAGACTTTGCAGTGCTTTTCAAGCAGGTAAACAGGTTGGAGGAAGACATCCCGTGAAGAACATCATGACCACAAGGAGGCCACTCGAGCTGCTTCACATGGATCTTTTTGGTCCCAATGCCTACAAGAGTCTCGGTGGAAATTCTGTTGGTCTAGTTATAGTTGATGACTTTTCAAGATTTACGTGGGTGTTCTTTCTTAATGACAAGTCGCAGGTCCAGAAGATCTTCAGAAACTTTGCTAGGAAGGCCCAAAATCAGTTTGATGTGAAGATCAAGAAGGTTCGGAGTGACAACGGAACGGAGTTCAAGAACGCAAATGTGGACACCTTTCTTAACGAAGAAGGGATTTCACACGAGTTCTCGGCTACGTACACACCTCAACAAAATGGAGTTGTTGAGAGGAAGAACCGGACGCTCATCGAAATGGCAAGAACGATGCTTGATGAATACAAGACGCCAAAGCACTTTTGGGCAGAAGCGGTTGAGACAGCTTGTCACTCAACAAATCGCTTATATCTTCACAAGCTACTCGGCAAGATGGCATATGAGCTTCTCACCGGTAACAAACCCCAAGTTGGATACTTTCGAGTATTCGGCTCAAAGTGCTACATTCTTGATAAGCATCGTCGTTCAAAGTTCGCTCCTAAATCTCATGAAGGTTTTCTACTTGGTTATGGCTCAAACTCTCACACTTACCGTGTCTACAACAATTTCACCCGAAAGGTTGAAGAGACGGTAGATGTGAAGTTTGATGAATCTAATGGCTCGCAAGTAGAGCAATTCCCAATTGATGTAGGAGACAAAGACCCTTCAGAAGCAATTCAAGACTTGTCCATTGGCAAAATTCGTCCAACGGAGGTGAAGGAGAGTACTTCATCCGTCCAAGTGGAAGCTTCTATTTCACGACAAGGTGAACCAAGAATCGACACGGAAGCATCCACAAGTGGGACACACCAAGATGAAGAAAACGAGGAAGTACGTCAAGATGAACATCAACAACCTCCTTCTCCACCACGACAAGAGAACGACGACGTCAACAATGAAGAAGGCCAAGAAGAAGAACAAGATGAAGAAGATGTTCAACGAAGACCCAAGCAAAAGCTCTCACGAGTTCGAGCAAGAATTGCCAAAGATCATCCCGTCGAGCAAATCCTCAATGATATACAAACCAGGAGAATCACTCGCTCAAAAACACGTTTAGCTAACTTTTGTGAAAACTATTCATTCATCTCTAGCATTGAACCTATGAAGGTTGAAGAAGCATTGGAAGATCCGGATTGGATAAACGCTATGCATGAAGAGCTACATAATTTTGAGAGAAACCAAGTTTGGACATTGGTCGAGAAGCCCGACAACAACCACAACATCATTGGTACCAAATGGGTGTTTCGCAACAAGCAAGATGAAGATGGACAAGTGGTTCGCAACAAAGCACGTCTCGTCGCCCAAGGGTACACACAAGTCGAAGGTATGGACTATGGTGAGACATATGCTCCCGTTGCTAGACTTGAGTCCATTTGCATCTTACTTGCCTATGCTAATCACCATAATATCACCTTGTACCAAATGGACATTAAAAGTGCTTTTCTAAATGGTGAAATAGAGGAGGAAGTTTATGTCAAACAACCTCCTGGCTTTATCAATCCTAAGAAACCAAATCATGTTTACAAACTTCACAAAGCTCTTTATGGTCTTAAACAAGCTCCTAGAGCATGGTATAAATGCTTGACCAAGTTCCTTACTACAAGTGGTTTTGAAATTGGTAAAATTGATTCTACTCTTTTTACTAAAAGGGTTAATGGAGAACTATTCGTATGCCAAATTTATGTTGATGATATCATATTTGGTTCAACTAACCCTCTCTTTAGTGAAAAGTTTGGAAAGCTAATGTCAGAGAAGTTTGAGATGTCTATGATGAGTGAACTCAAATTCTTTCTCGGGTTGCAAATCAAGCAAACTAAGGAAGGTATATTTGTCTCTCAAACAAAGTACACCAAGGACTTATTCAAGAAGTTCAATATGCAAGAATGCAAAGGTATGTCTACACCCATGCCTACTAGTGGACATAATGATTTGACCAAAGATGGTGAACCGTTTGATCAAAAGGTTTATCGCTCTATGATTGGTTCATTGTTATACCTATGTGCTTCACGTCCTGATATTATGCTAAGTGTGTGCATGTGTGCATGATATCAAGCTGCTCCTAAAGATTGTCATCTTAAGGCTGTGAAAAGGATAGTGAGATACTTAATCCATACACCAAATTTTGGCATTTGGTATCCTAAGAGGTCTTCTTTCGATCTTGTTGGCTATTCCAACTCGGATTATGCTGGAGACAAGGTTGATAGAAAGTCCACTTCGGGTACTTGTCAATTTCTTGGCAGATCTCTTGTGTCTTGGTCTTCCAAGAAACAAAACTCGGTATCCTTATCCACCGCCGAAGCGGAATACATTGCCGCTGGTTCATGTTGCGCTCAATTACTTTGGATGACCCAAACTCTTAAAGATTATGGGATTTATGTGAAACATGTTCCACTGCTTTGTGACAATGAAAGTGCTATCAAAATTGGTCATAATCCTGTACAACATTCTCGAACTAAGCATATTGAAGTTCGTCATCATTTCATTCGAGATCATGTTGCTAAGGGTGACATCAATCTTAAGCATGTTCGCACCGACAAGCAATTAGCGGATATATTCACTAAACCACTTGATGAGAAAGTGTTTTGCAGGTTGAGAGGAGAATTGAACATCATTGATGCTTCGAACTTGGAGTAGAAACTCCATTGGATACATGCAAGACATGAGCTTATGACTAATCCATGATATATTTCTTATGATAACTATCTTATGTCTTGGATATATTTGCACCTTGCATGTTGTCTAACCCATGCAGGTGCTTGGTTGAATCTAATTCCATGAGATTGCGACTCACTCATATCTTAAGCAATCTCTACATCACGAAGACTCTACACAATAGTGGTTGAAGACAAGGAAGCACAAAACCATTCAAACATATCCTTTGACAAATTCTATATTAAGCTTCATGATTGTCATTTTTGGATACACAAGTGCTTTTCCTTGCAAGAACTAACCCATGTAGGTAGATGAACTCAAACTCCAAATGGTGCTCCCAACTCTTGATGAGCTACATCAACCTTGAGCACCCACACAAGTTCAACTACATGAGCAAGAACCACATCACCACCCAAGGTATGTTATTCCATCTTAGAGAAGCTTTACTCCAAGACATGAGTCAAAGCAACTCAACAAGATGTGAATACATCAAGATGCTTAAACGAAAAATGGTAACCCCATTTTGAGCTTAAACAAGGAGTATGACCTATGATCAAGTGTTCTCACTTGACTCCTAAGTCAATATACTCTAACATAGGTGACTATGTCACCGCCCAATTCTAGATGAAGTTCTCTTGTGTTATTTTATGAGTTATTGCATTTGTCCCTTGCATATTTGTTTCTTTCTTTTTCAATCAAAAAAAAACTTCATCTAGAAACTTTCACTCTTTTCTTTTTGGTTTTTGTTCTGCATATTTCTGCATCAAATTCCTTGCAAATCTTTCAGCTAATTCATTGCAAATCTTTGTGAGATCTTACTTGACTAGTGGGCTGAGGTGACAAGTGTTTTTCTCTGTGATGAACTTGGTTTCACCGAATTGCCATTTTCGGTCCAACCGAATCTCTTCGGTACTACCGAAACATGCCACTCGGTGCCACCGATTTCGCAACAGGAAAAACAGTTTGCCACATATTCTATATTTCTTCTGATCCAGCTCCACTCAATGAATCTTGTCCTCTACAAGCATCACAGTTCTATTCACTGCTTTATGCTGAATCTCAAGGACCAAACCTATTCGATGGATTCCAGGAAAAACCTTCTTGGAAATTGATGTCAAAGGGGGAGAGAGAGATCACATCAAAGCTTATCATCAGGGAGAGAGAGATCACATCAAAATCTTATCACCTACAAAGGAGAAAGTATTAAGGGGGAGAGAATACTCAAGGATCCCATATATTAAGGGGGAGAAAGAAATCTCCAAGGGGGAGAGAATACTCAAGGATCCCAGATGCTTGATGTTCAAGAGGAGAGATGCCACATGTCTTTTTGGGGGAAAGACATGTTGATATGAACTCATTTGAATTAAGTTCTATTCATATCTTTCAGCTCTGATTTTCTGTTTCCTATCTTCTCCCAATATCCCATGTACGATTCAGGGGGAGCAAGACACCTAAAGGAAAGAAATCAGTCAAATTCATTGCATATCTTTATTCTTGGGGACATGTTGAATTCAATGTGGTACCTTGTACTCACTCTCTACATGTCATCCCAGTCTTGGTATTCTTGTGGTTTCTTTTGTTTGCTCTGGCTAGTGGACGTACCTGTGTTATATAACCTTGTTTGTGCAGGTTCATTCCATCCTAAGCCAACTCAAGACCACAAGGTAAGTATATGCATCAAAATCATGAGTATGAGGAGTTCTTGCTTATGTACATACTGTTTGCAAGAAGGACTCATGAGCATGAAGGTATTTTCCTTGATAATCTTTTGCTCTGATGCATATGGCCAAGATGCATGTAACACATTGCCTACTCTGTCATGGTTATGCTCTCACATGCCTCTACATTTCATATTTACATGAGTGCATACATGTAGGGGGAGCCTATGCTTGTTACATGTCCTTCCAAAGCTTCACTTGCTGGTCTTTATATCTTTATCTAAAGCTTTGATGTATGTTGCCATCAATTACCAAAAAGGGGGAGATTGAAAGCACAAGTGCTCCCTAGGTAGTTTTGATAATTGATGACAACATATCTCTTGTTGGACTAACATTTTGATCTAGCATGTTTCAGATAAGTTCAACAATGGAGTGGCATGGACTAAAGGTTGTGGGAACTCCTTCAAGATGCTAAGGACAAAGGATTGGCTAAAGCTTCAAGCTCAAGACTCTTCATTTTACATTTTAGTGATCCAAGATCACATTGAGTCCATAGGAAAAGCCAATACTATCAAGGAGGGATGAGGTGTTGCTTAATGAGCCTCTTGCTTCATGTGCTTAATGATATGCTCCAAAATCCTCAGCTGCTTTCCCACTTCCACATATGACCTAAACCCCAAGTCAAACTCGGTCCTACCAATTCTTCCTATCCGGCGCCACCGAGTTTCACTTGTCATAAGCCACTGCCAAACCCTAGCAATTCAGTTCTACCGATAGGGATCTCGGTCTCACCGAGATGGGATTGCAAACTCTCTGTTACCTATTGCAATATTCTCGGTCCCGCCGAGATATGCAATCGGTCCCACCGAGATTGCAATGTAAATTCAGTGTTTCCTTTTTGTAACTTTTCGGTCTCACCGAAAGAGCAAATCGGTCCCACCGAGTTTGCCTGACCAACTCTCTGGTTAGCTAATTACCAAATTCGGTCTCACCGAGTTTGTGTAATCGGTCTCACCAAGATTACGTTATGCCCAAACCCTAACCATATCGGTCCTACCGAGTTGCATGTCAGTCCCACCGAAAATCACTAACGGTCACTAGGTTTACATTTTCGGTCCGACCGAGCCTATTGATTCGGTCCCACCGAGATTGGAAAACTGTGTAACGGTTGGATTTTGTGTGGAGGCTATATATATACCCCTCCACCTCCTCTTCATTCGTGGAGAGAGCCATCAGAACGCACACACCATTCCAACTCATATGTTCTGAGAGAGAACCACCTACTCATGTGTTGAGATCAAGATATTCCATTCCTACCATATGAATCTTGATCTCTAGCCTTCCCAAGTTGCTTTACACTCAAATCTTCTTTCCACCAAATCCAAATCCTATGAGAGAGAGTTGAGTGTTGGGGAGACTATCATTTGAAGCACAAGAGCAAGGAGTTCATCATCAACACACCATTTGTTACTTCTTGGAGAGTGGTGTCTCCTAGATTGGCTAGGTGTCACTTGGGAGCCTCCGACAAGATTGTGGAGTTGAACCAAGGAGTTTGTAAGGGCAAGGAGATCGCCTACTTCGTGAAGATCTACCGCTAGTGAGGCAAGTCCTATGTGGGCGATGGCCATGGTGGGATAGACAAGGTTGCTTCTTCGTGGACCCTTTGTGGGTGGTTGCTTCTTCGTGGACCCTTCGTGGGTGGAGCCCTGTGTGGACTCGCGCAACCGTTACCCTTGGGTGGAGCCCTGTGTGGACTCACGCAACCGTTACCCTTCGTGGGTTGAAGTCTCCATCAACGTGGATGTAGGGTAGCACCACCTATCCGAACCACGGGAAAAACATCCGTGTCTTCAATTGCGTTTGATCTATCCAAACCCTCCCCCTTACATTCTTGCAAGTTGCATGCTTTACATTCCGCTGCTCATATACTCTTTGCATGCTTGCTTGATATGTATTGTGTGTGCTGAAATTGTGCCTAAACTTCACTTAAACCGAAAAAGTTAAAAAAATTCCAACTTTAGCACTAAGGGTCTAATCACCTCCCTCTAGACACATCTACTTCTAGATCCTACAGCCGGCCTTGAGATGCAGCCGGTGACGGCCGGCGCGCAGGGGGAGGCGCCGCTTCGCCGGAGTTGCACCGAGTCGCGGGCGCAGGCCCGTCGGCGGAAGATCTGGAGGCGGCCAGCACTGCCACGTCCGAGTGGACTCCTAGCAGGGGGACTAGCGAGCTGAATGTGGCGGCTCAAGGGGTCCGGAGCCGGCTACAAGCTCAGGCCGCCCTGCTGCAACAGTTCACCCAGGAGTTCCTGTCGACGCGAGCCGCCATCCGGGTGAGTCCTTCGTTCTTGGCCGCTTTTGATTTCTTGATTTCTTCCGTGGGGGCGCGTCAGCGCACCCACTGGGTGTAGTCCCCAGGATTCGGGCCGACTGCTGCGCAGTCGGGTCGGATCTTTCTCGACGGCTACCTTACTTTGCTCTTTGTCTGAACTTTCAGGAATATCACAACTCCCGTGCTGCCGCCTTCAACTCCCAGGCTCGGGAGTTGAGCCGGAGGACCGACGACCTGGCCGACAGTCGAAGTAAGTACTCGATCTTGTCTGTCTCCTGTGGGGGCGTGTCAGCGCACCCACTGGGTGTAGTCCCCGAGATTCGGGCCGACTGCTGAGCAGTCGGGTCGGATCTTTCTTGACGACTCTTTCCTTATTGGTTTTTCTTTTTCTTTGTCTTCAGGGGCCAACGCCGACTTGAGGAAGGAGCTCGGCGAAGCGAAGGCCGCCCTTCATACCAAGGATGCCGAGTACGCTGCCTTGGTCCAGGAGCGTGATCGCCTGGCCAAGAAGCTGGCTGACCAGGAGAAGAGCCACAAGGCGGCCCTGCAGGCGGTGCAGGATAGCGAAGCCGCCCTGAAGGCAGAGTATGAGACCGAGGCGGCGAGCTGGGCTGAGACCCGGCGAGCCCTGGATGAAGGCTTCAGCCGGATCGAGGACTTGATCGACGGTAAGCCGCCTTCTTCGCCCCTCTCCTGCCCCTTGCCGCCTGGGTTTTTGGCTTAACTTGAGCTTCTGCTTGTTGTTTTTTGCAGACTACTTCCCCGTCTACTCCGCCTTCGCCGCCCAAAGCATTGAGGCCCATTGTGAGGCGTGCCGTCAGGCGGGGGCCAACATCGCGCCGGATGCGAACCGGACGCTTGAGGAGTAGCTCTTGGCTGTCCAGGCGCGGTTGCAGCCGGCTCATCGGATGCTTCGCCGGCTCCAACGTGCCGGGGCACAAGTGTTGGGCGCCCTCTAGCCCGGCGAGACGATCCCCCGCACCCCAAGCCGGACTGCCGACTGGCTGGAGGTCGCCGTCGGTCGGTTTGAGGCTTGGAAGGCGTCGGCGGCCCGCCTCGGAGCCGGGCGGGCGTTGGAGTTCCTTCAGGCTTGGTACCCCGGGCTGAGCCTGGACCAGCTGCGCACTTGGCGGATGGAGGCCGACGCGGAGCTGGAGGAGGTGAGGCCGGCTATCGCCCAGCGGGCTTCGACGATCGCCGAGTGCACCGACATCAGCGTTTTCGCACCCGAAATCGATGATGACGGTGTTGCTCAGCCGGAGGAGTGGTTCGAGCTGAACCCGGCGGTGGGCGAGGACTCAGCGAAGGAGATTGCCTCCAGCGACGAGGGCAAGGATGACGAAGAGGAGGATGGCGAAGACGTCGAGCCTGCTGGTGGAACAACCGGCCGACCTCAGGCCGACCGTGCCTCCAGCAACGAGGCGCGTGGAAGCGCGCCCTCTGCGGGAGGCGGTGACCAAGCCGAAGTTCGCCAGTCGGCCGCTCCTTCAGCCGGCACGACCGTCTCCGCCAACCAGCCCGGCTCGTCGGTCGCTCCGCCAGCTTGACCTGCCGTCTTTATCTTTCCTGCTTGTTGTCTTTTGAACAATCTTCATTAAGTTTTCGCAGTTCCACCCACTGGGGGTGTATATATCAAACTATGTTGAATGTTGGCCTCTCGGAGGTCTTTTATGTAAATATTGTTACGTGCATGTTTGGTTTCCATTCGCGTATGCTTTTTTATCCTTAGGCCTTTTCCTTTGCCGCCTTCCCTCTTTGGGGAGGCAAGTACTTGAGCTTTCTTGGATTGAAGTGAAGTGAATGGAAACCGGCCGGCCGGCTACTCTGGTAGCCAGTCGGCGGTGGGAGAAAAACCGGCTTGTGTTATATTAGCCCGTTAGTCCCTATCCGTTTTTCGTGTGGGCGCCCGTTCCTGCCTTTAACTCTTGCCAGCCGGACAGCCGGTTCTTCGAACTGCAACTTTTGGCAAGAGAAGGCTTGGGAGCCAGCACACTACTTGTCTGACTGCGGGTGGGACTTCTAATATAACTCCAGTCGGCCAGTCCCCGAGCCGACTAGTCGAACCCGGTGCCGGACGGGACAAGTAAATGAAGTGACAAGGTCATAAGCATGATACTTTTCATTCATAAATAAGGGATGGCAGTCCCCGAGACCTCCTTGGGGGGCCTATTGTCTCATACTTAATACAAAAGTTAGCGTGATACATACTGCATTTCAACTGTAAAATCGTCGAAGGAGGTTGGCGTTCCATGGTCATTCCGACTCCTTGCCGGAGTCGTCTCTCTTGCGTGCCTTCGGCTTCTGTGCGTCGATCAGGTAGTAGGAGTCGTTGCCTAGAGCTCTTCTGATGACGAAGGGGCCTTCCCAAGGGGCCGAGAGTTTGTGCTGGCCGGCTGTTTGCTGGATCAGCCGGAGCACAAGATCGCCCTCTTGGAAAGATCTTGGCCTGACCTTCCGGCTGTGGTAGCAGTGCAAACCCTGCTGGTAGATGGCAGACCGGCTGAGGGCTAACAGCCGGCTTTCTTCCAGCAGGTCGACACCGTCTTCTCGTGCTTCCTTGGCCTCCGCTTCTGTGTACATGGTTACTCGAGGCGAGTCGAACTCGATGTCAGTTGGGATGACCGCCTCGGCACCATACACAAGGAAGAAAGGGGTGAAGCCGGTTGACTTGTTTGGAGTAGAGCGCAGACTCCAGAGGACAGCCGGCAGCTCGTCGAGCCAACAGCCGGCTGAACGCTCCAGAGGTACGACCAGTCGGGGCTTGATGCCGGAGAGGATGAGGCCGTTGGCTCGCTCGACCTGGCCGTTTGACTACGGGTGGGCGACGGATGCTAAGTCCAGCCGGATACCTTGGGCTACACAGAAACGTGCCAAGGCTCCTTTGGCAAAATTCGTGCCATTGTCGGTGATGATGCTGTGTGGCACGCCGTACCGAGTTGTTATGTCTGCGATGAACGTCACAGCAGTCGGCCCATTCAGCTTCTTGATCGGCTTTGCCTCAATCCACTTGGTGAATTTGTCCACGGCGACGAGCAAATGCGTCATGCCGCCGCGCGCCGTCTTGAATGGGCCCACCATGTCCAGTCCCCAAACGGCGAAGGGCCAAGTGAGGGGAATGGTCTTGAGTGCCGAAGCCGGCATGTGTTGCTTGGAGCTGAAGAGTTGGCACCCCTTGCAATGTTTAACTAATTCTTTGGCGTCATCCAAAGCAGTCGGCCAGAAGAAACCATGGCGGAAGGCTTTGGCGACAAGTGATCTTGAGGCCGCATGGTGGCCGCATTCTCCTTGGTGAATGTCTCTGAGGATTGCAATGCCCTTCTCTTGCTCGACGCACCGTTGGAGGATTCCAGTGACACTGCGCTTGACTATTTCTCTGTTGACGATTGTGTATGCTCCGGCTCGACGTTGGACTTGTCTTGCTTCTGTTTCGTCAGCCGGCAGATCTTGGTTTACTAGGAAGTTGAGGATGGAATGAGCCCATGATGGAGCCGCGACTTCTCCTACTGCCAATGTGGCTACTGCCACCAGGGTGGGCGGGCTGGGTGGTGAAATGCTGGAGTCGACCGCCGGCTGTTGTGTTGGTGCAGTCCCTGGGCCGGCTACTGCAGTCCACGAGCCGGCTACTCAACCTGGATGTTTGCGAGGGTGCCCTTGGCCGCGCTTGGGCGGGGGAGAGGCGGGCTCAACCTGGTGAGCCCTCCCCTTCTCTGCGGCCGAGAACCTCCTCGACGGGGCCATGAAGAAAAAGGAGAAGCAAGGGGGGATGAACTGGAAGGGCGTGCGCCGGTCCGTACTTATAGCTGGCGAGGGCCAACCAACGGCCCCCACGATCGCATGTAATTATGACCCGCTTTGCATGTAGGGACTTGTCCAATGTGTGCAGTTGCCGAGGCGCCATGGGAAGTGGAGGCGCCCACGTCCAATCAACCGCCACGCGGCGCCCAAGGCCGCAGGCTGTTAGGGCCCGCGGCGCTTCGCTCTTGCCCTTCCGCCTCCTCGCATGGCCAAGTCCGGGCGCGCCTTTGGCCCGGGGGCTACTGTCGGTGTTCTGGGAACGAGGGTCCCCAGACTTGCCTGCCTGCGACCTGCGGCGTGTCTCAAAAGGGGGCCCAGCGCGGCCCATCTTCACCAACACAAACCCAAGACCCTCGCGAGGGGCCAAGCCTCGCGGGGCGGACGACGTGGAGCTTCCTCAGGCACAGCCTCGTCAGGCTGGCTCACGAGGAGGCGGAGAGATCAAGGCGGGGTACCTCACGAGGTGCCCGTGACACAAGCCATGACGACCAAGGGCGCCAGGCGGGTGCCAGCCCGCGCAGTGTCCTCCCTTCCTCTTTGGTGCAAAGGGGGCAAGCGCAGCCGCGGAGTACCGAGGCGTCAGGCAAGGGTTGCCATTTCGGTGCAACGAGACCAAGACCAGGAGGACTACGAGACGGAGGTCACCGTGGAGCCCAAGACGGCGTCATCACCAGAGCTTTGCGCAGGCGAAGACTACTTTTGTCAGGATAGCTGATACTAGCTGTCCCCCTTCAAATTAGCCCGCCATTGTTGGCTGCCTTCCCGCTCGATATTTGGGAAGAGGACCAGGGCCTCTATAAATAGGACCAGCCACCCACAGAGCAAGAGGGAGGAGAGAAAAAGAAAGGATCAGAGAGAGAGAGAAGTGTGACTGAACTCCTCCCTGCAGTTCATCACCCCAGCCAAGAACAGACCCTCGCGAGGCTGTTCTTCCTTGTATTGTTCGTCATCATCAGCCCAAGAGGCAATCCACCACACCACACACTGGAGTAGGGTATTACACCATAACGGTGGCCCGAACCAGTATAAACCCTGTGTCTCTCGTGTTGTTTTTCCATAGTTTAGATCTTAGCGAGGCGGAGGGGTGCAGGTAGGTAGGAGGCGAAATCTCTGCGCGCACCCCAGTGTTCGAACCTCAAGGGTTAGACGAAACCCGAAATCCGACAGTGGCAGCGGAGGGAGTCCAGCGTTGCCTTGAGGACGATCCTCACGAGGCTTATCCCTCCAGGTGCCATCGCGAGGCTAGTCCTGCCAGCGGTCCTCACGAGGCCGATCGCGCCACTCCTGGCGCGGGCCACGGTCGTCCCAGTGTCCGCCACCACATCCTCCTCCTCGGCCTTATCCCCGGTCGCCGCGCTCGGGCGTCGACCGAAGCGCCCTTCGTGAATGGCTCTGAGCTCTTGACAGTCGCTGGTGTTGTGAGTGTTCAGGTTGTGGAAGGCGCAGAACGGACGGCCGCCCTTGGATGACTCTAGTTGGTCTCTACCACGCTTGGTGTCTGGTTCCGCTACGAGCACGGCTACTCCCTTGCGCTTCACGTCCTTGGCCTTGGCTTTTTTCTCCTCTGGGTCCACAACAGGGAGCTCGAGGAGGGAGAGGCGCCACTCCTCAGCTCTAGCACACTTGGTCGCGATGTTGAATAGCTCCAGGGTCATGCACAACTCTTCATGGATGGCGAGCTCCTCCTTCATCTTGACATCGCGGATGCCATCAGAGAACGCAGAGATGATGGCCTCATCGGTCACCTTGGGGATCTTGATCCGTGCGTTGTTGAAGCGCTGAATGTACTTTTGCAGGGTCTCTCCTGGCCGTTGCTTGATGCGGCGTAGGTCGCCCGCGACCGGGGGCGGTCGCGAGTGCCCTGGAAGTTGGCGATGAAGAGGGTGCGCATTTCATCCCAGGAGGAGATTGAGCCCGGAGGCAGGTTCAGGAGCCAGGAGCGGGCGCCTTCCTTGAGAGCCATGGGGAACCAGTTCGCCATGACCTTCTTGTCGTTGTTGCCCGCTTCGTTGCTCAGCTCGTAGAGTTGCAAGAACTCCTCGGGGTCAGGGGTGCCGTCGTAGCGAGGAGGCAGATCTAGCTTGAACTTGCCTGGCCAGGCTACGCTGCACAACTCGAGGGTGAAAGCACGGCAGCCAGCTGTGGTCACCGGTACCCGCCTTGGGGGTGGAGCTTGGTCTTGATGGGGTCCGCGCCCTGTTGCTACAGGTGGCGCGCGGACTTGCCACAATAGCCGGTCCTGGCGCAGTGGCACGAGGAGCGGCGGAGCATTTTGTTGCGGCCGAGGGACTTCTTCACAACTTCTCTCTTCACGCGTGGGCACGGGACACGGGGGGTTGCATCGCGGAGCCGCACGTCTTGGCGCCAAGGCGCCATCTTGGGGCTGAGGTGGTGGAGGCGCTCCGTGAGCTATGTCGCCCGTAGCTGGCGGAGGGCGAGGCAGAGAGAGGGACAGCGCAGGGGAGCCCCCTGCGGCGTGGACAAGCTCGGTGATGCGGTCGAGCCAGTCCTCGTAGAGGTCGTCGACCGGACGGTAGCGCATGAGCTTGTGCGCCATGAGGAGTGCAGCCCGCGCATCCATGGGAGGGCGGCATGCATGGGAAGAGAACCGGCCAGGGTCAGCGATGGAGTGGCGGTGCGGCCATCCCGCCGCACCGAGGGATGCAGCGTGGATGCTTGCTGCTCGTTCCCTGCCGGGCCGGTGGTGGCGTTGGCGGCAGGCGATGGGGAACGACGAGGCGGCCCGCCAACGGGAGCCGTCTGAGCAACATGGGCGGCGAGGGTAGCCCGGCGCTTGGCACGAGCGCGGCGAGCGTCTGCCATGGACACAACGAAGCGACGGAGCGCGGAGCGATGGAAGAAAGCTTCGGCGCGCCCCTACCTGGCGCGCCAAATGTCGGATCACGGGTTCCGGCAAACCCTTGTGGTTTGAACACTGGGGTGCGCGCGAAGGTTTTCACCCTATCGATCCACACCCTAGCTCTCTAAGATCTCGCAGATGAACTCGACGAACTCACAACACAGAAAGACACAAGATTTATACTGGTTCGGGCCACTGTTGTGGTGTAATACCCTACTCCAGTGTGGTGGTGGATTTCCTCTTGGGCTGATGAAGAACAGTTACAAGGGGAAGAACAACCTCCTATGGTTGAGGTGTTCTTGTGCTTGGTGAACTTGTGTGGGTCAGATGATCTTGGATCTGCTTAGGTCCTCTCTCTCTTCTTTCATCGTCTCCCTTCACTTTGGTGGCTAGTTCTACTTATATAGGCCCTGGTCCTCTCCCCAAATATTGAGCAGGAAGGGAGCCAACAACGACCAATTTGAAAGGGGACAACTAGTACAAGTTATCCTGACAAAAGGTGGTCTTCGCCTGCCAAAGGCTCTGGTGATGACGCTGTCTTGGGCTCCATGGTGACCTCCGTCCTGCCGTCCTTCTGGTCTTGGTCTCGTTGCACCAATATGGAAACCTTTGCTTGATGCCTCAGTACTCCGCGCATGCGCTTGACCCCTTGGCACCAAAGGGGAAACAAGGACACTGCATGCGCTGGCGCCCGCCTGGTGCCCGCCTGGTCTCGATCGTCATGGCTCACGTCACGCGGACCTCGCGAGGTTTGCCTTGCCTTGATCTCTCTGCCCCTCGTGAGCCTGCCTGGCGTGGCCGCTCCTGAGGAGGTCTTGCATCGTCCGCCTCACGAGGCTTGGCCCCTCGCGAGGGTCTTGAACGCCTTGTTGATGAAGATGTGCCGTACAGACCTGCCAACCCAGCCACGCCGTGGGCCGTAGGCAGGCAAGTCTGGGGACCCCCATTCCTAGGACGCCGATAGTGCTGGACCATTTCAGCGGCCTCTGAGCATCGAGGGATTGCTCTATTGCTGTAATCTCACGTGCCCACTGCTTGAGTTGGCGGTGAGAAGTGTGCAATGAGGCCCCACCGTTGGCGCACATGGCCTCCGTAGCCTTATGGAATTTGTTCTCGTCAGACTCGTCATCCTCGTCATGATCGTCATCTTCTTGCTTCTTGTCGCGGCCCCGGGCGCTCTCTTGCTGATTATCCTTCCCGCGGCAGCCTCCTTGGCCGCCACGCTTCTTGCCAGACCCCTCGGCACCACCCTGGCCCTTCTCCTTGTCCCGCCTCTCATACTCGACTTTTTGCTTCTCAGCAAGCAGCTCGACTTGCCGGCAGTTCTGGAGGTCGTGGCCCTTGGTGTGGTGGATCTTGCAATATTGCTTGTCGGAGCCTCCTGGCTTGTCGGCGGCCGCCAAGGCCCGGCAAGCGGCGCACCCGGCAATTTCCTTGCCGGTGTCATCTGCCTTGGCCTTCTTGGCAGTGCCGGCATCCTCGGATCCCTCTACGGCAAGCACGGTCTTGCCCTTGCGCTTCCTATTGCGGTGCCAGTCCTTTTTCGTCGCGGTGGTCGCGTCTTCGTCTATGGAGTCGGTTTCCACGCCGACGTCCTCGCCGGGGTACTTCCTCCCCTCTTCCGTTCGAGCGCATCTGTCTGCCAGAACATAAAGTTCGGCCACATCCTTGACCTTGTTCATCACCAGCTCTTCATGCATCTTGCGGTTGCGCACATTCTGATGGAATGCGCTGATCACGGCGGCAGGATGAACGTCTGGGATGTTGTATTGCACCCGGCTGAACCTCTATATGTACTTGCGCAGGGTTTCACCTTCCTTCTAGGGGATGATATGCAAATCGCTTGCCTGACCATGAGTTTGGTGGCCTCTGGTAAAGGCGCCAACGAACTCATGGCACAAGTCCGACCAAGAAGAAATGGAATCTGCTGGCAAGTGCATTAGCCATGACATGACATTGGGTTTGAGCGCTAGCGGGAAGTAATTGTCAAGCACCTTGTCATCGCGGGCTGCAGCAGCTTGCATCGCGATGGCGTAGATGCCGAGGAACTCTGACGGGTGGGTCTTGCCATTGTACTTCTCGCCAACGTCTGGCTTGAGCGTGCGGTGGGAGGGCCACTGGAACTACCGCAGCTCACGGGTAAAGGCCAGGCAACTCACCTTGTAGGGTAGGTCGCTAGAGCCCCCAGTGCTGGGTGGTCCATAGTGGGCCCCGCCCGCCTATCCGACTGGTGGTGCGCATCGCGCAGGCATTCGATGGTGGTTCAAGCGTCTTCACGGGCTCTCTCCCGAAGAACTTGGCACTGATCGCGGTGGGTCCATGGGTCGGACAATGCTACAGAAACATTATCACAAGCGCCGTCACGACGGACCGACACCCGCGGTGGCTGGCGTGGAGGAGGAGAGTGCACCGTGGCCACAACCCCCCTGATCCTTCCACCACTGGCATGCGGCGGCTCGACGGAGCGCCGGCCAGAAGGCCCCGCCGGTCGTGGCTCATCTCTATTGGCAACACCGACGAGGCTTTGGATGGTGGCTCTCCACTCATCAAGTTTCTCTGCAGTAGGAGGAAAATTGAGGAGTAACTGCGCGCGTGCCAAAGCTTCCGCTGGCGTGGGTGGTGGCAAAAGCTGCATGGACCGTGATGCGCTCTGACTTCTAACCACGTTAGAAGGAGCTCTATCACGGCCCGGTGGTTGTACGCCGTTTTCGCCAGCACTTCGGTGTGCGTGCTGGCCTTCTACGTCCCACGAATGATGCACAGGACTCTTCCCATGACGGTGCCCAGGGTCGCCAGCGTGGCGACGCTGCTCGTCGCGCACAACCTGGGAAGGGCGCATCGGGGGTGCCGGCGTAGGCGCCTCAGAAGTCGCCGCGCCGCCCGTGGGTGGCACGACGCCGCCCCTGGAGGGCCCCGCGCTGCCTGCGGGGGGCCTGGCTCCGTCTTTGGACTTGGTGGCATGTGGCCCATCGTCTTGTGCACGAACGATGCCGCTCGCCAGGTTTTGGTTGCCAGATCAGAGCGGGTATTCACGAGCCGTGCCTCGGCTTCTGTCCGTGACCGCCCCACCACTCACCCGCACTGGTACGGGCCGCTTGACCCCCGATGAGCCGATTGCCATGATCGTCTTCTTCTTGGGAGCCATGGCGATGAAGAACTGCTAAACTAACTGCTAGACCGGATTCTCACAACTGCGCACCCCCTACCTGGCACGCTAGAGATGTCGGTGGGAAACGACACCTATGGGGTCACTGGGATCCCTTCTACGGTTGGCGGGCGCGGGGTTGTGTGAAGAGTGGGTCTGGCGGTCAGCACACAAATCGTTTACCCAGGTTCGGGCCGCGGAGACGCGTAAAACCCTAGTCCTGCTTTGACGTGTATTGAGGTGTTCTTGTGTTCTTGAACTAGCTAAAGTGGCTCTCTAGTCCAAAAGATCTGAATCCCCCTCCAGTATGCCTCAGGCCTCCTTTTATAGATGAAAAGGGGTTGCCACAGTGGCACACATGAGGTGGAAAGGTGTACAGGGGCTGAGTCTATCCCCTGGCACCGTTGGACAAATGCATTTAATGCGCTGTCGACATGCCCCTCTCGCTTTATTGGGGACGGCAAGGAAGGTCGTCCCAGCTGTCGTCGCCTTGCCTAGCTCCGACGCGCGTCCAAGCTGACGAGGCATTGTAGCACCACGTTGGCTGGGCGCTGGGCTTGCGCGGTGGTGGAGCCTTCACGAAGATCTGCATGCCAGCACGCAGGTGCTTGCTGAGTTGGTGTAGAGGCCGCGCGCTGCCACGTAGATGCCTGTTCAGTTGGTCGAGCTGGTAGCTGTATGGGAGTGGCGGTGGAGTCTTTGGCAGACGCGGGCCTGGCTGCGGCCCCGCAGGCGTCCTCGGCAAGGGTCTCGCTGCGGCACCTCGGTCGTCCCCAACAAGGGTCTTGTCGGGGGTCATGTGGACCTCCTCGGCAAGGATCTCGCCAAGGGTTGTCATCTTCTGGTTTCCATCCGATCTTGTGTGTCTATGATCTCTACAAAGATCTGCATGCCACCACGGAGGCGCCTCCCAAGCCTTGGTTCCAATATGGCGTAGGAACCCCTTAGGCTCAAGGGTGGCATGCTCTGCTGGTGCTAGGCAAGTTGCCCCGACAAGGATCCTGCCGAGGCCGTGGAAGCCACCTCGACAAGAGTCTTGCCGGGGGAGTCCACCTTGCCCTCTTGCTCTCTTTGCATCTCTGATCTTGGCGTTGCTCCGGCATCCCTCCCCTGCCCTGCTTAGTGTGGCCGTGGGCGCGGCTCTGACTGCCCGTGCACAAGTAAAGGGGTGCAAAAGGAGAGCCCCTACTTTTGTACACCGATAGGGGGGTCCTTCCCGCACAACCTATAAACCATCGGGGATATGCCCTCCTGGCACACACGCTCGGCAAAATGAGGTCATGTGCGACCAACGAGCGTTGAAATACGGTTATACATACAGTAGTGCTAAAAAATATAATTATACATGCGAAAGCATTTCCGGTCGTAAGTACATCCCACATAGTCAGTCCCTGCTAAACGTTACCGTTCGTATGAACATCCCACACGGTCGCTCCAAGGAAAACGTTTCCTTCGCAGGTACATCACACACAATTTTCCCCGTTAAATCGTTTGTGATAGCGTTGCCATTAGACACGATATTAAATTTTATCGTTTGCGTTATTGAATGCATCACACATGGTGTGTAGAAGAAACTATGTGGCAAAGGCTTTCCATCACACACAATTTTTATGTGGTAAACGTTTGCGCAAGGTGGCCTAACACAAACATTTTTCAAGAGGATGTCGTGTGTGCAGTGGAGATTGATCACACACGTAGTGGATCCTAGAAATGTGTCTGATCTCCACGTCTATCGCAGACGTTTCGCTTTCACAAACCGTCTACAGTGTAATCCCTAATTTAAAAATCACATGTTTTGAATTCGAAAGTAGGCAATCACTTATTTCATATTCAACCTTGTTTATTACAAATATTGGTTCAACCACGAATGCATAATTCGATGCACAGGTACATATACTGAAGAACTACAGAAGCACCAAGTAAAGAATGGTGAACCAAAATTGTACTAAAGACTGCAAAGAGAGAGGCGAAAGACATTCTGGTCGCTGAAGAAGGTGAATGTGAATGCCTATATTGTGCCCTCCTCCATGCATAATGTGTGCACGACTCTAAGCCAACCCCTTGTGATGGCTGCCCCTCCATCCTTCACTGTCTTCATTACGACTTCTCGATGCTCATTGTAGTCTGGATGAAATACTTTAACCTTCATTGCATGTCCACCAATCATGTACTTTGTGAGGTAATCTTGAGTGAACTGCTTCGGGAACCACTGCGAATGAAAAAGATTCAGACATTGTTGTCTAACAACTCATTATGGTCAGTAAAAAGAGAAGGCTGCAGAGTTTGTAGTGACCATCCTACAGCTCACTGTTTTGTTGGATAGAGCATAAACAAATAATTCACTTGCCACCATACGTATCTTTTTGCTAATAATCCTTATCAGTTTCCTCACTTGATGCTTGTTCATGAATATCTCATTACCCCATATGCAAAAAGGGTCGATGCGTGGATCCTTGCCAAGGGCATATGTACCTACAAGCAACAAGTCAGCATTAGAAGCTAACAAGTGTCCGGGCCTGGATCTATATGCACTACATTATGGAACGACAGGGGGAGTACAAGGCGAGGGATGAAGCTAACCTTGGCAAAAAATGGTGGCCACTCCCGTTGTTGTCCTGGATAAGTAGTGGAAAGGCATGATAAGTACAACAACCTTAACATCAAACAAACATAACAAAGGTAAACAACATCATCTCCAAATGATAGCTTGAATGTGTTGGTTTCAGCATGCTGTTAAAGCAGATATAAAATGGAAGGCAATGTTACAGACATCAGACTTAGCAGCCATCAAATATTGCAATTCAAACTAGTATTGTTGAAAATGAATAGAACGTAGGTAATGCTTAAACATCACACTAGATAAATGCGTAAAACTGAAATAAAGGGCATGTGTTAACTACACCAGGCATAACTAGAACCAAATATAGCTGTTCAAACTGGTATTGATGTAGTCGAGCAGCACCGTTCTGACTTGCACATAATGAACAACACATTGTGAATGACTGAAATAAACAAGGCATAAATGATCAGTATAACAACAAATATACCCATTGAAAACTGGATAGAGTCTCACTGCAACCAACCTAACAAGCAAATATAGATAAACAGGGCATATGCTTGAAAACTGGACAAATGCTCACTGCAACCAACCTAACAAGCAGATACACATAAACAAGGCATCTGCTTGAAAACTGGACAAATGCTAAAAAAGCAGCCTAACAACCAAATAGAGATAAACAAGGCATCTGCTTGATAACTGGACAAATGCTCACTGCAACCAAACTAAGAACCAAATACATATAAACAAGGCCTCTGCTCGATAACTGGAAAAATGCTCACTGCAACCAACCTAACAACCAAATACAAATAAACAAGACATCTACTCACTATAAACAATCAAATATAGCCATTATTGAAACTAAAGTGGACAATTCAAACTTAAACATCACATAGCCCTATTGAACAATACATTTTTGCAGAACTGAAATAATTAAACACGACATAGTTAAAGCACCGCACGACAAATGCTACTACACCAAAGGGTACGGGTTGGCAAGCTAGAAAAGCTAAGATTTGCTAATAGGATGTTACCTCACATTTCATGGACATGATCCTTCCAGTTGGAAGAGCATAGACCCATGGTGCACTCTCTGATGTCACAGATGGGCTGTTTCACCTTGGAAGAACCTTCATGGGTGACCTCCTCGTGGTCGTGGTCAATGAGATCTGACTTGGCAATTGAGGATCCCAAGCCACCACTATAGAACGTGTCCTTTAGAAATGACAAAATGGGCTCGATGGCGTATAAGGATTACCAATCCTTGACCGCTTGGCGGAGGAGATTAGCGGTAGGGCTGTCGAAGAGATCGACGGCGGTTGAACCAGAGGGGTTGGGGATGGACCACTTAACCTGTGACATGGCCCGTGCGAAGCCGTCTCTATCTATGAGTTTGATGTCGTAGCCAAGTTTCCTGAGATACAGTAATACGCTAGCCCGCTGACATGAAGTGAGGGAGTCTTGGATTAGGGGGTCTCCGGACAGCCGGACTATATCCTTTGGCCGGACTGTTGGACTATGAAGATACAAGATTGAAGACTTTGTCCCGTGTCCGGATGGGACTCTACTTGGCGTGGAAGGCAAGCTAGGCAATACGGATATGTATATCTCCTCCTTTGTAACCAACCCTGTGTAACCCTAGCCCCCTCCGGTGTCTATATAAACCGGAGGGTTTTAGTCCGTAGGACAACATACAATCATACCATAGGCTAGCTTCTAGGGTTTAGCCTCTCTGATCTCGTGGTAGATCTACTCTTGTAATACTCATATCATCAAGAACAATCAAGCAGGACGTAGGGTTTTACCTCTATCAAGAGGGCCCGAACCTAGGTAAACATCGTGTCCCCTGCCTCCTGTTACCATCCGCCTTAGACGCACCGTTTGGGACCCCCTACCCGAGATCCGCCGGTTTTGACACCGAAATTGGTGCTTTCATTGAGAGTTCCACTGTGTTGTCACCATAAGGCTTGATGGCTCCTTTGATCATCGCTAGCGATGCGGCCCAGGGTGAGGCTTTCCTCCCCGGATAGATCTTCATATTCGGCGGCTTTGCACTGCGGGCCAATTCGCTTGGCCATCTAGAGCAGATTAAGAGCTACGCCCTGGCCATCAGGTCAGATTTGGAAACTTGAACTACACGGCCGATATCCGCGGAGACTTGATCTTCGACGGATTTGAGCCCATGCCGGATGCGCCGCGCAGTCGCGACGAGCAAGACATAACTCTGTCGTCGGACAGTGTTCGGGAGATCGCATCCGTAGCTACTTCGGCCTTTAATCCGGAGCAAGTCGCGCCATCCGAGACGGAGGGATGGACCCCGCCATGGAGGCCGCACTCTCAGTGGCGATAGAGCCGGATACTGACTTCACCCCGTACGAGAGCCGTGTCACCGAACCACCGGATTTATCCCCGACCACGGACTCCGAGCCGCCTACATCTATGCTTGTCGAAACCGACGGGGCACCGATCATGGAGTTCTTCGCGGATATCTTTCAGCACTCACCTTTCGGAGATGTGCTAAATTCATTAAGGTATCTCTCCTTGTCAGGAGAACCCTGGCCAAACTATGTCCGACTAGAATGGGATGCGGACGATGAAGAAATTCGCTGCCCACCCACCACCCACTTAGTAGCCACTATCGACGACTTAACCGACATGCTCGACTTCGACTCCGAAGACATCAACGGTATGGACGACGATGAAGGAGACGAACCGGAACCACTGCCCACAGGGCGCTGGACCACTACTTCATCACATGACGTATACATGGTGGACACCCCTAATGAAGCCAATGGCGATGAGAAAGCGGAGGATGACCCCTCCAAGAAGCAACCCAAGCGCCGACGTCAGCGGCGCCGCTCTAAGTACCGCCATAGCAAAAACAACGATAATAATAGTCCACGCGACTCTGGAAGAGACAACAACTGCACCACCCTGGTGGTAGAACGCGATCAAGATGCAAACTGCACACATAGTACAGATCCGACGTCCGAACACGATGACGCCAAAGATACGCCTCATCAATCCCCATCTAGGGAAGAAAACAGTCCAGACGAAGATGCACCCATCATCCCGGAAACACACTTGGAGCAAGAGAACCTCCGCAGAAGGCTTATTGCCACAGCGAGAAGCCTGAAGAAACAGAAGCAAAGGCTCAAGGTCGCACAAAATATGCTCAACAGCAAGTGGAACAAAGTAACAAAGTATGGTGGAAGTTACCATCCAAATAGCTATCCGAAACGCAAGCTATTACCGGAATTCGATGATGAGGCCTTCGAGCCCATACAGCCGAAAAGTGATACAACCAACAGGCCAGATCCACCACCCTATGAACGCGATAGAGCAGCTAACAAAGTCACGCATAAGTCAACACACGATCTACGTGAGAACTTGCGTCAAAAATCCGGCGCGACCAGATCTATCTATGGATCTAGGAAGCGCACTACGGTACACAACCAACACCGAATACTACAACCGTCCGAACACCATGGCGCATCCCAATACAGGGGTGCCGCACACCCCTTATGTTTTAGTGATGAGGTGCTGGATCACGAATTCCTAGAGGGATTCAAACCGGTGAACATAGAGGCGTACGACGGAACCACAGACCCTGGAGTCTGGATAGAGGACTTCATCCTCCACATCCATATGGCTTGTGGAGACGATCTCCATGCCATTAAATACTTGCCCCTCTGTAGGATCTAGAAGTAGATGTGTCTAGAGGGGGGTGATTAGACACTTAATGCTAAAGTTGCAATTTTTAAGCTTTTTCGGTTTAAGTGGAGTTTAGGCACAATTTCAACACACACAATACATATCAAGCAAGCATGCAAAGAGTATATGAGCAGCGGAATGTAAAGCATGCAACTTGCAAGAATGTAAAGGGAAGGGTTTGGAGAAATCAAACGCAATTGGAGACACGGATGTTTTTTCCCGTGGTTCGAATAGGTGGTGCTATCCTACATCCATGTTGATGGAGACTTCAACCCACAAAGGGTAACGGTTGCGCGAGTCCACACAGGGCTCCACCCAAGGGTAACGGTTCCGTGAGTCCACACAGGGCTCCACCCACGAAGGGTCCACGAAGAAGCAACCACCCACAAAGGGTCCACGAAGAAGCAACCTTGTCTATCCCACCATGGCCATCGCCCACACAGGACTTGCCTCACTAGCGGTAGATCATCACGAAGTAGGCGATCTCCTTGCCCTTACAAACTCCTTGGTTCAACTCCACAATCTTGTCGGAGGCTCCCAAGTGACACCTAGCCAATCTAGGAGACACCACTCTCCAAGAAGTAACAAATGGTGTGTAGGTAATGAACTCCTTGCTCTTGTGCTTCAAATGATAGTCTCCCCAACACTCAACTCTCTCTCATAGGATTTGGATTTGGTGGAAAGAAGATTTGAGTGGAAAGCAACTTGGGAAGGCTAGAGATCAAGATTCATATGGTAGGAATGGAATATCTTGGTCTCAACACATGAGTAGGTGGTTCTCTCTCAGAACATATGAGTTGGAATGGTGTATGCGTTCTGATGGCTCTCTCCACAAATGAAGAGGAGGTGGAGGGGTATATATAGCCTCCACACAAAATCCAACCGTTACACATAGTTTTCCAGTCTCGGTGGGACCGAATCAACAAACTCGGTCGGACCAAAAATGTAAACCTAGTGACCGTTAGAGATTTTCGGTGGGACTGACATGCAACTCGGTAGGACCGATATGGTTAGGGTTTGGGCATAACGTAATCTCGGTGAGACCGATTACACAAACTCGGTGAGACCGAATTTGGTAATTAGCTAACCAGAGAGTTGGTCAGGCAAACTCGGTGGGACCGATTTGCTCTTTCGGTGAGACCGAAAAGTTACAAAGGGGAAACACTGAATTTACATTGCAATCTCCGTGGGACAGATTCGCTCTTTCGGTGAGACCGAAAAGTTACGAAAGGGAAACAGAGAGTTTGCAACCCCATCTCGGTGAGACCGAGATCCCTATCGGTAGGACCGAATTGCTAGCGTTTGGCAGTGGCTTATGACAAATGAAAACTCGGTGGCGCCGGATAGGAAGAATCGGTAGGACCGAGTTTGGCTTAGGGTTTAGGTCATATGTGGATATGGGAAAGTAGTTGAGGGTTTTGGAGCATATCACTAAGCACATGAAGCAAGAGGTTCATTAAGCAACACCTCATCCCTTCTTGATAGTATTAGCTTTTCCTAAAGACTCAATGTGATCTTGGATCACTAAAATGTAAAATGAGAAGTCTTGAGCTTGAAGCTTTAGCCAATCCTTTGTCCTTAGCATCTTGAAGGAGTTCCCACAACTTTTAGTCCATGCCACTCCATTGTTGAACTTATCTGAAACAATGCTAGATAGAAACATTAGTCCAACAAGAGATATGTTGTCATCAATTATCAAAACCACCTAGGGAGCACTTGTGCTTTCACCCTCAAGCTTAAAGGGCCAGCTAGGCACTGGCTGAAAAGCCTCCCCGAAAACTCAATTGGAAGTTGGGAGGAGCTCAAGGACGCTTTCCGGGCCAATTTTCAAGGGACTTATGTCCGACCTCCGGATGCAGACGATTTAAGTCATATAATCCAACAGTCTGGAGAGTCCGCCCGAAAGCTTTGGAATAGGTTCCTCACCAAGAAGAACCAAATTGTCGACTACCCGGATGCCTAAGCCTTAGCAGCTTTCAAACACAACGTCCGAGATGAATGGCTCGCCAGACACCTCGGGCAAGAAAAACCGAGAACAATGGCAGCCCTAACAAGCCTCATGACCCGCTTTTGCGTGGGTGAGGACAGCTGGTTGGCTTGTAGCAGCACCAGCGATCCAAGCACATCCGAAGTCAGGGATGGCTATGGTAAACCACGACGAAACAAAAACAAGCGTCAAAATAAAGAAGGTAGCCCAGATAACACGGCAGTAAACGCCGGATTCAGGGGCTCTCGACCAGGTCTGTGGAAAAAGCCTTTCAAAGGCAGTAGAGAAGGACAATCTGGCCTAAAGAAAATTCTGGACAAACTCTGTCAGATTCACGGCACCCCAGACAAACCCTGCAAATCATACCCACAGAGAATGTTGGGTCTTCAAGCAGGTCGGTAAGCTAAACGCCGAACACAAAGGGGAAGAGACACCAAGC
Organism: Triticum aestivum; assembly: GCF_018294505.1. NCBI lineage: Eukaryota > Viridiplantae > Streptophyta > Magnoliopsida > Poales > Poaceae > Triticum > Triticum aestivum. Next base: position 147,055,345 of record NC_057806.1, read on the forward strand.
GAAGACGAGGATGAACCTCGCCAGCAAAGCGCCAGAGGATAGAAAAAGTTCCCACTAGAGGTTAAAATAGTAAATGTGATCCATGTGACAAAGGGGAGAGGCAATCACGCACCCCGATGCACACGCGCCATAAAGCCCGTCACCCCCAGGCTCAACCCCTGGTTGGCCTGCCCGATCACTTTTGATCGTAGGGATACAAATATCCGGCGCGAAGGACTGACGGCCTTGGTGTTAGACCCAATAATAAACGGGTACCATTTCACAAGGGTCCTAATGGACGTCGGCAGTGATCTAAATCTGATATATCAGGACACAGTCCGCAAAATGGGGATAGATCCGACACAAATAAGCCACAGTAATACTTGTTGGGGAACGTAGCAGAATTTTAAAATTTTCTACGCATCACCAAGATCAATCTATGGAGTCATCTAGCAACGAGGGAGAGAGGAGTGCATCTACATACCCTTGTAATTCGCGCACGGAAGCGTTCAAGAGAACGGGGTTGAGGGAGTCGTACTCGTCGTGATCCAAATCACCGATGACCAAGTGCCGAACGGACAGCACCTCCGCGTTCAACACACGTACGGTTGGGAAGACGTCTCCTCCTTCTTGATCCAGCAAGGGGGAAGGAGAGGTTGATGAAGATCCAGCAGCACGATGGCGTGGTGGTGGAAGCAACGGTGATCTCGGCAGGGCTTCGCCAAGCACAGGGAGACGGAGGAGTGTCACGGGAGGGAGAGGGAGAGGCCAGGGGCTTGGGTGCGGCAGCCCTCCCCCCACTATATATAGGGTCCCTAGGGGGGCAGCGGCCCTAGGAGATCCAATCTCCTAGGGGGGCAGCGCCAAGGGGGTGCCTTGCCACCCAAGGCAAGGGTGGCGCCCCCACCCCTAGGGTTTCCAACCCTAGGCGCAGGGGAGGCCCAAGGGGGGCGCACCAGCACACTAGGGGCTGGTTCCCCTCCCACTTCGGCTCATGGGGCCCTCCGGGATAGGTGGCCCCACCCGGTGGATCCCCGGGACCCTTCCGGTGGTCCCGATACAATATCGATTACCCCCGAAACTTTCCCGATGGCCGAAACTTGACTTCCTATATATAAATCTTCACCTCTGGACCATTCCGGAACTCCTCGTGACGTCCGGGATCTCATCCGGGACTCCGAACAACTTTCGGGTTACCGTATGCTAATATCTCAACAACCCTAGCGTCACCGAACCTTAAGTGTGCAGACCCTACGGGTTCGGGAGACATGCAGACATGACCGAGACGACTCTCCGGTCAATAACCAACAGCGGGATCTGGATACCCATGTTGGCTCCCACATGCTCCTTGATGATCTCACCGGATGAACCACGATGTCGAGGATTCAATCAATCCGTATATAATTCCCTTTGTCAATCGGTACGTTACTTGCCCGAGACTCGATTGTCGGTATCCCAATACCTCGTTCAATCTCGTTACCGGCAAGTCACTTTACTCGTACCGTAATGCATGATCCCGTGATCAACCACTTGATCACATTGAGCTCATTATGACGATGCATTACCGAGTGGGCCCAGAGATACCTCTCCGTCATGCGGAGTGACAAATCCCAGTCTCGATTCGTGCCAACCCAACAGACACTTCCAGAGATACCTGTAGTGTACCTTTATAGTCACCCAGTTACGTTGTGACGTTTGGCACACCCAAAGAACTCCTACGGTATCCGGGAGTTGCACAATCTCATGGTCTAAGGAATGATACTTGACATTCGGAAAAGCTACAGCAAACGAACTACACGATCTTTGAGCTATGCTTAGGATTGGGTCTTGTCCATCACATCATTCTCCTAATGATGTGATCCCGTTATCAATGACATCCAATGTCCATAGTCAGGAAACCATGACTATCTTTTTATCAACGAGCTAGTCAACTAGAGGCTCACTAGGGACGTGTTGTGGTCTATGTATTCACACATGTATTACGATTTCCGGATAACACAATTATAGCATGAACAATAGACAATTATCATGAACAAAGAAATATAATAATAACCATTTTATTATTGCCTCTAGGGCATATTTCCAACAGTCTCCCACTTGCACTAGAGTCAATAGTCTAGTTACATTGTGATGAATCGAACACCCATGCAGTTCTGGTGTTGATCATGTTTTGCTCTAGGGAGAGGTTTAGTCAATGGATCTGCCACATTTAGGTCCGTATGTACTTTACAAATCTCTATGTCTCCATTTTGAACACTTTCATGAATGGAGTTGAAGGGACGCTTGATATGCCTGGTCTTCCCGTGAAACCTGGGCTCCTTGGCAAGGGCAATAGCTCCAGTGTTGTCACAGAAGAGAGTCATCGGGCCCGACGCATTGGGTATGACTCCTAGGTCGGTACTGAACTCCTTCACCCAGACTGCTTCTTGTGCTGCCTCTGAGGCTGCCATGTACTCCACTTCACATGTAGATCCCGCCACAACGCTTTGCTTGCAATTGCACCAGCTTACTGCCCCACCATTCAAAATATACATGTATCCGGTTTGTGACTTAGAGTCATCCAGATCTGTGTCGAAGCTAGCATCGACGTAACCCTTTACGACGAGCTCTTCATCACCTCCATAAACAAAAAACATATCCTTAGTCCTTTTCAGGTACTTCAGGATATTCTTGACCGCTGTCCAGTGTTCCATGCCGGGATTACTTTGGTACCTTCCTACCAAACTTACGGCAAGGTTTACATCAGGTCTGGTACACAACATAGCATACATGATAGACCCTATGGCCGAGGCATAGGGGACGACACTCATCTTTTCTCTATCTTCTTCCGTGGCCGGGCATTGAGCCGTGCTCAATCTCGTACCTTGCAATACAAGCAAGAACCCCTTCTTTGACTGATCCATTTTGAACTTCTTCAATATCTTGTCAAGGTACATACTCTGTGAAAGACCAATGAGGCATCTCGATCTATCTCTATAGATCTTGATGCCTAATATATAAGCAGCTTCTCCAAGGTCCTTCATTGAAAAACACTTTTTCAAGTAGGCCTTTATGCTTTCCAAGAATTCTATATCATTTCCCATCAACAATATGTCATCCACATACAGTATGAGAAATGCTATAGAGCTCCCACTCACTTTCTTGTAAATGCAGGCTTCTCCATAAGTCTGCGTAAACCCAAACGCTTTGATAATCTCATCAAAACGAATGTTCCAACTCCGAGATGCTTGCACCAGCCCATAAATCGAGCGTTGGAGCTTGCACACCTTGTCAGCATTCTTAGGATCGACAAAACCTTCCAGCTGTATCATATACAATTCGGGTTAATTATCCTTTTGCCCTCAGTGGTGTCCATGTGCTCAGTTTTGCCCTCAGATGCGAATTGTCCTCAGTTTTGCCCCTAGTCCGAGCACAGCAACTATGACGAGGCAAAATGGCCATATTTGAGTCCATTCCGTCCGCCGGCGTTAGTGGTTGTGGGTCCGGAGCTTACACGTGGGACCGCGTGGACGTGGGTCCGGAGCTGACATGTAGGCACGTGCAACTAAATCCCCAAATCATTCTAGCTCACACCCATCCGCCCGGTTGGCTGTCCTGCGCCGCCGCCGCCGCCACCTATGCCGTGGCCAGCACCTGCTCCGCCACCAGCTGCACTGTCACACCCTAGCTAGTCATGCATTAGAGTGTTGCATCATGTTTACTCTTTCATCAGAAACTTGAAATGGGGATCTGTGAAACCCTCAGAATCATTTTGAAAATGACCCAAATAAAAATTTCTCCAAAAGGGTCCAAGAAAATGCTCATGTTGCTCTCTGAAAATATTGGCCAGAGATAAAAATCAAACCAATATTTTTAGTGGCTCATGGACATTTATTTTGGGCATTTGGAATTAATGCATAAATATTTGCATTGGAAATATATTTCTATATATATTAATATATGTCCAAATATTATGCCAACTATAAAGGAGCTCTGGAATAATATATCTAGCCCCTGCAAAAATTGGCATAAGTTAAATAAATGATTTAATATATTATTTTAAATCAAAACAAATGTTAGAAATTAGAAAAAATAAAAAAAATAAAAGGGAGAAGCTTACCTGGGCTCCTCCCTGTGCAGCCCAGCCAGCTGGCCGGCCCAGCCAGCAGGCGGCCCAGCCCGTCTCCCTCCTCTGTCGTCTTCGTCCCGACAGAGGGAGGGGAGTGTGGCCGGCGCGCGCACGCGCCACCGCGCCACACCACCTCTCTCCCTGCTTGCCTGCCCTCCCCTCCTCGCTCGATGCCCCGGACGACGCCACGCCTCCCCCCCTGCTCTCTCTCACTCGCCCTCGGCTCTTCCCTCCTCTCCCTCGCTCTCTCTCTCACACAGCCGAACACCACCGTCGCCGCCGTTCGCCATAGCAGCCGTCTCCGGCCACCCCTCGCTCCCCCGACTAGCTCAGAAGCTCCGCCACAACCCCCTCTTCCTCCCCACCGCTTCACGGGCCTCCGGAAGCCCTGTATCGCCGCCATGTCGCCATTCCCCTCTTCGGGCTCCGACCATCATCGCCGTCGAATTCGCCGTCTCCAGCGCGTCTCCGAGCCCGCTTCGACGCCCACTGCAACCGCGGTGAGCCCCCGAGTCGTTTCCCCCTTCTTCCCTGGTCTCTTTCGACCTCTAGGCCTTAGCCCCACCTTGGCCGAGAGCTCCACGCTGCCGGCGATGTCGCCGTCGTGGCCACGGTCACCGTAGCACCCAACCGAGCACACTATCGTGCTCCACACTTCACTAGGAACACGCAGCACGCACCAACGCCTCACCAAACACCCTGCAACGCCGACTCCGACCGCACCCGAACTCCGGCCGCCGCTCACGAGCTCGCCGTCGACGGTACCGGCCACCCCAGGCTCGGCCACCACCACCGTTCGACGCGTGGGAGCAAGGGCTCTCCAACGAGCCCAAGCACAGCCTCGCCCGTGCCCTGTAGCACGATCCCGCATCACGCCGCCGTCTCGGGCCTCGCCAGCCTCGTGTCGCCGGTGGGTTTGACCCACTTTGACCATGGCAGGAACCCCCTGAGTCCCTGACAGGTGGGCCCAGCCCTGTAGCTAATTAGGATTAGCGCTAACCACTGTTAGTTAACCCCCTGACACTGACCAGTGGGCCCCAGCGCCACTAACCCCTAATTAGGATTAAACTAACCCTGTTTAACCCCCCTGTCACTGACGTGTGGGCCCCACACATCAGGTTTGACCCTAGACAGCCGCAGTTGACCACTGACGTCATGCTGACGTCATGCTGGCGCAATAATTATATTTCTGGATTTAAATTAAATCAGGAAATTCCAGAATATTATTTAAACTTCAAAAATTCATAACTTTTATTCTGTAACTCCAAATTGGACAAATTATATATGAAAAATGATCAGAAAAATCCAATCTATCCATCTGTACTATTTTCATGCATGATCAAACAAGTTAAATTGATGTTTTAAGCAGAACAAGGAAAAGCACTTTAAAAGGCCATGTTTGAGTTTGAAATTTGAATCTTTGATTCAAATTTGCTCAAATCCTTCTGGTTTTAGTTGCATTAGCCCAACACACTCATATTGCCATGTTTCATGCATGCATCATATTGTTGCACATTGTTTGGTGATGTTGTGTATCGATGTCCTTTGCGACAGGTTCTGCCTCCGAGGAGTACCGTGATTACCCTAATGAAGAACCGTATCCGTGCATCGAACCATCAGGCAAGCAACCAACCATTGATCATATCGATACAATCCCATGTTCTCGCTCCTGCTCTCTTTTACTGCATTACGACAACGCGTTTCAAACTGCTGTGTGCTACGGTAGTTGAACCCATTTCCTCTGCATGACCTGTCATTGCCACATTAACTAGATGAAACCCACTAGCATGTGTAGGAGTTGATTGAGCCATATGTATGTGTTGTTCCTACCTTGCTATGCCTTCTATGCTTAGAGTTGTGTCAGGTCTGGTTCATCTGGGTGATGGCTAGAGTGAAATGATTATGTCGGAAATGAGAGTGGTGTGGTGAACACGATTTGGTAAAGGTATCGATGAGAGGCCATGTAGGAGTACATGGTGGGTTGTTTCATTGAAGCCGACCTTAAGCACTGAGATCTGTATGTGTGATTTAAGAATCAGCTACTACCATGCATTGGGCCCGAAACCAATGGACCCTCTCGGCTTCTTATTCACCCTAGTTCTCCGTCCAGGAGTTGCAAGTAGTTTCTGGTGTTTGTAGCCTACTGGAGGCCATGGACAGCGCTGACCGTAGGGGTGGGCTGTGATGCGGTAGGTACGTGGCAGGGTGTACCGAATACCTGTTAGGTATCTCGGGAACCCTGTTCACATCGTTCGGGGCCGTATGGGAAACCTCGGCCGGACTCCCTGCGGATGGAACCTGAATAGGCGATAAACCTGGACTGGAGGCTTAGGTGATTAGGTAGGTCGTGGCCGACACCCACGTTGGGCTTCCGCTTGAAGGTTGCCGAGTACATGTCATGTAAACGACGGTAAGTGGTGAGAGCGTGTATGAAGAAGTACACCCCTGCAGGGTTAACATGATCTATTCGAATAGCCGCGTCCGCGGTAAAGGACTACTTGGTTGCCTATACAGTTCATAGACAAGTAAATGGAAACTACTAAAAGCCTCAAAATAAGTGTGAGTGCCGAGGATGGCTCTTCCGTAGGAAGACGGAGGTGGATCCTCGGTAGTGTATTGAAGTGGTGAGTAGTGGACTCGTGTGCGAAAAACCGTTTCAAGTTGAAGTATCGTAGGATAGTCTAGCCAAGAGTCAAAGCTGGCTTGCTGCAATAACTCCACCAACCCTTCTTGATAATATGCATGTATATAGGATCTGATGTAAGTCTTGCTGAGTACCTTTGTACTCATGTTGCTATAATTTACATTTTTACAGAAGACGCTGCAACCCCTTCTGATGGGTTCTATGTAGACGTTGACATCAACGAGTAGGCTAAAGACCCAGGTGGTGACCCTGAGCTTGTGAAGGACCATGTAGTATAGCTAGGTTTTCCAAGCCTCTTTTATTTTACTAGTTGTCTGTACTCAGACAAGTTACTTCCGCTGCTGGTTTGTATGACTGTATGACTTGTATGTTGGGTCGTGAGACCCGTACCTTTGTGTATGTTATGTATGGCTCCCTGAGCCTTAAATAAAGTACTTGTGTCGTAGAGTCATGTTGTGATGCTTCGTTGTATTTGCACATATCGAGCATATTGTGTGTATGATTGAAATGCTTGGTATGTGTGGGATCTGACTATCTAGTTGTTTATCTTTAGTAGCCTCTCTTATCGGGAAATGTCTCCTAGTGTTACCGCTGAGCCATGGTAGCTTGCTACTGCTCTGGAACACTTAGGCTGGCCGGCATGTGTCCTTCTTCGTTCCTGTGTCTGTCCCTTCGGGGAAATGTCACGCATTGAGTACCGGAGTCCTGTTAGCCCGCTACAGCCCGGTTTACCGGAGTCCTGCTAGCCCAGTGCTACAGCCCGGACCCACTTGCTGTTGACCGACACGTTCGAAGCTGGGTCATGGATGCCTGTCCCTGTAAGTCTGTGCCACTTTGGGTTTACGACTAGTCATGTCAGCCCGGGCTCCTTATCATATGGATGCTAGCGACACTATCATATACGTGAGCCAAAAGGCGCAAACGGTCCCCGGCAAAGGTAAGGCGACACCCGTGGGGATACCGTGCGTGAGGCCGCAAAGTGATATGAGGTGTTACCGGCTAGATCGATGTGACATCGAGTCGGGGTCCTGACAGCGTTGGCATCAGAGCCGGACTGCCTGTAGGTTCTCCAAGCCAAACTGGTCGATGTTGAGTCTAGAAATTCTTTAGTTATATGTAGGGGAATTGTTTGTGGGTTGGAACGTAAGGCTCTTTTTACTTCTTTATCTTATGACATTCTGATCTGAGTCAGTCCATTCTTCCACCGGGGGTTAAGGAATTAGGATCTGTTCTCTCTATCAGGATCACGTGTTACTAATCAGTAGTACCTTATAAGTTTGAGGGATACAAGCCTAGTTCAGTTCTACTACCACATTATGTTGTCGGAATGGATTCAGAACTTTGACATGATGATGTTGAGTGTGTACGAAATCCTTTGTCAAATGTCTCAAAATCCTTCTTGAGCATTTACAGCTGTTATGCTGCCGAAATTTTGCTAGAAATTCTAATGCCCTTGCATTATGATTGTGCTTTCAGATGGCCACTCGCGACCTCAATCAAGTGGTTCGCCTGACTCGATGCCTAGATGTACCCGGCCATACTGCCAAGTTGGTCAGGGTAATGACTGAGGCTGGATACCGTTGGTATCCTGAGTACACGGTCGAAGAGCAATTCCGAGACTTTAATCAAAGCCAGTATCTCTGCACTGTCAGGATATTTCCATCTTATCCTGGATCCACCGAGCCTCTTCACTGCTCCTATGGACTCGGGGTTACTATTGAGATGGCTGTGCAGGACGCCGCCTACTCTATGATGACCATTATGCGAGTCAGATCTGGTCTAATTCGGGACTCTGATTTCCGGTATATGCCAGGATCACTTCCGGGAGCACAAGGGTATCTCCAGGCTATTTATGCTGACCCCACTCAGGAGGATTCACGGACTCGCACCACTGCTGAGATGCTCGAGGATAAGGACCGTGAAAATCGGGCCTTGAGGTTAGAGCTCTTCAATACCCGTGCTGACCACTGGGCCACTTTGACCCGGTTCGCACCGGCGGTGCAAGCTGGATTTTCAGATATGCGCGATCTCTATCCTGTGAGATCTGCTCTGCCAGACGTGATGGTTTGGCGTGATGTAGGAGGCATCACCCCACCTCGCGGTCCCCGCAGGCCACCGTCTGTTGGTCCAAGACCTCATCCTAGCCCCTATGGTCCACAAGCTCCGCGAGATCGTCTGTTTCCGGATGATCATGTTGAGCTTCCAGGCTATGGAGGTGACTTCTACGAGGACTACTACAGATCGGTCTGAGTTAGCGATAGTATCACTAGTTCGCACTAGCTGTGTCGTCTATCGTCCCGCGTGACTCGTGGGATATGACCTAGTTTGTACTCTTTCCGGAGGTGTAGAAAAATAATGTATAGGAGCTTGGAATGCCTCCGATGAGATGTAATCCTCTTTCACCATAATAGTACTTTGTTTGGTCTTGTACTAAACCCTGTATGGTGTGTATGACGATGGAATAAAAGAAGCAGTTTCTGTATCTACCATGTCATACGGATGATCATCTTGCATTCCGAGTTATTCCTTACATTCTGTATCCTATGTCGGAATTTCATCATCCTGACTAAATCATTGTCTTGTTTACCTAGGATGGTCAACACGCGCGCTAACCCTGCTTCTCAAGAGCAGGCCGAAGGCAGTGAAGGCAGGAATGAAAATCTGCCTCATCCTCCTTCACTAGCCGAGGTTATGATGGAAGCTGAGAGAAACAAGCGGGAGACCAACCGTTTGTTGGAGCGTATTGAACAGAATACAGCACACCATCAGAGGGCTAACGTGGTGTCACTCAGTGATTTTATCAAATTGCATCCACCCACATTCCACCACTCCGTCGAGCCTCTCGACGCTGATGACTGGCTTCGCAGTATCTCTCACAAGCTGCGTTCCGCGCTAGTAGCTGAGGCTGACAAGGTCACCTTTGCTGCATATCATCTTGAAGGCCCCGCCAGTCTATGGTGGGAGAATTATGGAGCTATGCGCCCAGCGGGCCATGTCACTACTTGGGCTGAGTTCAGTGAGGCTTTCCGTGAACATCACATTCCGGAGGGTCTCATGGACCGTAAACGTGAAGAATTTTGCAGTTTCACCCAAGGCCGACTTTCTGTGGACGTTTACAGCAGGGAGTTCGGAAATCTCGCACGATATGCAACCGAGGAAGTTTCTACTGACGCCAAGAAGCAAGCAAGGTTCCGTAAGGGCCTTAGTCCTGAGCTTCGCCGTGACCTCCGTCTGCATGAGTGCACATCTTTTCAGAAACTTGTCAACAAAGCCATCAGTGCTGAAACTGGTCAGACTGACTATGACGCAACACGCAAGCATGGCCGTGACATGGGTTCCTCATCCGGTGCTGGTCCTCAGAAGCGCCGCGTGTGGGTGCCCAACACCGCCCTGCCACCCAGGTTCACACCGAGGCCATCTTTCCAGGCGCCTCGCCCTGTTCAACAGTCTGCACCGGCCAAGCCCTATGGGGGTCCAACAAACAATGCTCCTCCACGTACCAGTTCCGTGACTTGTTTCAAGTGCGGGGAATCTGGTCACTATATGCGTGAGTGTCCCCAGACCAACCCCAACCAGTCTACCAAAGCTGTTGGCCATGGCAAGCCGACAGGAAAAGTATTCCACGCCAAGCCGGTCACCGCTACACGTGGCCATGTCAACTGTATCTCTGCCGAAGAAGCTCAAGAGGATCCCAACGTCGTTCTTGGTACGCTTCTTGTTAATTGCCACCCGGCATCTGTTCTTTTCGATACAGGAGCCTCTCATTCCTTTATATCCGAAAATTATGCTCGTTTGCATAACGTTGCATTCTGTGACATGCCATCCACTATGGAAATTTCTACCCCTGGTTCTAGATGGCAGACCTCTAGGGTAAGTTATGGAAATGAAATCCAAGTCGACAGACTTGTTTTCCTCGCATCTTTGATAGCCCTTAAATTTTCAGATATTAATATTATTTTGGGTATGGACTGGATGTCAGCTCATCAAGCCAAAATTGATTGCTTCTCTAGGACTGTTCAACTCACCCATCCTTCGGGGAAGATAGTCAATGTCTTGACCCGAATAGCCAAGCGACAATTATATTCTCTTAACGCCAGCCCTCTGCCAGACCTTGAGGACATTCCGGTAGTCCGTGACTTCCCGGATGTTTTTCCAGAAGAATTGCCAGGTGTTCCACCTGACAGGGATGTTGAGTTCGTAATAGACCTCATTCCAGGAACTGTTCCGATTGCTAGAAGACCTTATAAGATGGCACCACTAGAACTAGCCGAGCTTAAGAAACAACTCGATGAGTCCTTGAAAAAGGGCTTCATCCGACCTAGCTCATCTCCGTGGGCTTGCCCCGTCCTATTCGTCAAGAAGAAGGATGGTACGGACCGGATGGTTGTAGATTACCGACCTGTCAACTTGGTCACAATCAAGAACAAATATCCGCTTCCCAGGATCAACGACCTGTATGATCAGCTCGCTGGATCCTCAATCTTCTCCAAGATGGATTTGAGGTTGGGCTACCATCAAATCAAAATCAGAAACGGGGACATCCCTAAAACGGCCTTTGTTACTCGTTACGGCCAATACGAGTACACCGTCATGTCCTTCGGTTTAACCAACGCTCCAGCCACCTTTTCTCGGTTAATGAACTCAATCTTCATGGAGTACTTGGATAAATTCGTTGTAGTTTACCTCGATGATATACTCATCTACTCCAAAAACGAGGAAGAACATGCCGAACATCTAAGGCTAGTGTTGAAGAAACTTCGAGAGCATCGCCTTTATGCCAAATTTTCTAAATGTGAATTCTGGTTGCCAGAAGTGACCTATCTAGGTCATGTAATATCTGGTAAAGGTATTGCTGTTAACCCTGAGCGAGTTCAAGCCGTCCTTAATTGGACTCCACCTGAATCGGTCAAGCAAGTTCGGAGTTTTCTAGGCTTAGCGAGCTATTGTCGTCGCTTTGTCGAGAACTTCTCCAAAGTTGCCAAACCTCTAACCGAACTCCTCAAGAAAGATAAGAAGTTCGAGTGGACTCCACAATGTGAGCACAGCTTTCAGGAACTGAAAAGACGCCTGACCTCTGCTCCCGTACTGGTACCGCCAGACTTCTCCAAGGATTTTGTTACCTACTGCGACGCCTCGCGACAAGGACTAGGTTGCATTCTCATGCAAGATCGACACGTAATTGCCTACGCTTCACGGCAATTGCACCCACATGAGGAGAATTATCCTACTCATGATCTAGAGCTTGCAGCCGTAGTCTATGCACTTAAGACCTGGCGACATTACCTCCTCGGTAACCGTTGCGAAATATTCACTGATCACCAAAGTCTGAAGTACATTTTCACCCAACCGGATTTGAATCTCAGGCAAAGACGTTGGGTTGAATTGATCCCAGACTTCGATTTAGGGATAACCTACACCCCAGGGAAAGCCAACGTCATGGCTGATGCGCTAAGTCGTAAATCTTATTGTAACAACCTGATGTTACAACAAAGTCAACCGCTTCTCCATGAGGAATTTTGGAAGCTTAACCTTCACATTGTTCCTCAAGGTTTTCTTTCCACCTTGGTGGCAAAACCTACCCTTACGGATCAGATTATCAAAGCACAGAAGGTAGATCCGGGAATCTCCCGCATCAAGAGAAACGTTCAGAAAGGAATTGCGAAGTGTTTCTCCATTAATGATCAAGGGGTCGTATACTTCGGGGATCGACTAGTGGTTCCCAAAGTGCGCAACCTGAGGCGATTGATCCTTAAGGAAGCTCATGAATCTCCTCTCACCATTCATCCCGGTAGTACTAAGATGTATCAGGACCTACGCCAGAGGTTCTGATGGACTAGGATGAAGAGAGAGATTGCTCAGTACATTGCAAATTGCGACGTCTGTCGTCGTGTAAAAGCAGAGCACCAACGGCCTGCTGGCACCCTTCAACCCTTAGCTATTCCTGAATGGAAATGGGATAAAATTGGTATGGATTTCATTACCGGTTTTCCCAGGACCAGGAGAGGGAATAATGCTATCTTCGTCGTTGTCGATCGTCTCTCCAAAGTAGCCCATTTCCTACCTGTTCGTGAGAGTATAACCGCTAGTCAGCTGGCAGACTTATACATCTCCCGAATAGTGTCCCTCCATGGTGTTCCTTTGGAAATCAACTCGGATCGAGGAAGTCTTTTCACCTCTCGATTTTGGGAAAGTTTCCAAAATGCTATGGGAACCCGTCTCTCCTTTAGCACCGCCTTCCACCCTCAGTCGAGTGGTCAAGTGGAACGCGTCAACCAGATTCTAGAAGACATGCTTCGAGCCTCTGTTATCTCGTTCGGAATGGACTGGGAAAAGTGCCTTCCATTTGCCTCGCTTACAACAACAGCTATCAATCTAGCTTGGGTAAAGCCCCTTTTGAAGTTCTCTATGGACGACGGTGTCGAACACCCCTTAACTGGTCAGAGACCGGGGAAAGACAATTCTTTGGCCCGGATATGATTCAGGAAGCAGAAGAACAAGTTCGTATCGTTCGTGAAAAGTTGAAAACAGCCCAATCTCGTCAAAAGAGTCAATATGACCGAAAACATAAGGCTATGACTTTCGAGGTTGACGAGAAGGCTTATCTTCGGGTCACCCCTCTAAAGGGAACCCATCGTTTCGGTATCAAAGGCAAATTGGCTCCTCGTTACATTGGACCTTTTCGCATTCTCGCCAAACGAGGAGAAGTTGCCTACCAGTTGGAATTACCTCCGCACCTCTCCAGAGTCCACGATGTCTTCCACGTTTCTCAACTCAGGCGTTGCTTCTCGGATCCTATCCGTGAAGTGGACCACGAAACGCTTGATCTCCAAGATAATCTTACATATCGAGAGTACCCCATTCGTATCCTCGATCAGGCCGAGCGTACCACTCGACGTCATAACATCAAGTTTCTCAAAGTACAATGGTCGCACCATTCTGAGGATGAAGAAACTTGGGAAAAGGAGGATCGTCTTCGACTTGGGTACCCCGCCTTCTTCCCGGAGGAATCCAAATCTCGGGGCGAGATTCTTTTGAGTGGGGGTGAGTTGTCACACCCTAGCTAGTCATGCATTAGAGTATTGCATCATGTTTACTCTTTCATCAGAAACTTGAAATGGGGATCTGTGAAACCCTCAGAATCATTTTGAAAATGACCCAAATAAAAATTTCTCCAAAAGGGTCCAAGAAAATGCTCATGTTGCTCTCTGAAAATATTGGCCAGAGATAAAAATCAAACCAATATTTTTAGTGGCTCATGGACATTTATTTTGGGCATTTGGAATTAATGCATAAATATTTGCATTGGAAATATATTTCTATATATATTAATATATGTCCAAATATTATGCCAACTATAAAGGAGCTCTGGAATAATATATCTAGCCCCTGCAAAAATTGGCATAAGTTAAATAAATGATTTAATATATTATTTTAAATCAAAACAAATGTCAGAAATTAGAAAACAGAAAAAAAATAAAAGGGAGAAGCTTACCTGGGCTCCTCCCTGTGCAGCCCAGCCAGCTGGCCGGCCCAGCCAGTAGGCGGCCCAGCCCGTCTCCCTCCTCTGTCGTCTTCGTCCCGACAGAGGGAGGGGAGTGTGGCCGGCGCGCGCACGCGCCACCGCGCCACGCCACCTCTCTCCCTGCTTGCCTGCCCTCCCCTCCTCGCTCGATGCCCCGGACGATGCCACGCCTCCCCCCTGCTCTCTCTCACTCGCCCTCGGCTCTTCCCTCCTCTCCCTCGCTCTCTCTCTCACACAGCCGAACACCACCGTCGCTGCCGTTCGCCATAGCAGCCGTCTCCGGCCACCCCTCGCTCCCCCGACTAGCTCAGAAGCTCCGCCACAACCCCCTCTTCCTCCCCACCGCTTCACGGG